>NC_079190.1:109083528-109417695 GCF_029499605.1 Hyla sarda | reverse complement strand
TATATGCAAGTACATGTATACTAGTTTCAAAACTACGTCTCCCAGCATGCCCGGACATACTAATGCATATATACTAGTACATGATGCCAGTAAGGACTAATACATATATACTAATGCATATATACTAGTTGCAAAACTGCAACTCCCACCATGCCTGAACAGCCTTTAGCTGTCCAGGCATGCTGGGAGTTTTAGTTGTGCAACAGCTGGAGGCACACTGGTTGGAAAACACTACTAATGCATTATGGCATTTGTTCACTACCAGGTGACCACCCACCTAACACAGCTAGATCAAACATGGGACGCAGGCTCTTGTGATAAGACCTCGCATTGCTATGAGGCAGTGAAGTGCACTGTTGACACAAGTAATAATGATATATTTCACACAAGCAGTTTTATCTCTTGATAATACAAGTGTTGACAGAAGTCATAAAAATGTCATCACGGGATTACGGGAAACAGTATAGAGATTATATTCATTGCTGTTAATTGCATAAAGTAAAACAACCATTCTGTTTATACAATACAGACAACTTAATATGAAATATTTTCACCCTTCTAAGAATTATAAGGTTCACACTTGTGCATTTAGGTCAGTATTTTGCAGACATATCTGTTGAACAACACACAGAAGAGGTATAAGTATTTTTTTAATGCTATTTGTTTGTATTGTCTATACCTGTTTTTGTTTACAAATTCAGTTGCAAAATACTGACCAAGTGTGAATGAAGGAATTTGTGTTCAAGTTCCAAACTGATTGTTTATTTTATTTATAGAAAACACCAGCCCAGATTTACTATACCCATACTGACGGTATAGTATTAGGTTTTAAAACACAATTTTTTATGTATTTAATGTATAGTGAATCACAAAACTTAATAATGAGAAATCCAAACAAGCCCACAAATTGCATTTTTAACCCAATAAAAGGGGGGAGGGGTGGCGCATGTCCTTAGGTTTTTCTCAAAACCGTACAGATTATAATTTTTTTCTACAAATCTAAAAGTGGTCAGAAAAATACAACAGAATTGTGTAGGAAGATAACATTACTATAGGATTTTTTTTATTATAATTTTTTTTATTATAATTTTTCTATAAATCGTTTGTTTAAACCTAAAGAGAAATACAACACTTTTTCCGAGACTTATGCAAAATAAGGAAATCTGGTGAAGAACACCCAGTCATATAAAATTGATAACCAACTAAGTGAACTAGTACGTGTCACTTTCTGTTTGTTCACCTGTTCTGCTGTGACTTTACTTAAAAGGGTTAACCAGGAATAGAAAAACAGAGCTAATTTCTTTCACAAACAGCTCCCTTTCTGTCTCCAGGTTGGGTGTGGTTCTCCAGCTTAGTTCCATTTAAGTGAATAAAGCCCACACACAACCTGGGGATAAACGTGGAGCTATTTTTGAAAGAAATTAGCTCTGTTTTTCTATTCCCGGATAACCCCTTTAATTGAATAAAGAATAAAGGTGCTTTTATCACTGGATTTTCTATATCTACCCTTTTGCAATCTATGTACAAGTTGTCCCTGTTGCACTTCGATTTTATGTTTTTGTTTGTTGTTTTCTTATATACTGACCAGGAAACTTTGTATAAAATATGTTTGCAGAAAGAAGGTGTACTGGACCTTAATTTTATTTCTTCAGTGTGCCCGGGCTGGTTTCCATGCCCGTCTCCACAGCAACAAGGCTATATGGATGAGCTGACTTGGACTATCTATCTTTACAACCATGTGAATGCTTTTAATATTTGTCATTATCATACTCAGCTGGATTTGTACATGAAATCATAACTTACTAACCGAGGCAGACTTATCAAAGTATTAATACATATATAACAATAATATGGGATTCGGGACATCCACCATATTTATAAGGTCCTAGCAACACTTTTCCTGATGCATTCAGATTTTTTTGTTAAAGTAGGAGGGGTTCCGATTGGCACTCAATGGCCCAGATTTGCCATGTTTTGCCATCATTTGATGCAAGTATCAGGAAAATTGTGGGACACCGATAAAAAGTGGCACAAACAAACAAACAATTAATAGAAACATTTGAGATAGTACATCTGGGCCAGTGTGATTCATTTATCAAGTTTTCCAACTTATTTTTCTGGTAAGTCTGGCCTGACATTGCGTTTAGCCCGCACTACCCTTAGCCTGTACACCAGGTTATCTACCTATAGATCTATTAATAAATGTAAATAGAGAAAATCCCACTTTACCCAATCTTCAAAACATATTTTCCTCACTAAAAGTAAGGCTGTTTTTGCCAAGATTTTGCATTAGAAGTAACTAAGGCCTCCTTTAGGCTGGGTTCACAAATATCAGTTGTCTGGCACAGTTTCCTTCTGTGCACTGGAGGGAAACTGATGCTAGAACTGATCCTATTCATTTCAATGGAACAGTTTACAATCATCCGGTATCTTTGAGATGCCGGATAATTGTACTGGCCAGACCGATCACAAACAATGGACACCGGATGATACACAACTGGTGCCAACTGATGCACTTTTGGCATCAGTTGTGTCAATTTTCACCCAGTTTTGCCAGAGTCGGACGTCACATATATGTAACTCTAGCCTTATAAAACTAGTTCAGAGGTATGGTAGTCTAGGAAACAGAATAGTGAGGGCTCTTTTCCCGAATTCTGACTGCATATTGGAAAATAAACCTGAACAGTGGCTGGTCACTCCTGGTGTTGGTGGCATGCTGCATGAAAAAAGTGGCACAAAAATGGCACAAACTAAAATTACGGTATGTAGTATATTTAACATTAGACTATAGCTGCAAAATATACAAAATCTGGCAGCAAATAAAAAAAAAAAAACATGTAAACGTAGTTAAAACACCATGAAAAATATTATAGAAAATGTGAACTGTAAACACATGGAGCGAAATCGGCCTTACAGGGATACTCCACTACTTTAAAATGTATCCCCTAGCCACAGGATAGGGGATATGTTTTTGATCGCAGGGGACCTCAGTGGTCAGACCCCTGCGAACTCCGGAATGTAGCCCTGTTTCTGCCCCGGTACGGAGCAGCCTGACGGCAGGTGCCGTGAAATCTTTCCCGCAAGCAGAGAGAACTCCCTTCATATCGCCTGTAGCCATAACTGTGCATGCGCAATTGTCGCTGTCAGGTAATGTGAAGGATCAACCTAGGGGAGGGAAGCCTTTACTATGAAGATACAAGACGACTGTCAGGGTGGACTCGGAGCTTCGGAGTGCCCCACATGTACCAAGCTTCCTCATTTGCATAAGAAGAAAAAGAAGAATGACAGCGGAAAGAAGTAACAGATCTTCAAATTGTAAATACCATTGACATCAGCGTTGCCCGCACTACAAGCTTATACCAATAGGTAAGTGCAGGTGATGCCAATGAAAGATTCCCTTTAAGACTTCTCCCCAATCCAAAGAATACAGTAATAATGTATGATCACTAGGGATCCAACTGCTGGGACCATGTGATTTCGAGAATGGGTACCTTGTCAGAACACATGCTCAGTGTTGCTTCATTTAATATCTATGGGAGCTGCTGGATTGAATGGGGCAGCACTACCCACACATGACCACTGCGTCTTTCTTAGGCCTCCTTTACATATATGCATTGTCAGGTTATTTTTCCCTCCAGCACTGCAGAAAATGCACCGGAGGGAAAATTAAGCAAGAACTGATCCCATATATTTGAATGGGACAGTTAATAATCATCCGGTGTCTCAGTTTGGACGCCGGATGATTGGACTTGCCGGACCGGCACACACAGGGGAACGCATCTTGCTGCGTTCCTCCATCTGGCAATCACAAACAATGGACACCGGATGATGCACAACTGATGCCAACTGATGTACTTCTGGCATCAGTTGTGGCAATTGTTGCCCAGTTTCGTCGGAGCTAGACACCGCATATATGTAACTCTAGTCTTACAAGACACTTGGATCCCCATTCTCAAGATCGCGGGGTGTTCCCAGCAGTCATACTCCCATCATCATACATTTCCTGTGGATAGAGTATAAGTGTTAATGGTTGAACAAACAACCCCTTTAAATATTCACTTAAAGATAGTAGCCCCCAGTAATCAATCACATAGTTACGTTTGTCTACTATAGAATGGTGTCACATTATTGCTCTTTCGGTGACCGTTTTCCAAGATGACATAAATTGGACATCAAATGAAATCATTGCCAATGGATCTTTTTTATTGGTTATTTTGCATGACATTTTTTTTACTAAAGGAACCCAATTTTTCTTTTTTCTTAGCATCACTGGGGGTGGATTGGGCAGACAATCTAAGGCTGGCCATATCCTAGTGACTTTATTTGCCTGATTAAGGGGTCTGTACACTTTGTGGCCAAACTGTGGAAACTCAGTGTGAACTGCCATGCTGCACCTGTACTTGCAACTTAAAAGAGTTAGGTTGGGTTCACATATATATCAGTTGTCCGGCATTGTTTCCCTCCGGCGTGCACCAGAGGGAAACTGATGCTAGAACTGATCCCATTAATTTCAATGGAACAGTCCACAATCATCCAGCATTTCAGTTTCGACGCTGGATGGTTGGACACGCCGGAGGGCACCGGACAGGGTCAGCGATCCAGAAACAATGGACTCCGGATGCCATACAACTGATGACAACTTGTCATCAGTTTTGGCATCAGTTGCGTCCATATATAGGCTGAGTCCACCTTTGCCGTAGGCCGGACATATGTGAACCCAGCCTTATCCAGGAATAGAAAAACTGAGATGATTTCTTCCAAAAACAGCACCACATCTGTCCTCCAGGTTGTGTGTGGTATTACAACTTGGCTCCATTCACTTCAATGGGACTGAGTTGCAGTACCACACTCAACCTAAAGACAGGGGTAGTTCTGTTTTTTTTTTTTGGGGGGGGGGGGGGGACTCTGTTTCTCTCTCTCTATTTTATTTTTTTTTATAACCCTTTAAAATCCCAGCAAGTACAGGTGGAGCACAGCAAATAGTGGTGCTCCAGATGCATTAACTGCACTTTGTCCGCAACATCTAAAGGTCTATTTACATGAGCAGATATCCATATTGGCAATAACCAATACATTTGCTAATCATCCCGTCACTTCGCCAGTTCACACTAAGTGACATTTGTGCACATTCACTCACTTGCATACAAATCTGACCAGCTATTACTTGTGTGAATTGGCCTTTACACCACCTATTGCCATTGGTTGGCCCCTTTATCTACACGAAATGTGTCTGAAACTTGTGCTAATGTGTTAAATATTTCTAGTTTGCTTTCTAGGTGTACCCAATGTACCGGGCACAAACGACCAACAGAAAGGTTCTAATAATGTATGCATTACTATTTTCTAAAACTCATGTAGTTTTATTTATTTATTCCAACCTTTTAAAGACCTGTGCAAAGATTTGACTGCATTTGTCATTGTGCTCAATAGGATGGATGACTATTGATCCAAAATAACTGACACTAGACCAGTGGTCTTCAACCTGCGGACCTCCAGATGTTTAAAAACTACAACTCCAAGCATGCCCGGACAGCCGATGGCTGTCCGGGCATGCTGGGAGTTGTAGTTTTGCAACATCTGGAGATCTGCAGGTTGAAGACCACTGCACTAGACCTTTCAAAACTCTTTATTACAATTACCAAGAAGCCAATGAGAATCGTCCCTCTTATAATTCTTAATAATTCCAATAGTATAATAGTAACTAAAGCCAGGCCATATCATACACAAAACAACCTAAGGAGTTGTAGCAGGACAACAAGTCCCAGCAAGCCCTAGGCAGTTTCAGACTTGGATGTAACCTAGCAGGCAATACATTCATCTACACACCCCAGTCTATTTGTATTTGAAGGCTAGAAGGTCCCTCTCTCTGGCAGGTTCTTCCTGCTTTGTATTTGCCTTTACTTACTCTACGCCATTGTTTCCCAACCAGGGTGCCTCCAGCTGTTGCAAAACTACAACTCCCAGCATGCCCGGACAGCCGAAGGCTGTCCGGGCATGCTGGGAGTTGTAGTTTTGCAACAGCTGGAGGCACCCTGGTTGGGAAACACTGCTCCACGCACATAACTAGCATAAAGGGGAGGAGACAGAAAGAAAAACAAACACCAAATATTTTATTACCATTTTTTTTTTATTGCGATGGTTCCCTTGGGCATGACAGATCTGTATCTATGTACAATTACAAGTCATTACATAAACAAATGCTGAGGAGCTGTAACATTTAGCAAGACAGAAAAGAAGCAGACACAGAGGGCAACAAGATAACCATAGAAAAACATTAAGGAAAAAATAAGAATAAAAGACAGTACAGGGTTAACTAAAAGACAGTATAGGGTTAACTACAACCACCTATCTGTACACTGGTCTTTCCAGAATTCTTATTCTTATTTCATTGCTGAATCTTCACTCAGGTCTTTACTTACATTATAAGAATAATAGAGAATAATAGAAAAAATATATACCTAAAAGGAGACAACAAAGAAGTTAAAATCACCAGATTTATGCAGAACAATGTATCAGTAGAAAATACTGTAGATTAAATATTTACTTACAAATATTAAATATTTACTTTACATTGTATTTATTTCTTTATTTATTCATTCATTTCAGTTTTATTTAATCCAGCATTCATTTATTTGTTTGTTTCTGTCTTATTTTTTTTTTAAAGATATTCACTTCTAGATCCTATAAAATATGACTTCGAACTTTTTCCAACTCTTCCCTGGGTCTGTGTAGGGTTGTAGCAGGCTGGGTAAGATAAAGCAATAGCAGAGGCCGAGTGTGCTGATTCCTTTGTGTTGAATTATAGCTTTGTTGAGCCAAAGGTCATAACAATGGATAAGTAGGGCAATAAAACTATGAGAACCAGTACTCTTTCCCCTATAAAGATTATCATTATTGGGTTATTAATACTCGACCATCTTGAATTATACCTCAGTAATAAATAGGGATCTTGACTCAAGATCAGACAGTATAAAAAATAAGATCAACCACCCCCCTCCCCCAACCCCGACTCCTATCTGCTGCTTCCTTATATTATTGCAATAAAGTAGTATATAGGTCAGACAATACTAAATTTAGAATTGAATACATACATATATATATATATATATATATATATATATATATATATTTGTGTTTTGATGATTGCACTAATAAATTAAATTCAAATAACCTAATTAAATATATAAATATTTTAATTCTCAATATATATGTGTGTGTGTATATATATATATATATATATATATATATATATATATATATATAGTTTTTTTTTTCTATAATAAAAGTGTGTGCAAACCTTTGGAAGGTTTCAATAAGATAAAGCAGAGAGGTTTTGCCTATGTGATTTTAGTTTCAATGGTCGCATCTCTATAGACAAAGTGATTTATAACCTGCACCTAAAATGGGAGAATATACGCCGGGTATTCATAATGTGATTTTTATAGCCACCGCTATTGTCTTTCACTGGGAATATGTATCTAGTACTCCATCAATACAATGATAAACGACATGTTTTTTATGAATCCGAAACCATTTAAAAGTGAAACACATAAGTTCACATAAAAAAAATGGTTATCCGATATATATATATATATATATATATATATATATATATATATATATATACACACACACATATATAAATATAAATTTATATATATATATTTTGTTGGATTGAATTAATAAAAAATGAAATCAAATAGATCATTCTTTTTTTTTTCTTTTTTTTTTTTTTAGTTCAAAAGAATATATATCAAAACCTGCAAAATTTACTGTGACATTTACTACCCTGTGAATCCCAAAGGTCAAATACTATATATTATTATAATGATATGTTTTCTATATGAGAAGGGGATTGCTGAAATGTATTAAAAAGCTGCAATTGCAAAATCCATTGTTTGTAACCCTTTGTGCACCCCCCCTATTAAGACCACCACAATGAATACAATAGATTGCCCGTTAATAAATGATTAGATAGATACATATAAGTTATCATTGTAAGAAGCTTAGAACTCTCACCTTATAGAGAATGTCTTCTTGTTCCTTCTGGGTCAGTACATATATGTAAGAATGTATTCTGGATCATTTCAGTCCATATTTCCTCTGGGAAATCCTCGTTTTCCTGCAGATCTCCATGCCCTGGGTGGTTGTAGTTGCGGCTGCCATGAAGCGTGGGCCTCAGTAGTGCAGACTCAAAGTTGCTAAGTTGCTAAATTCTCTAAATCTTCTTCTACTCCATCCAGCTTTGTGTGGCTTCACAGAGTATCGCGGTATTGGGTTCCCCCTTCCCCTCGTTGTTTATAGCTACACAAGGCAAAAGGCACATAAATCTTTTTTAGAAAGCCCTGAGAGACAAGAGGAAATTGTGTATGCATGGCTAGGAGCAGCTAATATCTAAACCCATTAACAAGACTGGGTAGGACTCAAGTTGTTGGGTACATTAACCTACAGTTAAATTCTGAAAGAGGTAAAAAAAAAAAAAAAAAAAGACATTTTGTGAATTAACATAAACCAAATTCATCATTTAATTTTTTGTCATATGAAATTAGCTTGAGCAGGATGGGCAGCCTCCCTTTAAATGCACTCAATGTGGTCATTTTAGGTCTGTTTGCATAAAAGTCATAAATCAGGAGGTCATGGGAAGTTTTTTTTGGTGTAAGGATGTACTCATGGGTCTGATAAGACTGAGGAGGGAGCTATAGTGGGGTGGGTGTTATAATGGGGTCCATATAAAAAGGGGGGGTCACAAAGCAATTTTATTGCATGGTGTGCGGTACATATGACTAGGAAAGATAAATAATAATAAATGGGATTCAGAATGATATATATACATATATATATATATATATATATACATATATCTCTGCTCTTGCTGTGGTTGAGACTCCATTATGACGCCTGTTTCTTTGCAGTAATCAATGCAAATTTCAGCCCCTGGTCTGATTGTATGTGGGGATGCAGTGAGGCAGGGCTAGGTTCAGTGCTTGGGTTTAAAGACCACTAAACAATCATAATCTGCATTGGCAATACCCCCACTAGAGCACTTCTCTCTTCTCCCACCACCCCCACCCTCCCCAAAAAGGGCCCTTCAGATAGCAAACGCCTCCCCAACATCCCTGCTCAGCCCTCTTGTTGTGTGCCTGAATATACACTGCAGCCTGCTCTGCTGCACCCTCTTCGCCTAGGAAAGTGTTAAAGGTAAGATATTTTCACTCCAAGCAAACAGCAGGCTTTTGTATACATGATTTATCGTCTGATTCTTGGTTCAAACAGAGTTCACATGAATTTGCTACTGCTGAAGGCTAGGAGATGGGGCTGACTTCACACTACTGAGGCTGCCATTAACAAAAATCCTTTGCCTATAGACTCCCAGCATTTGGGGAACTTGTAGAGATGGAAATTTAAAGGGATAATGGTTGAGATGTGATATCTGTGCAATATCTCGAAGATCCACGCAACTAAGGGTTAAATTTTACCCGTTGACAACATGACAGTATATTTGTGATTATATATATATATATATATATATATATATATATATATATATATATGTACTGCTTTAAGATCTACTGTATGAAATATATATATATATATATACACACACACACACACACAATTCTGTAATATATATATATCGGTTAAACGATGAACGAAAGATTTGAATGCACATTGAAATTAATATTCAGATAGATTAGAATCAAGACTGATTATGATAGATCTGTATCGGTTGCAGTTTTAGGATTGCTCCATTGTGCCAGGCATCGATATTGCCCAGATCGCCCGAATTACCAGCACAAATGTCATTGGTTGTTTTTCGATCCGCCAGTTCTATTACACTCCAGCACATTGCACTTTATTTACAGCCCCTCTTGGAGACCTTTTGGTGGGTGCTGGAGTATAAATTGGTAATCCTTTATGATAAATGCTTTGGTGGTCGGGATGATATAAATCATAAAGAAGGCGGCAAATCCAAATCATAATCATAGAGGAGCAGGATGCTGTGGCTATTAAAGAAACAGTAATATTAATATAATATATGGATAACTAATATAATATTCCATAATAAGACTGTGGAATGGATGGGGAGGGGAATGGTGTGAAAAGTGCAGATCAGATAAAGAGGGGGGGGGGGGTTATCTATCAGAACAAAGGATTGTGCTTGGGCCTAATGATGGCCCATATACTAGTAGCTGTCCTGTATGGGGGTGCACTGGGGGTCCTCCATGTATACACAATCAGCCTTGCTAGTCACTGAGGACCTGGCTGGAGGAACTCTGCCAAGTGGAACACTGTGTTATTATTGTTTTTGGCTCTATGTGAGTCAAATTCCTGAGCCCTCTGTAAACAGTTGGAAATGTTAAGAGAAAGTTTGAATGGTAAATATGAGGGGAATGTGCATGCAGCTGAGACACTGAATAAATGGACTCACAGAGGCCCCTCCACTCCTTTGGGAGAGGTACAAGATACAAGTCAAGTCTGGGACACAAAGACCGGTCCATGTGTGAAATAGAAAAGCACATCATATTGATAAAACATAAAAAAAAAAATAGATGGAAAGTAAAGAGGAATTAATTAAGACTCAATAACTGTGAAATTATATACAAATCTCTACATACCGGATACATTTCCATTGATCGATTGCAATAATCGGCGATTAATGGCAAAGCAATAACACAAGAGGCTTTCCCATCCTTCATAGAACAAATGTACAAAGTGAAGTATGAAGTAGTAAATCTAAGTTTGGATAGAGGACAATTGCATACACACAAGCAAAGAATGTTTCTTAAGAGATAAATATATAAATATAATAGATTGAGATAATAGATAAATAGATGGATAAATATATAAATATAATAGATTGAGATAATAGATAAATAGATGGATAAATATAATAGATTGAGATAATAGATAAATAGATGGATAAATATATAAATATAATAGATTGATATAATAAATAAATACATAAATAGATAGATATTAATAGAAGACAGACGCATTAAGGCAGTGTTTCCCAACCAGGGTGCCTCCAGCTGTTGCAAAACTACAACTCCCAGCATGTAAATCCTTACATGAATACAGTTTAAAATAGAGCAAATTTTAGGGGAGCTCCAAGAGCCTATCCATAAAGAGTGACATTCCAGCATGTGTAGCATGCTTTCCCAACCAGTGTGCCTCCAGCTGTTGCAAAACTACAACTCCCAGCATGTAAATCCTTACATAAATACAGTTTAAAATAGAACACATTTTAGAGGAGCTCCAAGAACTACTACAACCTATCCATAAAGAGTGACATTCCAGCATGTGTAGCATTATTTCCCAACCAGTGCGCCTCCAGCTGTTGCAAAACTACAGCTCCCAGCATGCCCGGACAGCCTTCGGCTGTCCGGGCATGCTGGGAGTTGTAGTTTTTCAACAGCTGGAGGCACCCTGGTTGGGAAACAAGTCATTAAGGGAACCCAAGTTCTGGATTCTTGTCTTCCTTGTCCCCTATCTCTCTACTATCTTTCCATGCATTGCTAACTAGATTGTGCTATTGGTCATTTTGATTTGTGCAGTGAAGAGAGCTGGGGAAGTGTGGATTGTGGCGAAAAGCTAGATCAGATGATATTAACTATTGTTCACCTTTCCTAAATCCATACATCATGCCAGGTAGAACCTGTAGTGTTCACACTACAACAAGAGGTAAAGGCAGTCACTACAACAAGAGGTAAAGGCAGTCACTACAACAAGAGGTAAAGGCAGTCACTACAACAAGAGGTAAAGGCAGTCACCGCAACAAGAGGTAAAGGCAGTCACTACAACAAGAGGTAAAGGCAGTCACTACAACAAGAGGTAAAGGCAGTCACTGCAACAAGAGGTAAAGGCAGTCACTACAACAAGAGGTAAAGGCAGTCACCACAACAAGAGGTAAAGGCAGTCACCACAACAAGAGGTAAAGGCAGTCACCACAACAAGAGGTAAAGGCAGTCACTGCAACAAGAGGTAAAGGCAGTCACTACAAAAAGAGGTAAAGGCAGTCACTACAACAAGAGGTAAAGGCAGTCACTACAACAAGAGGTAAAGACAGTCACCACAACAAGAGGTAAAGACAGTCTCATGGAAACACACAAGCAGCATTAAACTTCAGCTATAGTCTCCCAGATATAAGCAGTCATCTCATTACTGTTAATCATTTTTATAACTTCCTACGGCACTTCCACTACATAAATCCAGCTGTCATGGATTTCATCTGTCATTTTGCAGTTTAAACAACAATCCTGGGTTTAGCTGGTGGTCATATATTCTCTGTATAAATCTGTATCTAGATAGATAGATATATGAATAGATAGATAGATAGATAGAAGATAAATAGATGAGTTAAGGAAGTTGTAATCATGTCACAAAGTTCATTTAGGGTTGTTAGGAGAGTTTGCAAACTTTTTATAACGTTTTTGGCATAAACTTTTATTTTTCTAGTATTATTATTATTATTATTTTGCCTAGTGTCATCTGGCTTATTAAATAAAGGCTGCTATTTTATGGAAGGTTTGATCATATCCCACACGTGTGCAATAGGATAACAAACGTTATACATGGATCTCTTAACTGCATTCATTTATATTATTCATTTATTGAGTTCGTTTGTAATTTCGTTGATGATTCCAGAGCTTTGTTGAATCCATAGATACTTTGTTACTCATTATGGCAGTAACTTTTATTTGTAAACAGAACCATAAATCTTTGACAAGAATGATACCAAAAATAAAAAGAGCACAAGGAGTAGATCGAAGTAAGTAAGAAAGTAAGTAAGAAAGAGAAATAAATAAATAAAAATAAACAGCAAAAAGATAGATAGATAAATAAATAAATTAATTAATTAATTAATTAGTAAATGAAAATAAACAGCAAAAAGATAGATATATAGATAAATAAATTAATTAATTAGTAAATAAAAAATAAACAGCAAAAATATAGATATATAGATAAATAAATAAATTAATTAGTAAATAAAAATAAACAGCAAAAAGATAGATACATAGATAAATAAATAGATAGGTAGGTAGGTAAACAGATAATCAATCCCTCGTTTTTACCCTATAGAAAGTACACTGGTATTTTCTAATGTGTTTTAAAGTTGTCTAATTGCTTATAAATTATTACAGACTAGGGGTAAACAATATTGGGACCATCATGTATAGAAAATATGCACCAGAAGCCATTAGGAATTAATACCTAATTTTGCAAAGTCCAATCTCTTTCCCCTCTTTCACTCTCTGTCTTGCTCATATCACTCCCCACCCTGGGATCACTATAAAGCAATGTTTCCCAACCAGGGTGCCTCCAGCTGTTGCAAAACTACAACTCTCAACATGCCCGGACAGCCAAAGGCTGTCCGGGCATGTTGTGAGTTGTAGTTTTGCAACAGCTGGAAGCACCCTGGTTGGGAAACACTGCCTTAATGTGTCTGTCTTCTATTAATATCCATCTGGGAATTGTAGTTTTGGAAAAGCTGGAGGCACCCTGGTTGGGAAACACTGCTTTATAGTGACCCCAGGGTGGGCAGTGATATGAGTAAGACAGAGTTGTAGTTTTGCAACAGCTGGAGGCACCCTGTTTGGGAACCACTGCTATAAAGTGTCAGCCTTCAGACTGTAGAAGCAAAAAACATGTAAGACATCTCACAGAGGATGGTGTTTTTAGAAAAGTGTTGTGTTCATTTCCAAAGCTCCTTTGTAGAAATCACTTGGAAAAAGAAATCACATTCTTTAAAGTAGTCAAACTTGACTTTAAGGTGACGTCAGAAGGGTGTTCTAAGTGTTACTTTGGAAGTCTGATTATTTTATTTGCTTTCTATGTATCATCAGAACTGAGGCCCCTTACAGAAGATTTAGGCTGGAGGAGGACCTGAGGATGCTGGAGCATTATCTATAGATCAGGATCAGGACTGTCTACAAGGGTCACTTGAATGTGATCTCTGATAACCTGGTCACAATCTGGTCACCTTTGTTTTACTAAGACTGAACAGAGAAGATGCAAAAGTCACTTTACTACGACAACTCAGGGTCTTTTGCAGGCTGTGGCTTCCAAGACGCCAGTACCATGAACTATCTTCCACAACAGACTTATGACAACGACTACGAAGCTTCCTACTGCCTGGGAACCAACTCCAGCAACACTAACAATAAAAGCGAGCCCTCTATGAAGAGCCTGAACTTCCATCTGTCTGATGTCTCAGAACAAGCCCAGAAACCCAAGTCACCCAACTCAGCGTCCCCTAACCCCAAATCCACTGCCACTCAGAGCTGCCCCTCCCAGCCCAGTGCTGGAACAGAGCCTGCTGAAGTCACTGGCACCAAGAAGAGCAGCAAGAATAACAACCTACCCAAACAGATCTTCCCCTGGATGAAAGAAACGCGTCAGAACGCCAAACAGAAGAAGCAGACCCCTCCCCCAACAGGTAACACAATGCCCCCCCCCCCCCCCCCACACACACACACACATACATACACACACACATACACACACACACATATACACACACACATGCATACACACATACACACACACACACACACACACACACACACACATATACACACATATACACACATACAGACACACATATACACATATACACATATACACACACACACACATATACACATATACACACGTACAGACAAAGCTCAGAGCCACTTCATGCTACATGTAATGGGGCTGTACAATAAATAGGCACAGCTTACATAACCATCCACAGTACCTACCTATTTGGGCACAAGTTACCTAACATAAACAGTTTAATGTGTGAGATCTGTAAATTGGTCTATCTATCTATCTATCTATCTAATCTATCTCCTATCTATCTATCTAATCTATCTCATATCTATCTATATATCTATCTATCTAATCTATCTCATATCTATCTATTATCTATCTATTATCTATCTATCTCATATCTTTCTATCTATTTATCTATCTATCTCATATATATCTATCTAATATTTTTCTCATATCTATCTATCTATCTCATATCTATCTATCTATCTATCTATCTCATATTTTTCCTCATATCTATCTATCTATCTATCTATCTATCTCATATCTATCTATCTATCTATCTATCTCATATCTATCTATCTCATATCTTTCTATCTATCTATCTATCTATCGCATATATATCTATCTATCTCATATCTATCTATCTATCTCATATTTTTCTCCTATCTATCTATCTATCAATCTAATATCTATCTATCTCCTATCTATCTATCTATCTATCTATCCATCCATCTATTTATTTATCTTATATCTATCTCATATCTATCTATCTTATATTTATCTCATATCTATCTATCTATCTATCTATCATCTATATATTTATCTCATATCTATCTATCTATCTATTAATCTCATATCTATCTATCTATCTATCTATCTATCTCATATCTATCTATCTATCTATCTGATATCTATCTTTCTTATATCTATCTTTCTTTCTATCTATCTTTCTATCTATCTATCTATCTATCTATCTATCTATCTATCTATCTGTTATTAATATTATTTAATCCATCTTTCTATCTATCTCATATCTATCTATCTATCTATCTATCTATCCATCCACATTATCTATCTATCTATCTGGGCACTAGTTATTTAACATCAATGGTTTAATGTGTGAAATCTGTAAATCTACCTATCTATCTATTAACATTTTTTGAAATTCATCTATCTATCTATCTATCTATCTATCATCTATCTATCTCACATCTATCTATCTATCTATCTATCTATCTATCTATCTATCTATCTATCTATCTATCTATCATCTATCTATCTCACATCTATCTATCTATCTATCTATCTATCTATCTATATCTATCTATCAATCTATCTCCTAGCTGCCCACTAAAGCGATAGGTAGGTACTGCTGGGGGTAGGTGCAGCTGTGTAGAGGGTGAGGTCATTTGTATAGTGCCTTGTAGCTTAGCATGGAAATGGCTGATAACAGATTACACAACCACCCACCATGAAAACATTACAAATAAAAGTATATACATTGAAGTATATTTTGCAATGTTTTATTGACAAACAAGACTTACTTTTGCACAAAACAAACGTTTTCTTCTTTCCCCCTTTACCTCAGAAGAGGAGAACTCACCGGACAGCAGCTTTATAAGTTCTGCCTCCAAAAGGGCCAGGACAGCCTATACAAACTCTCAGCTGGTGGAGTTGGAGAAGGAATTCCATTTCAATCGTTATCTCTGCCGTCCAAGGAGGCTGGAAATGGCCAAACTACTTAACCTATCAGAGAGGCAAATCAAGATCTGGTTCCAGAACAGGAGAATGAAATACAAGAAGGACCACAAGGGGAAAGGTGGGGGTGTCTCTCCTGGGGGGCAGTCTCCTAGCAGAAGTCCTTCACTCCTGCCATACTCCAACCCTCTCTCCCTGGAGGATGACCCTGGCTATGAAGTGCCCATGGCTAACGAGTTCAACAAGAGTCCTGGTAACATGTATGGCTTAACTGCTTATTCTGCCCCTCTGTATGACAACCCTCCTGCTCACAAAGGATACAACCAGCCCATGACCTCTGAGTATGATCACCCCACAATGCATGGGGAGGCCTCAGGCTATGACAACCCTGGATTACAGGGCAGCCAGAGTTACATTGGAGGGAATTACCTGGAGAATGGGCCTGGAAGCTGCTCAATCTTCAATATGCCCCATCCTTCTTCAGATGGCATTGACTACAGCTGTGCTGCACAGACACCAAGCAAACACCATCTTGGGCCCTGTGATCCACATCCCACCTACACAGACTTAAGCATACATCCTGTGCCTCAGGGGTGTTCCCAGGAGCCTCCAGTGCTGACACATCTGTAGACTTGTCTACCCTTTGAAACATAAAGGCAATTTAGCCTGGCCCATTATGTCATTAAAAACAAGTAAACCCACCACCAACATTATGCCTCGACCCCCTTACATCTCCTATGTATTTATTAAACTATGCACAATACAGGGACTATGCATGAAGAGCAATGCCACATAAGCAACCAATTAGACAAAACTCCCTTACCCTCTTCTGTAGTGTAAACTTAATGGCTGGGGATGGAAAGTCATAGCCTATACAACAGTGTTTCCCAACAAGTGTGCCTCCAGCTGTTGCAAAACTACAACTCCCAGCATACCCGGACAGCCGAAGGCTGTCCGGGTATGCTGGGAGTTGTAGTTTTGTAACAGCTGGAGGCACACTGGTTTGGAATTAACGTTACACAAACTGGAATGTCACTCTTTATTGATAGGCTGTAGTAGTTGGTGTGCCTCCAGCTGTTGCAAAACTACAATTCCCAGCATACCCGGACAGCCTTCGGCTGTCCTGGTATGCTGGGAGTTGTAGTTTTCCAACAGCTGGAGGCACACTGGTTGGGAAATTATACTACACAAGCTGGAATGTCACTCTTTATGGATAGGCTGTAGTAGTTGGTGTGCCTCCAGCTGTTGCAAAACTACAACTCCCAGCATACCCGGACAGCCTTCGGCTGTCCGGGTATGCTGGGAGTTGTAGTTTTGCAACAGCTCGAGGCACACTGGTTGGAAAAATAATGCTATACATGCTGGAATGTCACTATTTATGGATAGGCTGTAGTCATTTTTGGAGCTCCCCTAAAATTAGTTCTATTTTAAACTGTATTTATGTAAGGATTGACTTCTAGGTTTTTTGTAATTTCACGAAATCTTTTTTAAGTAGAAACGAGAAAGAAAAAAAACAAAAACAAAAATATCCTATATTTATAATGCGTTGGATCAGTTCAATATTTCGTGTCTATTTTTGTTGGTTTGTTTTTATACTTGTCCCATTTTTTATTTATTATTAGGAATGTAAAAAATCAGAATTTTTTTTCTTTTATTTGGATGATTTTTTTTCTGAGTTTGTCTGTATTTTTTTTTAGTAGAGTTTGAATTTACCATTTGATAAGATAAATAATAATAATAAAAAAAAGAACAAGATATGTTTATTGTCTTTATATGTCTTAATAGTTAAAAAGAGATTTTGGAAGTTGCTGAAATTTGTCTGTGTGTGTGTGTGTGTGTGTTTTTTCCCTGCTAGGGGTTGGATTTCACCCCTAATTCACCCCCATTAATCATCTGGACAGGGACAGTTCACATGGCCCCCTAAAGCCTTTTCATGTTAAGTTAGTATTCAGTCCTGGTACAATCTTGCTTGATCAGATTCTGAAGTGTTTATTTATTTATTTATTTTTTATTTTTTTGGGGAACATTTAAAATTTTTTTGCTAAACTTTTAACATTCTCCCGGATTTCAGTTTTTTTTTTTATATTTTTTTAATTTTTTTCTGGTTCTGTAGGTTTTGGCAACAGATAGAAAATACTATGGTGTGTGATAGATTTTGTTATCAGAACATTGTCAGCCCTGACTAGTAAATATTTATTATTACTGCACATATTTACAAGTATTAGCATGTCATGGAGTGTTTTATTTATGGGAACATTTAACGGTTTTTGGAACGAGATGATTAAAATCTTATTTTGTTTATATTAGCTTAAATATTTGAGTACATTTTAGTTTTTTTTTTCCACATCTAGCGCTTCAAAATGGACAAAAAAGATCGACCAATTGTGAATACAAAACTGTACAAAAGACAAAAATAAATAAAAAATAAATAAATAAATAAATAGATAAATAAGAGAAAAGAAAACTCCGATCACTGGATTATATATATATATATATATATATATATATATATATATATATATATATATTTATATATATATATATATATATATATATATATATATATACATATCTGTTGTATGTGTGAGTGTAAATATATTTGCATATGTCCTTAAATGTATCGATCAGTATATTGTGCAGTGTTTCCCAACCAGGGAGTCTCCAGCTGTTGCAAAACTACAATTCCCAGCATGCAATAAATATAATAGATTGAGATAATCAATAAATACATAAATAGATAGATATTAATTGAAAACAGATGCATTAAGGCAGTGTTTCCCAACCAGGGTGCCTCCAGCTGTTGCAAAACTACAATTCCCAGCATGCTATAAATATAATAGATTGAGATAATCAATAAATACATAAATAGATAGATATTAATTGAAGACAGACGCATTAAGGCAGTGTTTCCCAACCAGGGTGCCTCCAGCTGTTGCAAAACTACAATTCCCAGCATGCAATAAATATAATAGATTGAGATAATCAATAAATACATAAATAAATAGATATTAATTGAAGACAGACGCATTAAGGCAGTGTTTCCCAACCAGGGTGCCTCCAGCTGTTGCAAAACTACAATTCCCAGCATGCCCGGACAGCCTTAGGCCTAATAAAGTGAATCTTCTATATATATTTATACACACAGATATTATCCTCATCAATTCTCAGTTTTTTGGATATCTAGTTATCTATCTATAGTATTGATTATTATTTATATTTTTTCGTTTAATACAATAGAAGTTTCCCATAAGGCCTTATTTATGAACAGTAATATTAAATATTGTGCACTTACACAGTCACCCTTTAGGAGGTAATTCACACAATGTCCATTCTTTTAGTACATGATACTTAGAACAAGTTATATTTACACTGAACCTTTGATGGTTTTTCTATACCTGGTTGTAACTATAACTACTTGAGTGTTTCCACTTGTGAGTCCACGTAGTCTATAGGGTTTTGTGGAAGGAGATCTATGGGGCAGATTAACTCTTTCTTAGGTTTGGTCTCAGTACTAAAGACACAACCATCTGATGTAACTGAGAATAGTCGGACTGGCTGTAATGTCGGCTTCTGTTTAATGGGGAATTAGGCTTCATGTCTTGGATGGAATTGTAGATCCCAGTTAACTCAATTTTACTGGGAGGAACAGAAGGGGAGAAATGTATCTCCATGTGGCCGGGACAGCACCACAATCAGATGGCCCCCGCTTATCATGACACCCACACAGGACCCTGACAGTGCGGGGGAATAGGATCTGGCTATGATTCTTTATAGAGATCCATTTAGTAGGGGATCCAGATCACCAGAATGAATGGATCAACATGACACATAATGCCAGAATTATTCTGATAATCATATATACTATGTGCATGTCTACATATGGACATTCTAGATAGAACCTGCTATACATTCAAGTCTGCAAATGGGCTATCTCTCTATCTATCTATCTATCTATCTATCTATCTATCTATCTCTATCTATCATCTATCTATCTATCTATCTATCTATCTATCTATCTCCTATCTATCTATCTCATATCTATCTATCTATCTATCTATCTATCTCCTATCTATCTATCTTTCTGTCTATCTATCTATCTATCTATCTGTCTGTCTGTCTGTCTGTCTGTCTATCTATCTATCCATCCGTCTGTCTATCTATCTATCTATCTATCTGTCCGTCCGTCTATCTATCTATCTATCTATCTATCTATCTATCTATCTATCTATCTGTTCATCTATCTGTCTGTCTGTCTGTCTATCTATCCATCTGTTCATCTATCTGTCTATCTATTTATCTGTTCATCTATCTGTCTGTCTGTCTATCTATCTATCTTCTATCTATCTGTCTGTCTGTCTGTCTATCTATCTGTATCTGTCTGTCTGTCTGTCTGTCTGTCTATCTTCTATCTATCTGTCTGTCTGTCTATCTATCTGTTTATCTATCTATTCTCATTGTCTATCATCTATTCTCTCTGTCATCTATCTGTCTAGCTCCCTATCTATCTATCTATCTATCTATCTATCTCCCTATCTATCTATCTATCTATAATCTGTCTGTCTATCTAATCACAGTGTCTATAGATCTGGGCACAAGTTACCTAACATCAATAGTTTAATGTGTAAGATCTGTAAATCTATCTATCTCTATCTATCTATATCTATCTATCTCATATCTATCTATCTATCTATCTATCTATCTATCTATCTATCTATCCATCTCTATCTATATCTATCTCACATCTATCATCTATCTATCTCATATCTATCTCTCTCTCTCTCTCTCTCTCATATCTATCTATCTATCTATATCATATCTATCTATCTATCTATCTATCTCATATGTATCTATCTATCTCAAATCTATCTATCTCATATCTATCTATCTATCTATCTATCTATCTCATATCTATCTATCTATCTATCTATCTATCTATATCTATCTATCTCATATCTATCTATCTATCTCATATCTATCTATCTATCTCATATCTATCTATCTCATATCTATCTATCTATCTATCTCATATCTATCTATCTTTCTATCTATCTATCTATCTATAATCTATCTCATATCTCTCTTTCATTCTAATATCTATCTATCATATATTCTCTCTGTCATCTATCTGTCTGGTATTTATCCATCTATCTAAAAACCATAGATTCTGAAGCATATCCACAGAAGGAGTGAAGTTGAAAGGTGGGTGCTCACAGTTATTAAAAGGACAAAGGACAAGTGTCCCAGGTTGGATCTAAACATGAAAATCCTTAAGCACTCCAGTGAAAAAACAAAACTTTTATTTAATCGAAACATGAAAAAACAGCAACAGCAAATAATCTATCTATCTATCTATCTATCTATCTATCTATAATCTATCTATCTATCTATCTATCTATCTATCTATCCATCTATCAGGTATGTATTGGTAAGCACTAATTTTTCATCCAGCATGTCTGGCCTTACATAGAATTATATGTATTATTTCACTTTTTTGACCCTCTCTTTTACTCAGAAGTTTCCCCAGATGATAAGCTGATCACAGGGTCAGCTGTAGTCTATAGGGGAACTCCACATCAAGCGTTCATTTTCACTGCAACACCCCCCAGGGAAAATTACGCATTACCCAATTCTCATTAAAATCAATGGCTTGTCCATTTAATGCACAGATATACTGGGTCTTCTACAGCTAGAAATGTTCCCATTTTTGAACCCACAAATTGCTAATATTTGATTTTTGCTTTAATTCACCTTTTCTGTGTTTTCCAACAATACCATATACAAAGAGGATAGATCAACCAGGCGAATTATTACCAAAGATAAAGCAATGGGAAAGGGTTAGGGGAATGCATAGAAAATATGGTATATTTCATTCAGCATCTGTGTAGAGCCGGGTAACAAACCTCATAGCTATATGGGTCTTAAGTGGATTTCACCCTTTACATATTACCCTTATAATAAACCACTTATTGCTAATAATGGAAAACTTCCGTGTTAATCCACTTTTATGGTCTTGACACTCCAGACGTTTTTATTTGCTTATATTTTTCTCCCACAGTTCCATGCATTGCAGCACTTCTAGCTTTTGCCCTGTCCATCCTGGATAGGACTATGAGAATTGCCATTAGTGCAACATTTACACAAGGAGAAAGGGAGCAAGGACAATCGGGGAGATTTATCAAAACCAGTGCAGAGGAAAAGTTGACTGGTTGCCCATAGCAGAAAGTATAATCCTTATCCGTAAAGTTAGAAATGGTAGAATAGACCCTTTAAATGTCTCCTGGCCATCCCATGATGCACTATGTATGCTCATTTGCTCTACTGCATGATCATTTGCTTCTAGAAGTTTCTGGCAGCAGCTTATTCCCCTCTGCACACTAAAATAAAGATACATGATTAAATGATTCGAGAGCTTAATTGATGGGGAAGACAGGAATTTAGATGTAAGAATCTTTTCACATCACATTTCTGGTGTCTATTTTCTATATAGGCAGGAAAATGTCCTGGCAGTAAACTCATATTACATAATAGAGGCTGAAAGGGGGTGTAAAAGAATTCTGTAGTGTGAACGGGGCCTAGAGCAGCCATTTCGGAGTCCCTCCCGCAGTATATCAGCAAGCAACATGAGTTATTTTCTTTTGTGGGGCTTATAGCCACAATGTGAAATGGATTTTATTTTTTTGTTTTTTTTGGGTACTTTAGTGCAGTGGTCTTCAACCTGCGGACCTCCAGATGTTGCAAAACTACAATTCCCAGCATGCCCGGACAGCCGTTGGCTGTCCGGGCATGCTGGGAGTTGTAGTTTTGCAACATCTGGAGGTCCGCAGGTTGAAGACCACTGCTATAGAGGGTGAAGAGATAACCGTTGTAGCGTGGCCCTGGTGCCAGAGGGGGCACCAATGCACCTGTGCCCCATAAGAAGAAACCACGGGGCCTTCTTTGCATTGGGGGAACACAGGTTTCTAGTTACACCTCTGCCCAAAGAGTATCATTTTGGCCTTTGTCAAGGTGGTTTATATTGCGTTTTACTTTTATCTGCCCTATGGAATAGTATGGGTACCATGAAATGTATACTCAGCACTACACAATGGCAATCTGCATATGATGGACGTCAATAAGTGGCATCTGTCAGAGCTATATATTAGTGGTACAGTATATGTAGGGGAAATAACCATGACGTATACCTCACACAGACACCACACAATGCAATGTGAAAAGAGCCGTATCCAAATGAGCATGCAAAGAGCGATCTGATGAGTACGGTCGGCTTGCTGTATTTGGGCAAACTTTGATTAAATCTGTCCATTTTTTTTTTTTTTTGGGGGGGTGGGGGTTCTTTATATAAGTATGTGATAGGTCTGATCTGCAAAAAAATGCAATATTTTGGCGCAAACCTCTTCTCTACTTGAGGTTGATCTTTGCTTTATGATTTCCAGATGGGCGGAGCTAAGCACATGGTTTATCACAAAGGTGGCATATCCGTCCACACACAGCCAAATTTTCTACAACTTGTGCCTGCTAGCGGCTTGAAGTTGGCGTAGATTTGTGAGGCTGTTGCACAGGCAGCTTAAGATGCACCCGGATTTATCAAAAGGTGTGCATCCAGCATGATCCTACACTGGCGGGGGGTTTACTTCGGACTACTGGTGAATAAAATGCTGCTCTTGGTAAATCCCTATCATTATGATTACCGCATGTTCGTTACGCCCCCTCCCAAATCCTTTGGATAGGGGATAAAATGTCTAAAGCCAGAATACCCCTTTAATATATGCCACTGAACAGTGGTAATATATCCCCTCTAGAGATGAGCGAACTTACAGTAAATTTGATTCGTCACAAACTTCTCGGCTCGGCAGTTGATGACTTTTCCTGCGTAAATTAGTTCAGCCTTCAGGTGCTCCGGTGGGCTGGAAAAGGTGGATACATTCCTAGGAAAGAGTCTCCTTGGACTGTATCCACCTTTTCCAGCCCACCGGAGCACCGGAAAGCTGAACTAATTTATGCAGGAAAAGTCATCAACTGCCGAGCCGAGAAGTTCGTGACGAATCGAATTTACTGTAAATTCGCTCATCTCTAATCCCCTCCCCAACATACAATTCTGTTTTGGGATATGTTTTCTTTTCCATACTTTCTCCTGACTAGTGATCTATTTTGCGTAACATGCTCTGTGTTCTTATTGTCTGTTAAAACTTCAATAAAGCTTTGTTGAATTGGAAGAAAAAAATCAATGCTGGAAAATTCTTCTCTGGCTCAGAAAAATGTTACCATTTTTTTTTTTTTTTTAACTTCACATCCATAATTTCAATCATTTGATACCAATGGAGCTTGGATTCCAGGTGGATTTTAGTAAGACTTTGAGGTGGAATTCACATGGAAATCACTCAGTGTGAACATAGCCTAATGTTTTCCTTTCATCTTTATAAAGAGGGTATTCCCACAGTTTAACCTCACAACTGTTATTTTTGCTTTGTTCTCAGTAAGTATACACATCATATATTCCAGGCAGAATGAGATTATGTTCACACAGTAGAATTTATGCAATTCCGATCAAATTGTGCACTGAAAAGCAGGCTGCGGATTTTCGCAGTTTTGTGGAATTCCAGCCAAATTCGTGTCAAAATTCTGTGCTTTCAAAAACACACTCCGCTTGAGTCCTATTAACTTCAATGAGGTTCTAAATGGAATTCCACAAAATTAAAAGACAGGTCTTAAAAAACCTACATTTTCAAAAGAAACCTACAAATTTACTAATGTTACCGCATAAAATGTGGTGGATTTGAGGCCCTGGAAAACCCAACAGCTAAGAGCATGTGTAGAAAGAGAAAAACGTAGGGAAAATAGCTAAATACAAGATACAATAGTTAATACCTTGGAGAAATAACTGTTGGAAACAAAAACCCATAAAGAAAAGTACACTCCACTCTTAGTAAATAAGGCCCAATATGTGCGGTAAACTTTGGCGAAACTTCCGCGGAAATTCTGCCGTGTGAATATAGCCTCAGCGAGGAATGTCTGTAAGAAATTCCATGCAGATTCTGACATTCAATAAATGTTATTCTGCTGCATTCACACAGCGTAAATTCCATGATGGAATGTGGATTTGGATTTTTCCGACAGATTGAACTTGAATTTTGTAGTTAAAGCCCATAAGGCTAGGTTTACATATGCCAGTTGTGTCAGGCTCAGTTTTTTTTATTTACTAAACTGTTCACAACTGATAGCACGACTGATGCTCAAAAAGTGCATACATCATCATCAGTCAAAACCATCAGTTGCCATCAGTTTGAGCAATTACAGTTTTTTTTCCAAGTTTTGTACCACTAGCCCACAAGGATTGACGATGCCTACCTTGAAAATAAAGCCATGGGGAAAGGTAGGTATAGTCAATCCTAGTGGGCTAGTGATATAAAACCTAAAAAAAAAAATGTAATTGCTGAAACCAGGGTTCCTCTAGCATTAGACAGGGTGTCTCCAGCACTAGAACTCCCAGCATGCCCGCTGGGAACTTCAGGGAGTTGTAGTTTTGAAACAGCCAGAAGCACCCTGGTTGTGTAGTATTCATTGTACCAGTCCTCCAAACTTCGACTGTACTTTCTTTACAGTGATCCCTCCCAAAATCAGTCCCACTATCAGCCGAGATGTAGCGCCGGAGGTAAAAGCCGATGCTTGCAATATGCTTTCAGTCCTGTCCGGCAATGCCTCCGGCGCTCCATAGACAAACACAGGGTCTGATATCTGAAGCGCCTGACAGGTATGCGGCACGGACAGGGGAACGCAGCAAGATGCCTTCCCCTGTCTGTGCCGGTCCAGCAAGTCCAATCTAAACTGAGACGCCGGATGATTGTGAACAGTCCCATTCAAATGAATGGGATCTTTTCTGGTTTTATTTTCCCTCCGGTGCAGCTTTTGCAGCACCGGAGGGAACTGACAACGGACGCTGCATATATGTAAATGCGGCCCAAGTCAATGGGATTTTCCTTTGCAAGGCAGATTCTGCAATTACTAAGTTCAGATTCCATACCATTTCTGTCCCTTTTACCATAGAGCAGAAAGAGCACAGTTTCACAGAGAAATGAATTTGGAAGTGTGAAAATACCTGAAGACTTATTCCACACAACCTTTTGGGAACCCCATTGCCTGACGGGGCCAAAAGAGTCGGAGGTATATTGTGTGAAGTCTCTGGACACTACAATAAAAAGAGCCTAACTTTCTGCTGCTGAAAAGATGGTTCTTCTCATTCACTGCAGTATATTGGCTTTATCATTAATTTATGTTTTTTTCTACATGAAATTTCTATTGAGTTTTCCCTCATATTCTAGAATGGGATTTTTGGATGCCTGTCAAAGTGTGCCCAAATGACCAAACAAAGAGGTTTTCATTTATTGGACCTCATAGGTGAAAAATAAACCAAAAACAGGGCATAAAATGTCATAAATGACTCATTCTAGTTAAATATCTGAAAGTGATGACTTAAATTATTGGCCCATGTTTAGTGCACGATTGTCACGATGCCGGCTGGCAGGTTGTGGATCCTCTGTGCCAGAGAGGGATTGGCGTGGACCGTGCTAGAGGATCGGTTCTAAGTCACTACTGGTTTTCACCAGAGCCCGCCGCAAAGCGGGATGGTCTTGCTGCGGCGGTAGTGACCAGGTCGTATCCCCTAGCAACGGCTCAACCTCTCTGGCTGCTGAAGATAGGCGCGGTACAAGGGAGTAGACAGAAGCAAGGTCGGACGTAGCAGAAGGTCGGGGCAGGCAGCAAGGATCGTAGTCAGGGGCAACGGCAGAAGGTCTGGAATCACAGGCAAGGAACACACAAGGAACGCTTTCACTGGCACTAGGGCAACAAGATCCGGCGAGGGAGTGAAGGGGAAGTGAGGTGATATAGGGAAGTGCACAGGTGTAAACACTAATTGGAACCACTGCACCAATCAGCGGTGCAGTGGCCCTTTAAATCGCAAAGACCCGGCGCGCGCGCGCCCTAGGGAGCGGGGCCGCGCGCGCCGGGACAGAACTGACGGGGAGCGAGTAAGGTACGGGAGCCGGGGTGCGCATCGCGAGCGGGCGCTACCCGCATCGCGAATCGCATCCCGGCCGGAGGTGGTAACGCAGCGCCCCGGGTCCGTGGAACCGACCGGGGCGCTGCAGTGAGGGAAGTGTAGCGAGCGCTCCGGGGAGGAGCGGGGACCCGGAGCGCTCGGCGTAACAGTACCCCCCCCCTTGGGTCTCCCCCTCTTCTTGGGGCCTGAGAACCTGAGGATCAGACTTTTGTCCAGGATATTGTCCTCAGGTTCCCAGGACCTCTCTTCTGGACCACAACCCTCCCAATCCACTAAAAAAAAAGTTCTTCCCCTGACCTTTTTAGAGGCCAAAATCTCTTTGACAGAGAAGATGTCCGAGGAGCCGGAAACAGGAGTGGGAGGAACAGATTTAGGAGAAAAACGGTTGAGGATGAGAGGTTTAAGAAGAGAGACGTGAAAGGCATTAGGGATACGAAGAGAAGGAGGAAGAAGAAGTTTGTAAGAGACAGGATTAATTTGACACAAAACTTTAAAAGGACCAAGATAGCGTGGTCCCAACTTATAGCTCGGGACACGGAAACGGACATATTTAGCGGAGAGCCATACCTTGTCTCCAGGGGAAAAAATGGGAGGAGCTCTTCTTTTCTTATCTGCGAATCTCTTCATGCGAGAAGAAGCCTGTAAGAGAGAATTTTGGGTCTCTTTCCATATGGTGGAAAGATCACGAGAAATTTCATCCACAGCGGGCAGACCAGAGGGCAAGGGGGTAGGGAGGGGGGGAAGAGGGTGACGGCCGTACACCACGAAAAACGGAGATTTGGAGGAAGATTCAGAGATTCTGAAATTATACGAGAATTCGGCCCAAGGTAGAAGATCTGCCCAGTCATCCTGGCGGGAGGAAACAAAATGTCGTAAATAGTCACCCAAGATCTGGTTAATTCTCTCTACTTGTCCATTGGATTGAGGATGGTATGCAGAAGAAAAATTTAATTTAATCTTGAGTTGTTTACAGAGAGCCCTCCAGAATTTAGACACAAATTGGACGCCTCTATCCGAGACGATCTGTGTAGGCAACCCGTGAAGACGAAAAATGTGTACAAAAAATTGTTTAGCCAACTGAGGCGCTGAAGGAAGACCAGGAAGAGGGATGAAATGTGCCATTTTGGAGAATCGATCAACGACCACCCAAATAACAGTGTTGCCATGGGATGGGGGTAAGTCAGTAATAAAATCCATACCAATCAGAGACCAAGGTTGTTCGGGGACAGGTAGAGGATGAAGAAAACCAGCGGGCTTCTGGCGAGGAGTCTTATCCCGGGCACAGATAGTGCAGGCTCGCACAAAGTCCACCACATCAGTCTCTAGAGTCGGCCACCAATAGAAGCGAGAGATGAGTTGCACAGATTTCTTGATGCCCGCATGACCTGCGAGATGGGAGGAGTGACCCCATTTGAGGATCCCAAGGCGTTGGCGTGGAGAAACAAAGGTCTTTCCTGGAGGAGTTTGCCTGATGGAGGCTGGAGAAGTGGAAATCAGGCAGTCAGGAGGAATGATGTGTTGAGGAGAGAGTTCAATTTCAGAGGCATCTGAGGAACGAGAGAGAGCATCGGCCCTAATGTTTTTATCAGCAGGCCGAAAGTGAATTTCAAAATTAAATCGGGCAAAGAACAGAGACCACCTGGCCTGACGAGGATTCAGCCGTTGGGCAGACTGGAGGTAGGAGAGGTTCTTGTGATCGGTGTAAATAATAACTGGAAATCTTGATCCCTCCAGCAGATGCCTCCATTCCTCAAGTGCTAATTTAATGGCTAGAAGCTCTCGATCCCCGATGGAGTAGTTCCTCTCCGCCGGAGAGAAGGTCCTGGAAAAAAAACCACAAGTAACAGCATGCCCGGAAGAGTTTTTTTGTAGAAGGACAGCTCCAGCTCCCACTGAGGAGGCATCAACCTCCAATAGGAAGGGTTTAGATGGGTCAGGTCTGGAGAGCACGGGAGCCGAAGAAAAGGCAGACTTGAGTCGTTTAAAGGCGTCTTCCGCTTGAGGAGGCCAAGACTTGGGATCGGCATTTTTTTTTGTTAAAGCCACAATAGGAGCCACAATGGTAGAAAAATGTGGAATAAATTGCCTGTAATAATTGGCGAACCCCAAAAAACGTTGGATGGCACGGAGTCCGGAGGGGCGTGGCCAATCTAAGACGGCAGAGAGTTTATCTGGGTCCATTTGTAGTCCCTGGCCAGAGACCAAGTATCCTAGAAAAGGAAGAGATTGGCATTCAAACAGACATTTCTCTATTTTGGCATAGAGTTGATTATCACGAAGTCTCTGAAGAACCATACGGACATGCTGGCGGTGTTCTTCAAGATTGGCAGAAAAAATCAGGATATCGTCCAGATATACAACAACACAGGAGTATAGTAGATCACGAAAAATTTCATTAACAAAGTCTTGGAAGACGGCAGGGGCGTTGCATAGACCAAAGGGCATGACCAGATACTCAAAGTGTCCATCTCTGGTGTTAAATGCCGTTTTCCATTCATCCCCCTCTCTGATGCGGATGAGATTATAAGCACCTCTTAAGTCCAGTTTGGTAAAAATATGGGCACCTTGGAGACGATCAAAGAGTTCAGAGATGAGGGGTAGGGGGTAGCGGTTCTTAACCGTGATTTTATTAAGACCGCGGTAGTCAATGCAAGGACGTAGAGAGCCATCTTTTTTGGACACAAAGAAAAATCCGGCTCCGGCAGGAGAGGAGGATTTACGGATAAAGCCCTTTTTTAAATTTTCTTGGACGTATTCAGACATGGCAAGAGTCTCTGGGACGGACAGAGGATAGATTCTGCCCCGGGGTGGAGTAGTGCCCGGGAGGAGGTCAATGGGACAATCATAAGGCCTGTGAGGAGGTAGAGTCTCAGCTTGTTTTTTGCAAAAAACGTCCGCAAAGTCCATATAGGCCTTAGGGAGACCGGTTACATGAGGAAGCACAGGGACACGGCAAGGTTTACTGGGAACCGGTTTTAAGCAGTCCTTGGAACAAGAGGGCCCCCAACTCTTGATCTCCCCAGTGGACCAATCCAGGATTGGGGAATGGAGTTGAAGCCAGGGAAGTCCAAGAAGGATTTCAGAAGTGCAATTGGGGAGGACCAACAGTTCAATCCTCTCGTGATGAGATCCGATGCACATTAGAAGGGGCTCCGTGCGGAAACGTATAGTACAGTCCAATCTTTCATTGTTTACACAATTGATGTAGAGGGGTCTGGCGAGACTGGTCACCGGGATGTTGAACCTGTTGACGAGAGAGGCTAAGATGAAATTTCCTGCAGATCCAGAGTCCAAGAAGGCCACAGCAGAGAAGGAGAAGGCAGAGGCAGACATCCGCACAGGCACAGTAAGACGTGGAGAAGCAGAGTAGACATCAAGGACTGTCTCACCTTTGTGCGGAGTCAGCGGACGTCTTTCCAGGCGGGGAGGACGGATAGGACAATCCTTCAGGAAGTGTTCGGTACTAGCACAGTACAGGCAGAGATTCTCCATGCGGCGTCGTGTCCTCTCTTGGGGTGTCAGGCGAGACCGGTCGACCTGCATAGCCTCCACGGCGGGAGGCACAGGAACAGATTGCAGGGGACCAGAGGAGAGAGGAGCCGGGGAGAAGAAACGCCTCGTGCGAACAGAGTCCATATCCTGGCGGAGCTCCTGACGCCGTTCGGAAAAACGCATGTCAATGCGAGTGGCAAGATGGATGAGTTCATGTAGGTTAGCAGGGATTTCTCGTGCGGCCAGAACATCTTTAATGTTGCTGGATAGGCCTTTTTTAAAGGTCGCGCAGAGTGCCTCATTATTCCAGGATAATTCTGAAGCAAGGGTACGGAACTGTACGGCATACTCGCCAACGGAAGAATTACCCTGGACCAGGTTCAACAGGGCAGTCTCAGCAGAAGAGGCTCGGGCAGGTTCCTCAAAGACACTTCGAATTTCCGAGAAGAAGGAGTGTACAGAGGCAGTGACGGGGTCATTGCGGTCCCAGAGCGGTGTGGCCCAAGCCAGGGCTTTTCCAGACAGCAGGCTGACTACGAAAGCCACCTTAGACCTTTCAGTGGGGAACTGGTCCGACATCATCTCCAAGTGTAATGAACATTGGGAAAGAAAGCCACGGCAAAACTTAGAGTCCCCATCAAATTTATCCGGCAAGGATAGTCGTATTCCAGAAGCGGCCACTCGCTGCGGAGGAGGTACAGGAGCTGGCGGAGGAGATGATTGCTGGAGCTGTGGTAGTAACTGTTGTAGCATAACAGTCAGTTGAGACAGCTGTTGGCCTTGTTGCGCAATCTGTTGTGACTGCTGGGCGACCACCGTGGTGAGGTCAGCGACAACTGGCAGAGGAACTTCAGCGGGATCCATGGCCGGATCTACTGTCACGATGCCGGCTGGCAGGTTGTGGATCCTCTGTGCCAGAGAGGGATTGGCGTGGACCGTGCTAGAGGATCGGTTCTAAGTCACTACTGGTTTTCACCAGAGCCCGCCGCAAAGCGGGATGGTCTTGCTGCGGCGGTAGTGACCAGGTCGTATCCCCTAGCAACGGCTCAACCTCTCTGGCTGCTGAAGATAGGCGCGGTACAAGGGAGTAGACAGAAGCAAGGTCGGACGTAGCAGAAGGTCGGGGCAGGCAGCAAGGATCGTAGTCAGGGGCAACGGCAGAAGGTCTGGAATCACAGGCAAGGAACACACAAGGAACGCTTTCACTGGCACTAGGGCAACAAGATCCGGCGAGGGAGTGAAGGGGAAGTGAGGTGATATAGGGAAGTGCACAGGTGTAAACACTAATTGGAACCACTGCACCAATCAGCGGTGCAGTGGCCCTTTAAATCGCAAAGACCCGGCGCGCGCGCGCCCTAGGGAGCGGGGCCGCGCGCGCCGGGACAGAACTGACGGGGAGCGAGTAAGGTACGGGAGCCGGGGTGCGCATCGCGAGCGGGCGCTACCCGCATCGCGAATCGCATCCCGGCCGGAGGTGGTAACGCAGCGCCCCGGGTCCGTGGAACCGACCGGGGCGCTGCAGTGAGGGAAGTGTAGCGAGCGCTCCGGGGAGGAGCGGGGACCCGGAGCGCTCGGCGTAACAACGATGTTAATAAATGGAGTGAAATGCTTTTCCATACTATTGTGTGACATTTGAGAGAGAATGATGCTGCAGGATCACCTCACCTGGTCCAGCACTGGCGCTACATCCACTTCCCCTGGTGACACGCTCTACCTTCTCTTCCAACGATAGTCCAGCGCCGCTGTATCCTCAGTGATTGTCCTTAGTGATTGGCTGCTGGGGGTCCAGGCTCTGGGACATCCCATCATCAGGGGTAGTAAACACAGAAAATGGGGGTTACCCGGAGAGCTGGCACTGGACCAGGTGAGGTGAGTATGCTGTACTTATTGACCATCCCAGGCTACAGTGTGTACTTTTAAAAATGACACATTCCTTTATGATATATTACAGGTCATTACATTTTACAGCTGTTGACCCCAATTTGACTAAGGGTGAGTTTGTGCTTTAAACTGGCCTTTCAAGAACTAGTTGTTGTCTTTGTACTTTATCTAGCACTTACACAGTTAAATGTAAAATAGTGACATTGCCTGGTAGATATGTCAATAAATAGCCAGGAGCCTCTATTACATTCAGCACATCTGTATACAGCTTCCCATCCTGGATTTTTTCATGTGAAAGCAATATTAATGATTCATGCTCAGCGCTGTCAATAACGATAGGGCTGATCGGGCTGCGGAGCGATGGGACAAAGAGTGTTAAGATAGCAGGATTTTAAAGGTTTAGGTCACTAGCAAATACACCAAACCCCAGCCGTTCATCTGATACTGTCTCAGTGTGCGCCTTCCCTAATAGCAAAGGTCAAATATTCATTGGCTACATATATGGATGCCCCATCCAGTTTAACTATGGTATTTTCAAACAAGAAGGTGAGGAATTGGCTCAGGGTGTGTGGAAAGGACAGAAAAGAAAATAGATGTCTGCCCTTCCATCCTGGGTGGCAAAACTGGCACCATTATGACGGACCCAGTTTAATCTTTGCAAATTGTGGTTTTTTATAAATTCAGTCGATAACTCGCAAAGTTCAGGGCTTGACTGCATGGATCCAGAGATATTATAAAAATGGAATGTTTCTGCTTTAGTATCCTATATATATTTAATGCCTGAATTAGTTCTCAGATCTGTAAAGGACATATAGGTATCTATAGGGGTTAATGTATTAATGGGCCATCGGTGCAACACAGTACATGTTTTTGCACCTGTCCAGGTCGTGTCGTGCCTGGACGGCATGTATAAAGAGGTGTCCATTTTTTGTTGTTTATTTATTCATTCATAAATTTATTTATTTATGAAAAAAAAGTGTGGTTCCCCCTATTTTTCATAACCAGCTAGATTCAAAACAAGCAGTAGCAGGCTAGTGTTACCAAGGTGACAAGGACCATTTCTTTGGCTCTCTCCAGCCTAAACAGTAGTAGCCTGCTACCTTTCAGTAATTTTTTTTTTTACACTCCAGGCCTGATGGTACTTGGCTCTTCCCCGTATCCCTGGTGGTGGTAGGTACTGGGGTAATAAGAGGAGTTTGCAAGAGCCCTTTTTATGAGCTAACCCTAAGTCCCAGCTTAGTAACAGATGCTGTTTATCAGCCGGCTTCCACTACTTAGCCTGTAAAGTGATTGCAAAAAACACACACACACCAGGAAAAAATGTTGTGCAGGAAAAATGCCCCCACAGCCCTTGTTAACCATTTTATTAAAAAAACAAAACAACACTAGTCATCAATGTAGTCCACATAATTCCTCGTAGTCCATGCATATGCAGATCTGAAAAAGAAAAAACACAAACAAAATGTTAGTAGATTTTGGGTACTCTCCCCAGCACAGAATAGCACCCACACAGTACAGGAAGGCTTTGTTCACACATAACATTGTAACGTATTAGATTTCATTAACAGCCATTGCAATGACACTTTTTTTTTTGGATTGTAGATGGAAATCAAAGTACCATGGAAAACCCACATGCCATAGAGGAGAACATGCCAATGCTTTATGCTGGTGATGCCCTTGTTGGGTTCAACCCCATTTCTAATCCTACCTTATGCAAAACATTCAGTAAACAAATGAACAAAAATGATATTATGTCTGAAATGTAAAAACTAAAGATAAAATATAATTGCATTGAATCAATTTCTTAAACCTTTTGGGGCACCCAAAGATGCAAATTTTAGCAAATGGGTTAGTAAAGACTTAGTAAAGATTTTTTTTCACACTACAAAATGACTCCGTTTTAAAGATCCGTACGAAGTTCCGTCTGAAAACCAGCTGTAAAACGCCAAAATCCTATACTGCCGTTAGAAAATCCCATTATAGTCTATGGGATATTTCTAATAGCCGTTTTAACCTGTTATAGCCCGTTATTAATAACAACCTTTATTTTGTGACGGAAGATAGTAACGGGAGAAATAGTGCATGCGAAAGTTGTGGGATCAAACATCTGGAAGAAATTTTACAAGTATATGAATAGGTTTGCAGTTTCTAGAAACCAGATGTCACTGTACAAGGAATTCTGGATCCCACAACTACAAATGAGGATTTTCAAAGGGTTAGTACAACTGTGTAAGGTTAGTACAACTGTGTAAGGTACCTATATATACCTATATGGTATGTACATAACATGTCAGTAGCTTTACAATGAAGCAGCATAAGATATTGGACTAGAGAGAAAACGATTTATTCATGTTTCACGTATAATAAATCTGAAATCTAATTTTGGTAGTTAAAGAGGTTAAATGGCTTGAGTGTCAGGTATTGCAGCCCAGTCCATTCATATTACATAGGAACACCCTAGTGATGTTTTCCTACATTATCGGGCACTCTGAGGCCATGTTCACACTATGTATTTTTGCCAATTTTTTGGGGGCCGGAAAATAGCATTTTTTGCAAGACCGATTACTGTCATCAAAAAAGCTATTTTTTCAGCCATAAACATTGTGTGGACATGGCCTAAAGATTATGGAGGGTATTCATGAAAATTGGTGTAGGTGAACATCTTTTTACCCCATTAATTTGTGTGGTGGAAACTGTGTACCTGCACCAAATGTATTACATGGTTAGGGAATGGGATAAATATGAGCCTGATTACATTTCTTACATCAGTACTCCACTTCAATGATGCTTTCTCTGTTACTTTTTGTGCAACTTTTTAACCATGCGACAAATGTGCATCTTTTTAAAGGGGTACTCCGCTGCCCTGCTTCGGAAGCTCCGCTCCCCAGCGTCCGGAAGTTTCTTGTTCCGAACGCTGCGTGCTGGCTTCCGTTTTTAGGGCCGCCCCTCGTGACGTCACGCCCGCCCCCTCAACGAAAGTCTATGGGAAGACCTTCCCATAGACCTTCGTTGAGGTGGAAGGCGTGACGTCACAAGGGGGCAGGCGTGACATCACGAGGGGCGGCTCTGAAAACGGAAGCCTGCACGCAGCATTCGGAACAAGAAACTTCCGGACGCTGGGGAGCGGAGCTTCCGAAGCAGGGCAGCGGAGTACCCCTTTAATAATGCTGTAAACAGTCAGTTTGTAAGCCAAGTCAGGGCTGGTGTATATTTGTGCCTCAGTTAGCGCAGTTGCGACCAAAATGAAAAGTCACACATCATAAATTCCTGACCACTGCATGATATCACCTGAAATCCCAACTTGGTATGTTCTTTTTGAAAAACTTTCTAAAGGAAAAGTCCAAACCTTTGGCACAAAGTCATTGCACCAAAGAAAAGCGCAAAAGAACAGCAAAAAATAAAATAAAATAAAAAAATGGGGTAAAACAATTCATAAATACTTCCCTGTGTCTTAACATACCATGGCGGTAAATAACAATGTTCATAAGGATCTGTCAATAAGCAGTGGATGACCAGGTAGGTAATAAAAGAGGAAAGTTATGAACACTTGATAGACAGTGGGTTCTAATATCCAAAATTAGACTGGTCTTTAGGAAAGCATTCTGGGAATATATATATTTTTTGCTTCTATAGTGCAGGATAGGCTATAAGTGGAAAATAATGTAGGGGTGGGGGTTGTATATGCCTTGTGCTTACCTCTTTGAGCCAATACAGTATGCATAGGATAGGCTCTATTTTGGTTTACAAATGCAAAATGATGGGGGTTCTGTAATGAAGTCTACAAAAACCTGAAAAGGTGATTTTAAAGGGGAATTACAGGATTTTTTATTTATTTGACTATGCTACAGGGGCTGTAAAGTTAGTGTAGTTCATAATATAGTGTCTGTACCTGTGTGTGACGGTTTTCTCACAGTTCTTCTGTGATTTTCACCCCAATATTTATTTTTATCAGCATACAAAATGACTGTTTCAGATTTTTCCAAGGTTGCAATGCGGCTGAGACCTGACTCACTAGTCAGCTGATGACAGGGAGCCTGTCTGCTTCAATGGGTGGAGCCATCGCTTGATGGGAGAGAGAGCAATCTGCAACTAATGCAACAGCTGTAGGCACCCTGATTGAAAACCACAGGTCTTTTGAATGGATGCAGCTCATTTATGCTTCAATGGGTGGGGTGGCTGATGTGGGGGAGGGAGGAAAATGGAATTATGGGATTTGTTGGCAAAAGAAGAAAACTCAAACAGGAAATACCAATTCGCAAAAAGCTAGCCACAGTGTTATGGTAATCTCACAACATAGCCATTTAGCCCCAAGACAAGCGCAGATCCTTCCTAAACATGTCCATTACTGTCTGCCAGGTGCGTACTAAAATCACCTTATGGTGGATAACCCCTTTAAACCTGATAATCAATTTTAACCAGGTGGGCTTTGTACCAGGAAGGGAGGCTTGGGACAACACCCTGAGCACCATTTTTTGATAGCCCATACGCAATCACATGAGATCCTGATGTGTCTTCTGGCAATAGACACATAAATGGCCTTTGACAGGGTCTGGTGGGAATTTCTACAGGCATCCTTAGTACAGATAGGACTGACTTCATTTAATAGTAGGATTATGACACGATATTGATCCCCTTCTTACCGGGTTGGAGCGAATGGCATCCCCTCAGAGGCCTTCTGGGCCAGAAATGGCCCCAGTCAGAGCTGCCCCGTCTCCCCTGTTGTATATTCTTGCAATTGAGCACTTAGCATTTAGCTATAAGGCTGGGTTCACATATATCAGTCGTCCGACATAGATTCCCTCCGGCATGCACCAGCGGGAAACTGATGCTAGAACTGATGCCATTTATTTGAATGGGACAGTTCACAATCATCCAGTGTCTCAATTTTAAGACACCGAAGCTTGCTATGTTCCCCTGTCCGGTGCCAGAAACAAAATATTGTTTATAGGATCTCACAAAGACTGTTCCAGAAATGTCTCCATAGAATGATGTTTCCCAACCAGGGTGCCTCCAGCAGTTGCAAAACTACAACTGTCCAGGCATGCTGGGAGTTGTAGTTTTGCAACAGCTGGAGGCACCTTGGTTGGGAAACATTGCCATAGAAAATAGCAAGAGACCTTAGTCTTACTTAGGATGCATTCACACCACGTTTTTGCAAAACAGTTCCCATTTAGACGTTTTCAATTTGAAAAACGTATGGAACCATATTGAAAACCGTATGCATCGACTCTCTATTGAAAACTGTATGCCAAACGATGCATCCGGTTGCATCCATTTTGCGTCTTGTACGGTTTTGTCCGTTTTTTTCCCGTACCCAAAACCATAGCCTACCACGGCTTTTGGTCCAGGTGGAAAACCGTATTGAAACCGCAAATGTTTTTTTTGTTTGTTTTTTAACATGGGAGTCAATGGGAACCGTAGAGAACCGTATGTGAGTATGGCTTCATCTGGTTTGTATCATACGGTTTTTGACTTTGCACAGTTTTTTTTTCTTGGAATTTCAATTAAAGGGTACCTCTCATCAAATAAACTTTTGATATATTTTAGATTAATGAATGTTGAATAACTTTCCAATAGCATGTTAATGAAAAATATGCTTCTTTCTATTGTATTTTTCCCGATCAGTCCTGTCAGCAAGCATTTCTGACTCATGCTGGAGTCCTAAACACTCAGAGCTGCCAGCCTGCTTTGTTCACAGCCAAACAGACTGTGAACAAAGCAGGCTGGCAGCTCTGAGTGTTCTCCTTTGTGAACAAAGCAGACTGGCAGCTCGTAGTGTTTAGGACTCCAGCATGAGTCTGAAATGCTTGCTGCCAGGACTGGTAGGGACCCCTAGTGGTCATTTCTTCAAAGTGGAAAATTAAATAGAAAGAAGCATATTTTTTAATAACATGCAATTGTAAAGTTATTCTGCATACATTAACTTATAATATATCAAAAGTTTTTTTTTGATGAGAGGTACCCTTTAAACAAGTGAAACTTTCTTCATAATGGAGTGAAAAGTTAAAAACGTATATGTTTTTTTCTTAAAAAACGGATGCAACCGGACATCATTTTTCAAACCATATACGGGTTAAAATTTGTACACAAGTTTTGATACAATTTAGTACAGTTTCGAGGAATCCGTTTTTCATCAAAAACCTGATTGTAAACTGTATTGTAAAAACGTGGTGTGAATGCAGCCTTATACAGTCCATAGAATGAAGAAGATACCATAGTTTTCCCTTCTCTACACTGGTCTTTGCTTTCTTCTCTCTGTTTCCCGCCGCTATGCATTATGGCCACTTAAGCATGCATGTTTCCCTCAGTAAAGTGTTAGCACATGTTCTGTGGATCATATGAAAATGCTTGAATCTCCCTAATGGCCCAACATAACTGATTTATCATTGTGGCGTAAAGACAGGGTGCATTGCTCAGACAAAACCTAAGACACCAGAAGATACATGGCGATTTAATGGTTTATATAAGACAGATAATACAAGAAAAACTGCTCTGAATCAAGTCCTCTGAAGACGACTTGGAGGTCAGAGAAGAGAAAATACACACAGATGATATAGCAATGGAAATAAATATGGTAAGTCAAAGAAATACAACCAGCCAACAAAAAAGTACAGCATAAAGTTCTGGAAAAGGAGATAGGGGGGTAGTTATCAATTTTGCCTGTTGACAGTTTCTTTTTACCCTTTTTTCACTTTGGTTTTCATGGACATGCACCAAATTTATCATTTGGTGCAAGTTGTTAGTAATTTTGGCTCAAATGTTGAAATCAGCTGTTCACAGCGCCTTTTACACAGAACTTACCACCACAGAGGACTCGTATTTTACCCTGTAGGGCCCCATTCACAGTACGAAATTCTCGCGGAATTCCACGAGCAGAACTCCGCGAGCGGAATTCCGCGGTGTGAACTTAACATTAGTGTGAATGGGTCTCCGCGAGACCCGTTCACACTGCGGAATTTCCGCGGCGGACAATTCCGCCGCTGAAATTGTTTAGCGCAAGGAGAGAACATGTTCATTCTTTGCTCGGATTCCGCGAGCACTGCATAGCCGTCAATGGTGATGGCTCAGTGCCCCGCGGCCCTAGTGCTGAAGCAACTTCGGCGGTGGCCGCCAGGCGGAATCTCCGCTCGCGGAATTCAGCCGCAAGAATTCCGTAGTGTGAACGGGGCCTAGAGCAGCCATTTCGGAGTCCCTCCTGCAGTATATCAGCAAGCGACATGAGTTATTTTCTTTTGTGGGGCTTATAGCTACCTTGTGAAATGGATTTTATTTTTTTGTTTTTTTTTGGTTATTTTAGTGCAGTGGTCTTCAACCCGCGGACCTCCAGATGTTGCAAAACTACAATTCCCAGCATGCCTGGACAGCCGTTGGCTGTCCGGGCATGCTGGGAGTTGTAGTTTTGCAACATCTGGAGGTCCGCATGTTGGAGACCACTGCTTTAGTGCTTACCCTTCCTGAACCTGTGTGGCCATGTCCAATGCTGGCTCAACGGAGGGTGAAGGTCCCTCAGAGACAACTATGTCGCAGGATAGTATTGAGCAGCCCTGGAGTGGTCGCTGCTTTCACAAAAAAATGTTTTAATGTATTTTGACGCCTTTACATTTTCTGACATTGCTAAGGGTGCATGCACACTACGTTTCTTAAGATACGGGACCGTATACGGCTGCGGAGAGGGGGGCGGAGAGTCGAGGGCGGGGCAACCGCACGCTGCCAGGTGCGGTCCCGTATCTAATGTATTTCAATGAGCGACCGGAGTGAAACGCTGCCTCCGGTCGGCTCCGTTTTGGCTCGTATACGGTTTCCCGACCGGACCTAAAAACGTAGTCAACAGCGTTTTTAGGTCCGGTCGGGAAACCGTATACGGGGCAAAACGGAGCCGACCGGAGGCAGCGTTTCACTCCGGACGCTCATTGAAATACATTAGATACGGGACCGCATACGGCAGTGTGCGGTTGCCCCGCCCCCGACTCTCTACCCCCCTCTCCCCAGCCGCATACGGTCCCGTATCTTAAGAAACGTAGTGTGCATACACCCTAAGTGTGTTTTCCATGTGCAAAATTTCTTGGCGGTGATTTGTGCCAAAAAAACCCCTAAAGGCGCAAAAGATCGATTGGCTCAAATGATGAATTACTGACTAAAGTTAAAATCACCCACAGGACCGTGTGATTTTGAGAAAGTTGTAAAAATGACAGTGGAGAAGATGCGCCAAACTTTGGCGCAAAAGAGCACTGGGCCAAAGTATTGCGCCAGAGTTACGTGAAAAAAACCCATAAATCCTTTGATAAATACCCCCCATAGACTAGATATTTATGTCATAGTAGTTTGTTTCCATGGTTGGCTCTTTGCATCAAGGGCTCAGTCTACAGAAATGCTGTTTGCATGTAAAGGGATATATGCTGATGGCGTACATGAATATCATGTCCATAACAATGTTTAGGGAATCAATGCAAAGCAGTCTAAAAAATTAGTATTTGTCTAAACAATGTCACCGAGAAATGCAGGAACATGACACTGCGGTGAGCCGGACGCCATCAATCACCTATCAGCTGTGTGGAAATACATGAGTCAAGCGTCATTTGTGGGCAGACAGCTCAATGACGCTGCATTTTCACATGTTACACTTTGGAACACATGATACCTTGCCTTTTTAACCCTTTATCCCAAAAGGAACTACACCCATCTGTCAGGAGGTAACCACCTTATTTTATATCTATTTATCAAAATCTGTGCAAAGGAAATGTTGCTGAAATGTAGCAACCAATCAGATAACTTCTTTCATTTTTCAGAGGCCTTGTTAAAAATGAAAGAAGCAATCTGATTGGTTGCTATGGGCCACTGGGCAACTTATCCTCTGCACAGGTTTTGATAAATCTCCCCCAATGTCTTTTGCCTAGAGATGAGTAGTGACTGACCTAGTGCGTCTGCATGTGTACAGTGACGCATGTGAGGTGACATTGGAGATATGAAGGTAGGTTCATCATTTCATTTCTTTAATTTAATAGTTATTTGATAGGTACCTGTACCTCTATAAAGATAGCTAAACCCAGTATATAAATATAAAACCTTTTTTTGTTGCTTTGCTTGAGTAGTGGACTATGACAAGTTTACAAAAAAACTGAAATACATCTTCTCTCTGGGCACCTTTTTTGTGGTGTTTTTTTTTCTGTTTTAGCTAGATTCACAGACAAGCCCAGGTTTACGAAGGCTGATACATAAGGCTAGGTTTCTACTTGTTTTTTTTTTTCTGTTGTTTTTTTGACTCAAGAAACTGTCCTATCATTTTGCACTTCCAAGATGCAGTTTTTGTGTAGCGTTTAAAAAAAATAGTGGGTTTTAGGCTAGGTTCACACTGTGTAATATCTGGGCAGAATTTCTGCCGGAGATCAAGCCAGCGGCACTAGGACCGTGCAGACTGCATTACTGTTCCCATAGATGTCAATGCATTTCTGAGCAGATCTCCCAAAAGATCCACCCAGAAATGCATTGCCATCTATGGGGATGGCAATGCAGTCCGTGCGGTCTTAGTGCCGCCGGCTTAATCTCTACCCAGAGATTCCGTAGTGTGAACCTAGCCTATGTCTATTTTTTCTTTGGCATTTTTATCATGACAAGTCAAGTCATTCTTTCATCATGGGATTTTGATTGATGAAATGGGGATGCTGGAAAAAACACCAAAGCTAAACCCACATGGCCCTTTTTATGGCTTTTTTTTTGCCCATATAGACTTCTATAGGAGAGAGACACCATGATCTTGTCCAATAAAATGCCATAATTTTAGCAAACTGTGATTATGGAAAACTGCCCCTGAGCCTAAAACCCCAGTAACACACAAAGGATGAATGAAAAACGGCAAAAGAAAAAACGCCAAGTAGGAATGGCATTTCATAAATGCCTATTGACTTTCATCTAACATTTGGCCATTGATTTTTTTTTTCAGCATAAAAAGGCTGTGTTTCATTTGTGGCATTTTTTGGACGTTTTTGCAATTAAAAATAAAAGTGCAATTTTGTCCTTGAATACACTTTTTGTCCCTGAAAACCAGATTGTGGGGCACAGCAATTAAAACATTTATTAGGCAGAATGCACCAAAAAGAATAGAAACTGTGAATTATCTGACAGAGGAACATGGCATGCGGGAAACGGGCAAAGCATGGGCAGAAAGGGGACGTGGCCTGTGGCCTAGGTGGTGATGCCATGTACCACAAATGCCCCCAAAGTTTGATGCATTGTTTTGGTCTAAAGTAAGCACAAAAGTAAAAAATTGGTCTTAACTTAAAACAAAAGTGCAAACTTATACTAAACAGTCTCCAGATGTGCCAGATTTATCAAACAGCACGAGCCCGATAACAATGATTTTATTGGCCACACAAAAGATCCGATCAGACGACAAACGAGTGTTTGCTCATTCGTCGGCTGATGGCTGGACCTATTACAAGTGTCAGTTATTGGGAACATGCATTCCTAGGAAGGCTCATTCGCCTGTTAGTCCCATGTAAAATCGGCCTTTTAGGCCTATGGTATTAAAGTATGTCTGACAATTCAGAGGGGCGTGAACTTAATTTTAGTGATGGGCTGGATTATACAGTGACGGGGTGTGAATGTTGTATATTGTGGGGCATGTCTGCCTAATACACACCCCCTGACTGTAAAACCCCACCCATTACCTGATATTCTCTCACATTTTTAAGATTAAAGGGGTACTCCGCCCCTAGACATCTTATCCCTGTAACACTCACGTTTCTGAAGACAGGAACCCTGGTGTATGTGGATCCGCTGGACCTGTGGGGCAGATGACTCGGACCGTGCCAGGGAGCGGAGTCTAAGGTGCCGCTGGTCTTCACCAGAGCCAGCTGCAAAGCAGGATGGGCTTGCAGCTGCAGCAGACATCCCAGGTCACTACCCCGGGTGTAGCTGAGGAGATGCGAAGCGCGCGCACGCCCTAAGGGACGGGGACACATGCACCGGAGCAGAGAGGCAGAAGCAGAGGCAGGGGAAACACCCGGAGAGTGACGGACTGGGGCTCGCATGCGGGTGCGTCCCGCAATGCGAGTTCCAGCCCCGTCGGCAGCAGAAAGTAAGGGGACCATGCGCTCACGGCCAGCGTGTGAGGCAGGAGCGCATAGCGTAACAATCCCCTATGCAAAGGATAGGGGATAAGATGTCTGATCACGAGGTTCCCGCTGCTGTAACCCCTGCGATCTTCCTGCTGCACCTGGTGTTCATTTAGCGCTTCGGGTGCATCGCCGGAGGCTCGTGACCTCATGGCTGCGCCCCGCTCGTGAATTCACGACAGCGCCCCCTCAATGCAAGTCTATGGGAGGGGGCGTGACAGCCATCATGCCCCCTCCCATAGACTTGTATTGAGGGGGCATGGCCGTGATGTCATGAGCTGGGCATGACGGTGACATCACGAGCCTCCGCCCCGCATCACCAGTCATCCAGCACGGAGCAAAGTTTGCCACAGCGGACATCGCGGGGGTTTTAGAGCATTTTAGAGCAGGGGCAAATACAAAAAGAAACCACAAAGCGCTCCGTAGTGTAATAAAGTCGGGGTGAGAGAATTAGCACAAAAAAGATATGAAAATTGCTCACCCCGTAGGTTGTGCTCCCAGTCAGGCACAACACTGATGTAGACTTGTAAATGACACCTTCATGCAGCCGATCCTTCCACCATAGCTTGGTGTCCAATATAGCAATACTCCAACCTCCACCCACAACAGGGATTCCAACAGGCGCAATAGATGAATGGCGGCGCTAACCACAAGGGAACTCAGGCAGTAGTACCGGTTCTGGCGTTGAAACGCGTTGTTCCACAATAAATTTTAATATCCATTATTCGCTACTGCCTGAGTTCCCTTGTGGCTAGCGCCACAATTCACCATTCACCTATTGCGCCTGTTGGAATCCCTGTTGTGGTTGGAGGTTGGAGTATTGCTAGAGCAGGGGCAAATGACATAATACACTGCACCTTCGGAGTAGCATGAAATTAGTCTGTTGGTCTTTTTTATGCATATATTTTTTTACATCTAGATCCACTTAGGATTTTTTTCCAAATAATTTTTTTTATAGACTATGTCAGAAATATAAAAAAAACAAACACATCAGCTGTGTCCCATGTTGCACGGGCTGTTTTATCTATGCATTTAGGTGTTTCTTCTTATAATATAATTTATTAATGACTTCTAACTATTATTTTATAAATTACAGGACTTTGCAGAATGTTCCAGCGTCTCATCCAGATTAATTATCTCTGAATTCTTCATTGTGATGTTGGGTATTAGAGGACCTCTAAATATACAGTAGTCCAGGTATATACAGATGATTTACTAAGGGAGTACATTTTTATATATCTCTAATCTATCATAATGTCTGAACAAAGCAAGTGAAATACAGGCCTTGCTGGCATCAACCTCTTTTCACTGGAAAGATGCAGCAAAACTGTGATACATATTGTGTGTACTTATGTGTTTTGTAGGTACTTTTTTATGGACTCTGCTTAGGGAATGTTGTTTCCTACTACAAAAATAGCATGCTCTTTAATATAAAAATTTCAATAGGAAAGGAAAAATAACAAAAAAATATAATAAAATGCAGGAGTTGGCCAAATACTATCTTTAAACTGAGCGCTGCATCAATATGATGTGTACCTGTGAAATTCCGCATGTAGTTGCAGCCTACGGCTATGTTCACACATTGTGGTTAATTAGCAGTACTGCAACTAATTACCACATGCGTTTTTGCCGCCAATGACCAAAATGGCTGTAAAATTGGTAATTTTACTGTGGTGTGCATAGTTTGCACAATCATGGTAAAACACACAATTTTTACCGTGATTTTGGTTAATTGCAGCTAAAACGCATGTCATGATTAGTTTTGGTACTGCTAAGTAGAGGCAACATGTGAACACAGCCTAAATAAAGAGGTTAAAACAAGGGATGCGCCATCATGTGATAGCACAATGAAGTTTGGGGACTTAGGCTACAATTGCCATCCGGTGATTAGACTCTCACCCAGAACACTATGGGGGACATTTATCAAAACCTGTGTAGAGCAAGAGTGGTGCAGTTGCCTATAGCAACCAATAAGGTCACTTCTTATATTTCGAAAGAGGCCTGTGAAAAATGAAAAAAGCAATCTGATTGGTTTACTATGGGCAACTGAACCCCTCTTTCCTCTAAACAGGTTTTGATAAATCTCCCCCTATATGTGTAACCCTTTCACCCACACTTGGGTTACACACAATGGAGACAGGGCTGCTTGATCTGGGGGCTTGTATACTGGTGATCAGCTCAAGTGACCTAAGCAATGGTCAATGAACAATGGAAAAAACATTGTCCCACATGTCTCTGCCCAGAGAATTGTCCAAATATTCTTTAAGAAACATTCAGGATAATTTAAATAGTTTATTTTCTGAAACACACAAAATACAGTAATTACGTGTTTTGGAGGCACATTCCCCTTTCTCAGATTGTCATTGATCAGCAATCTGCCCTTAAAATACGTAATTGCTGTACTTTGTGCACTTTTATAAATCATCTTTCCATTATCCTGGATATTTCTTGATGGATTATTGGAGGATTCTCTGGGCAGTGCCATTATTGGGGACTGTGATTTTTCAACTGTTCTCTATATAGTAGCAGGGGGCATTACTATATAGACAGTTGTTACATATAAACTAAATATCCAGTACTGGGGTTACTATCTCTGTGTTCTAGATATATGTGTATTGTAAATGAAAAGTCAATATTCATTTTTCCTGGATAGATACCAGGGACATTGTTATCATTTACTTGGGTGTACGTGGTCTGCAACAAAGTTAGGTGCTACTTGTGAAAGTAATATCCACATAAATGCCAGGACACAAAGGGGAGATTTATAAAGCTGTTTTAGGGTGCAAACACACTATGGAATTTCTGGTGAAGAAGCCTTTCATTGTTTTCAATGACGGGCTGAGCAGAAGTATATTGTGGACTCCAGCACCAGGAAGAATGCAGGGTCTCTATACATCACACAGGTGTTAGGGTATGTTCAGAGTAATTCCTCTTGAATTCTCCGCTCCAAATTAATTCACATCTCCTCTGCCCATTGACTTTAATGTTATTTCTGCTGGCCTGTTCACACTGCGGAAATTCTGTTAGCAGAATTCCGACGCTGAATTCCGTTCTGCTTGAAGAAAGAACATGTTCATTCTTCCAGCGGAATCCGCTAGCAGAAATCAATTGAAGTCAATGGTAAAAAAAAATTCCGCCCGACAATGTTTTTGCACGGAATTTGCGTGCAATTCACGGGAAATTTGCGCGGAATTCGTGCGCAATTTTCATGGAAATGGCTGAAAAACCATTCACTTCTTTCTCCCTCATACCCGCATGCAATTACGCGCGCAATTCCGTGAGCAATTCCGTGCACAATTCCGCACTAATTTCCCGCGAATTTCGTGCGGAAATACAATTATTTTTTCCGCCCGTAAATTTTTCTGCGTGAATTACTCTTCATTTACTCTGTGTGAACGCACCCTTAGAGTGTGTTCGCATGGGCAAACAAATCCCACAATATGCCCCACAAATGCCAAAAAAAAAAAGCCTACAAAATGCCCCAAAGTATTTCAGTTTCCAGCTCCTATTGACTTAAATGGGTAAGGAGCAATAGCTGTTGGTCGATATGATGTCACTTATAATAATATGTCAATTACAATAACTCTTACTAAATATTTTTACGCATTGGTATTGTTGCAAATAAACATCTCAACCATGGAGACTAATGGTCTCCATCTTGATTTATTGCCAACCCATAAGAGGATTCCATTGTGATCCCTTGTCATGTACTTACCAGGGTGATCTTCTAATAGAGTCTGCCTCAGACAAATTCTCCAAACAGAGCACACATTATACTGATCAGTGCTATGTAATAGCATGGCAATAATCATTATAAGCAATCCAAGCATTGCTTATAAAAGTCCTCTAGAAGGAATGAAAGTTTTTTTTTTTATTATATCCCCTCCCTTTTTCCATTTGATCCTGTACAGAAAATAGCAAACAAAAAAAAAGAAAAAAAAAAAAAAAAACTAATTTGCTTAACCCCTTAAGGACGGACCCATTTTTTACCTCAATGACCATGCTCTTTTTTATAAAAATTTGACATGTGTCTCTTTAAATGGAAATAACTTTACAACACTTTTTCTGAGCAGAGCGATTCTGAGATAGTTTTTTGGGACATATTGTACTTTATAAAAATGGTGCATTTTTGTTGACACATGCAGCAATTTTTGTGAAAACTGGAAAATTTCTGGCATTTAAATTTTTTTTTATGGTCTTCCCTGTGTGGTTAAAGTGATGTTATATTTATTCTGTGGTTTGGTACGATTATGGCAATACCCATTTTATATAGCTTTTTATGTTTTTTTTCTTTTCTGAGCAAATTTTTTTCCCCTTTTTTGTGCTTTTATTTTCTGACATCCGTAACTTTTTTATTTTTCCTTTTATTTTCTTTATTCTGCTATTTTCACCAAAATTGGCAAATTTTTGCTTTTTTTTATGGCGTTCACCGTGGGAATAATTTACATTATAGCGTTATAGTACACGTCATTACGGATGTGGCAATACCTAGTATGTGTATGATTTGTGTTTTTTTTTAATGATAATATAGGGCTTTTATTGGGAAAGGGGCCTTTATTTTCCCATTATAAATGTATTCAACAACCTTTTATCATTTTTTTCCCCTTTTTACAGGTTATACTATGCTGCAATACATTTGTACTCTGGCTGGATCTTACAGGCTTCCGTAGCAGGCAGACAGGAGGTCATCATCTTTCCTCTTGCTGCCATAGCAACCAACAGAGACCTGCGATTGTATCGCGGCGATGCCTTTGGTGAACAGGGGGAGTACCCTCCCCCTGTCAACCCCATAGATGCCGTGACCAGGATTGATCATGGTATCTATGGGGTTAATGCTGCCGGAACCGGAGCGATTGCGACCCCGGCAGCTGCGGCAGGTCCTCGGTTGTGATTGACAGCTGGGTCCCGCCGGCAACTTCCTGCAGCGCATCGTGCAGAGCAGGAGATCGCTAGGACGTATGCAGACGTCCAGTTGCGCTAACAAGCTAGCAACTTGGACATATGCATACGTCCTGGGGCAGGAAGGGGTTAATATCGGTGACATCATATGAAAGTCAAAGGGGTTAGAATTGGGTACTTTTAACAACATCTTTTCCTCTGTCCACAGGATAAGTAATAAGTGTCCGATTAAAGATGTTCTGTTCTGGAGTTCCCCTTTAAGACCAAAATAGGTCTGGTCATGAAGAGGTTAAACAACGGGTCATTTTCTGATAAGACATTCCCTTTAACTCCTTAACCCCTTAAGGACTGAGGGTTTTTCCGCTTTTGCATTTTAGTTTTTTCCTCCTTGCCTTTAAAAAATCATAACTCTTTCAATTTTGCACATCAACATCCATATGATGGCTTATTTTTTGTGCCACCAATTTTACTTTGTAATGACGTCAGTCATTTTGCCCAAAAATCTACGGCGAAACGGAAAAAAAAATCATTGTGAGACAAAATTGAAAAAAAAAACACTGTTTTGTAACTTTTGGGGGCTTCCGTAGTACATTTTTCTACGTAGTACATTTTTCGGTAAAAATTACACCTTCTCTTTATTCTGTAGGCCCATACGGTTAAAATGATCCCCTACTTATATAGGTTTGATTTTGTCGTACTTCTGGAAAAAATCACAACTTAATGCAGGAAAATTTATACGTTTGAAATTGTCGTCTTCTGACCCCTATAACTTTTTAATTTTTCCGTGTATGGGGCGGTATGAGGGCTCATTTTTTGCGCCGTGATCTGAAGTTTTTAGCAGTATCATTTTTGCATTGATAGGACTTATCGATCTTTTTATTCATTGATCTTTTTATTCACTTTTTATTCACTTTTTCATGATATAAAAAGTGACCAAAATTGCACTATTTTGGATTTGGAATTTTTTTGCGCATACGCCATTGACCGTGCGGTTTAATTAACAATATATTTTTATAATTTGGACATTTCTGCATGTGGCGATACCATATATGTTTATTTTTATGATTATTTACACTGTGTTTTTTTTTATGGGAAAAGGGGGGTGATTCAACTTTTTTTGCAGTGTTATAGCTCCCATAGGGACCTATAACACTGCACACACTGATCTTTCACATTGATCACTGGTTTCTCATAGGAAACCAGTGATCGATGATTCTGCCGCTTGACTGCTCATGCCTGGATCTCAGGCATTGAGCAGTCATTCGGCGATCGGACAGTGAGGAGGCAGGTAGGGATCCTCCAGCTGTCCTGTAAGCTGTTCGGGATACCACGATTTCACCACGGCTATCCCGAACAGCTCCCTGAGCTAACCGGCATGCTTTCACTTTAGACGCGGTGTCCAATTTTGAACACCGCGTCTAAAGGGTTAATAGCGCGCGGCACTGTGATCAATGCCGCACGCTATTAGCCACGGGTCCCGGCCCGCTATGACGCTATGTGGCCCCGCGTTATAGATCGGGAGCAGACTCATGACGTACTGGTACGTCATGTGTCCTTAAGGAGTTAAGGATGCAGGGCATACCTGTATGCCCTGCACCCGCTACCAGCCTATAACGTGGGGCCAGGACCCATGGCTAATACCGGACATCACCGATTGCGGTGATGTCCGGTATTAACCCCTTAGACTTGGAGATCAAAGTTGATCGCTGCGTGTAAAATGTAAAAAAATGCTTCCGGAGGGTCCCTACCGATCGGCGATTGATTGCTCCATCCCTGAGATCCAGGCTGGAGCAATGGAGCGCCGATAACACTGATCAATGCTATGCTATGCTATGCAATGCTATTGCATGTTATAGTCCCCTATGGGGGCTATACAAGTGTAAAAAAGAGTTAATAAATGTGATTTAACCCCTTCCCTAATAAAAGTTTGAATCACCCGCCTTTTCCCATAAAAAAACTATGTATATAAAAATAAATATAAACACATGTGGTATCGCAGTGTGCGTAAATGTCCAAACTATAAAAACGTATTGTTTATTAAGCCGCACGGTCGATGGTGTACATGAAAAAAAAATCCAAAATAGCGTTTTTTGGGCACTTTTTATACCATAAAAAAAATGAATAAAAAGCGATCAAAAAGTCCGATCAAAACAAACATGGTACTGATAAAAACTTCAGATCATGGTAAAAATTTTTTTACCCTCCTACACCCCCATATGAGGAAAAATAAAAAAGTTATATGGCTCAGAAGAGGACATTTTTAAACATATTAATTTTCGTGCATGTATTTATGATTTTTACCAGAAGTAACACAAAATCAAACCTATATAAGTAGGGTATCATTTTAATTGCATATACCTACAGAATAAAGAAAAGATATCAGTTTACCGAAAAATGCACTGCGTAGAAACGGGAGCCCCCAAAATTTACAAAATGGCGTTTTTATTTTACATTTTGTCCCACAATTTTTTTTTTTTCTGGTTTTGCTGTAGATTTTTTGGTAAAAGGACTGATGTCATTAGAAAGTACAATTGGTGGTGCAAAAAAAATAAGCCATCATATGGGTCTGTAGGTGCACAATTGAAAGGGTTAGTGAGGAGGAAAAAAACAAAAGTGGAAAAACTGAAAAAAGCTGAGTCCTTAAGGGGTTAAGTTGAGCTTACTTAAAAAGAAAGCTGCATCCTGATTCAAAAGAAATTATGTAGAAAAATGCATTTATTCTCCTTTGCATAGTGTTATAGATGCGTTCCCGAGCCCCTGAATGCCTGAAACACCTGCTCGCTTCCCCTCCTATCTGAGTCCCTACTTGATTGATGTATGTGTTACGAAATTACAATCACTTGAGTGAAAGATAGTCATATGTCCCCCCAGACTAACCGCCTACACCTGCCTGTAGCTGAGATAAACATTTAAAACATGCTCCTAAATGTTATGTATGAACCCAGCCTAACACAGAGTACACATCTCTGTTATATAAATGGGCACTGTCAGATCCAAAAACTTTTTATGTGTTGTTACTAATGAAAATGAAAGACTTTTCCTGTTGTAATAATGTTGTTTACATTTTTTTTATATTTTATAAAGAAAACGACTGCTGAAAATCCCACCACTAGGGGTCCCCATACCTACTGGGACACTAACCAGTGACCAATCATCTCCCAGAACCACCAGGGAGGGACACGCCCCCTTCCCTAGGTTGATTTCGAACACTGTGAGCTAATGAAAATAGGTATTTTTATAATAAATATAGATGATAGAGGCATAAAAATTACATGTACATGGTCAGGATTAGATGCTGAGTTACATATAAATTCTTTTTTTTGTGGGATCTGACAGGAACGCTTAAAGCACTACTTATATATTCTCTAAAAAAAGCAGTGGAATCTCTGTGTAAATCTTATTCACCAAATGTCTATAATAATGCATTACAAAGTAAATGTATTTCTGCTATTGCTTAGAAAACTGGCATAAACCTAGCTTTTATTATTTCCAATAAAAACCTGCACATCAGAATAAGAGAGATAATGGATATGACGTGAATCCATATAAATATGCAGTGGTTAGTCTAGGGTTAGTATTAAACCAATAACTCACAATCTGACGCAATTACTTAGGTTATATATACATATGAAATATAACTCATATATACTTCATGGGTGATAGAACCATGCAACGGTATTTCAGCTCCAACTGTTCTTCACACGTAGCTCATTCAAGATGTGGAACCATATATGAGCACTGGGGACTGCTTGTCAAGAGTCGATTCCCCTAACTAAGGATGCCCCTTAAATACTCTCTCCAAACCAATAATGTAAATAGTGTTTCTGGATTACAGGGAGTGTGAAACCAATTTAGCTGCTGAAACCAGACACCAATGTGTTGCCATCCTAAATATTGCTGTTCTTCCAATTTTGAGATGTGTAATAATTATTATGGCCACATATTCTTCTGACATACTAGAATATTTGCATATTTGCCCTCATTTGCACCACAATGTTAGTTTAAAATGCACCAACATTATGGCGCACAGCAATTGAGACATATTCATTATGTTGTGTGCTTAATGGGAGAGGAATTAAAAAAATGGCTACTTCTTAGAAAGTGTAAACCTAGACTAGACAGGCTAAGATGTTTAACTATGGCTCAGGCTGTTTAGAAATTTGGTGCATCTTACACTGTCTTCTCTAAGTCAGCACCATCTATTAGGTGGCTTAGATAAACACCAAAAAAATACCCTTTTCTGAGGCCACATCCACTCTAAAAAAAATTGCATGCATGGCATAAATCAGGTAAAAATTGAATGTAATTTATTTGAAATTGTGGCACACATAACACCAAAAAACGCTAAAGCTTCTTTGAAGTGTATGAACTTTGTTGACATCGAATGACTCCTTAAACTTTAGACAGAGCAGACTTAGACTATATAACCTATACATGTGTGAGATATATCAACCTGAGCTATGGCGATAACTATGGTGCATAAGTGTGTATAAGTATGGTGTGAAACCTGTCAGTCCATGTTTGTGCTTTCAAAGAATTACGCTTGCTATAGGAAAAGAAAAAAGAACTGTTCCCAGCGCTGGTCCTCTCAGTATTAAAGGCTAGGACATCCAGTAGTTCATCCTAAATGTAGATTTATTGGCACTAAAACAACGCATTTCTGGTCTGGAACAGACCCTTCGTCAGGCAAGATGCACCTTGCCTGACGAAGGGTCCATTCTGGACCAGAAACGCGTTGTTTTATTGCCAATAAATCTACTTTTAGGACGAACTACTGGATGTCCTGCATTTTTTTCCCCTGCAGGAAATGCACCAGGGGGAAAATGAAGCAAGAACTGATCCCATTCATTTGAATGGGACAGCTTACAATCTTTCGGTGTCTCAGTTTGGACAACGTGTGATTGGACTCCCCGGACCGGCACAGAAAGGGGAACGCATCTTGCTGTGTTCCCCGTCTGTCGATCACAAACAATAGATGCCGGATGATGCACAACTGATGCCAACTGATGCACTTCTTGCATCAGTTGTGGCAATTTTTGCCCAGTTTCGTCAGAGCCAGACACCGCATATATGTAACTCTAGCCTAAGGCTGGATTGACATGTCCAGCCAAAACTCATGAGCAACTTATGCCATAACTGATGACAGAAGTTCTTCAGTTGACATCAGTTGATATATATATATATATATATATATATATATATATAAAAATATATATAAATATATATATATATATATATATATATATATATATATATATATATAATAGAGAGAGAGAGAGAGATGTATGTGTGTGAACCCAGCCTATAAAACCTATAAAGTAAATGTATATCCACATACATCGGACCCCAGGCCTTTGCTCCTCCTCACCATCACATTTGGGGTGAGGACGTAAGGAGGAGTTATATGTCACTGTATGGATAACTGGAAACTCCTGGGCCCCAATGCAAAATGTGAAACATTGTCCCCACCTCCTATTATACTGATACCTTATCTAGTAGTAAAGCTTTTGAGCCTCTTCAGATACAAGTGCCCAGGTTCCATGTCTACCTTTGCACACCTATAAATTCACCCTGCTGCTACTAAATACAATCCTATGGGATGGATGGAAAGGAAAGATATATAATAATAATATAACAACCCGTAAGTGCAATATAAGCCAATGTTATCATGTGAATGTTTTCTGATGGAGACAGATTTAGGACCCCTATTTATCAGCAGGCCCACACAACAGGGCCCAAGAGAAAAAAAAAACTGTTGTGATGGATGTCCATCCACCATATGGTTTATGATGCCAACAATAAAACATGGCTGAAGCCAGATGTCACTGAAAGGTGCAGATGCATCTTCTCACCGTAGTGATTATTGAAAAGCAGTAACATCTACTTCCTGACAGGCACTTCCCTATACTTCAGCAAGTCGCCTTCAGTCATTATAGGCCGTGTGCTGAAAGCTTTCTGTTTACAGTCTCTCGCAGGCAATACGGGAGTGACAACAAGGTGACTTGTCTGGGCTTTAGAATGCACAACTGCTGCAGGGAAAATAGGATGTAGCTCATCAGTGTAGACAGTTACCTCAAGTGTGACCTTTCTAGGGTGAAGACTTGGTGCTCACCTGTAGGACACTTCTGGCCCATTCATAGATAACATGATTGATCATACTACAGGAGGTGTATGTGCTGAGAGGGGAGGGGGCTGCACCAATACACCACATGGAGGTTATTCCAGATTGCTTTGTAAGAGCATTTTCCCGAACTAGTCACTTTTAAATATTCAATAACTTCTCAAAGTTACTTGTCAAGTATTTAAAAAATCAATTAACATTTCTTAGTTTTATCTGTTTCTAAAAAAAAAGTGTGAAACCCACAAAATGGTCAAAACATTCTCAAACACCTGAATAGTAATAAAAAGCTTGGTAAGCATTGTGAATAATTCCCTAAATCTGGAATCAGAATTTTATTTCCTGACCTTTTTTAACACTGTCCGTGGATGAAAATATTTTTCTGCAAACTGTATATACGTAGCACTGTTGTTAGCTGAGAATACCTGTGTATGCTTAGTACTGTTGTTATCTTGTCATTACATGTGTATCCAGTCTATGCAATGCTCCTGAGCTAGATACATCAGCAACAAATATTTTCCTATTTGTAGCAAAGTATCAATGACACAAAACCTAGGCCAGTCTCACTAGCTCACAGGGGATTGCCGAGACTTGTATTGTGTAGATTGTTGATACAATTGTAGATGCTACAATGTAGAGACCAGATGCTGGCTGAAAAAGTATCTGTATACAGAAGACTATTGATTTCTGTTGACATAATGCATATTTAGTTGCGCCATTTTTTGTACATTTACTTTTCATTTACACTCTTTGTAGCATGTGGTAGTGTGTGTATGTGTGAGTGTGTGTGTGTGTACATGTGTGTGTTTACATATGTGTATGTCTATGTGTGTGTGTTTGCGTATGTGTGTGTACATGTGTATGTATGTGTGTTGTGTGTGTATGTTTATTTTTCTGAGGTTTTTTTTATTTATTTTTTTTTGGGGGGGGGGGGGGGGGGGGGGGGGATTTAGCATTTGTATGTAAGTATTCACAGAGAGCAACCAACCAAATGATAATACAACTTTGAAAAACTTTTTGTTGCAATGTGATAAAACTAGACTTCTTTAAAAGAAAGACACAACCTGCAACGGTTGCTGTTCATGCACTTCATGCACTGGTCTATTGCATGGAAAGGATCACAGGTGTGTTTCATTGGGAGGGGTGGCTGATGTGTTGGAGGGAGAAAAGTGACCTTGCACTTACAAAGAAGGGATCATGGGACTTGTAGTTTGAGGGAACACACTCCAACAGGAAATAACCAGTTCACAAAATGATAGCCACAGTGTTATGGTAATCTCACAACATAGCCATTTAGCCCCAAGACAAGCATGAATCCTTCCTAAGCATGTCCATTACTGTCTGGCAGGTACATAATAAAATCCCCTTATGGAGGATAACCCCTTAAAGATATGCAGGATTTATTAAGAGGCACAAGTCTGGAAGAAAATTAGGCACGTCTCATGCATTGGCCATGTGTAAGACCTTGAGTTGTAGTAGATTTGTTGTCAATTTCTGGATATGATAAATCTGCTGGGCCATCGAAATTCACACCTCCTCCCATTTAGTCCTCTCAGTCCCAAAAAGTTGCATATTTTTGTTTTACAATTTTGTTTTGATAATTTCCTCCTGTTTTGATAACTGGTTGCCATCACATAATGTCTTGCAATTCTGTGATCTTGCTCATTTTCCCTATGGCACTGTAAAAAAGTGCTGGAGGAAAACTACACTCTCGTTACTGCAGCGCCCCGGTCAGATCCACTGACCGGGTGCGCTGCGATACCGCCTCCAGCCGGGATGCGATTCGCGATGCGGGTGGCGCCCGCTCGCGATGCGCACCCCGGCTCCCGTACCTGACTCGCTCTCCGTCGGTCCTGTCCCGGCGCGCGCGGCCCCGCTCCCTAGGGCGCGCGCGCCGGGTCTCTGCGATTTAAAGGGCCACTGCGCCGCTGATTGGCGCAGTGGTTCTAATTAGTGTGTTCACCTGTGCACTCCATATATATACCTCACTTCCCCTGCACTCCCTCGCCGGATCTTGTTGCCCTTGTGCCTAGTGAAAGCGTTCCCTTGTGTGTTCCTAGCCTGTGTTCCAGACCTCCTGCCGTTGCCCCTGACTACGATCCTTGCTGCCTGCCCCGACCTTCTGCTACGTCCGACCTTGCTTCTGTCTACTCCCTTGTACCGCGCCTATCTTCAGCAGTCAGAGAGGTTGAGCCGTTGCTAGTGGATACGACCTGGTCACTACCGCCGCAGCAAGACCATCCCGCTTTGCGGCGGGCTCTGGTGAATACCAGTAGTGACTTAGAACCGGTCCACTAGCACGGTTCACGCCAATCCCTCTCTGGCACAGAGGATCCACCTCCTGCCAGCCGGCATCGTGACAGTAGATCCGGCCATGGATCCCGCTGAAGTACCTCTGCCAGTTGTCGCTGACCTCACCACGGTGGTCGCCCAGCAGTCACAACAGATAGCGCAACAAGGCCACCAGCTGTCTCAACTGACCGTGATGCTACAGCAGCTACTACCACAGCTTCAGCAATCATCTCCTCCGCCAGCTCCTGCACCTCCTCCGCAGCGAGTGGCCGCTTCAGGCCTACGACTATCCTTGCCGGATAAATTTGATGGGGACTCTAAGTTTTGCCGTGGCTTTCTTTCACAATGTTCTCTGCACTTGGAGATGATGTCGGACCAGTTTCCTACTGAAAGGTCTAAGGTGGCTTTCGTAGTCAGCCTTCTGTCTGGAAAAGCTCTGTCATGGGCCACACCGCTCTGGGACCGCAATGACCCCGTCACTGCCTCTGTACACTCCTTCTTCTCGGAAATTCGTAGTGTCTTTGAGGAACCTGCCCGAGCCTCCTCTGCTGAGACTGCCCTGCTGAACCTGGTCCAGGGTAATTCTTCCGTTGGCGAGTACGCCATACAATTCCGTACTCTTGCTTCTGAACTATCCTGGAATAATGAGGCCCTCTGCGCGACCTTTAAAAAAGGCCTATCCAGCAACATTAAAGATGTTCTGGCCGCACGAGAAATTCCTGCTAATCTACATGAACTCATTCATCTTGCCACTCGCATTGACATGCGTTTTTCCGAAAGGCGTCAGGAGCTCCGCCAGGATATGGACTTTGTTCGCACGAGGCGTTTTTTCTCCCCGGCTCCTCTCTCCTCTGGTCCTCTGCAATCCGTTCCTGTGCCTCCCGCCGTGGAGGCTATGCAAGTTGACCGGTCTCGCCTGACACCTCAAGAGAGGACACGACGCCGCATGGAGAATCTCTGCCTGTACTGTGCCGGTACCGAACACTTCCTGAAGGATTGTCCTATCCGTCCTCCCCGCCTGGAAAGACGCACGCAGACTCCGCACAAAAGTGAGACAGTCCTTGATGTCTACTCTGCTTCTCCACGTCTTACTGTGCCTGTGCGGATATCTGCATCTACCTTCTCCTTCTCTACTATGGCCTTCTTGGATTCCGGATCTGCAGGAAACTTTATTTTGGCCTCTCTCATCAACAGGTTCAACATCCCGGTAACCAGTCTCGCCAGGCCCCTCTACATCAATTGTGTTAACAATGAAAGATTGGACTGTACCATACGTTACCGCACGGAGCCCCTTCTAATGTGCATCGGACCTCATCAAGAAAAAATTGAGTTCTTGGTCCTCCCCAATTGCACTTCCGAAATTCTCCTTGGACTACCGTGGCTCCAACGCCATTCCCCAACCCTGGATTGGTCCACGGGGGAGATCAAGAGCTGGGGTACCTCTTGTTTCAAGGACTGCCTTAAACCGGTTCCCAGTACTCCCTGCCGTGACCCTGTGGTTCCCCCTGTAACCGGTCTCCCTTAGGCCTATATGGACTTTGCTGATGTGTTTTGCAAAAAACAAGCTGAGACTCTACCTCCTCACAGGCCTTATGACTGTCCTATTGACCTCCTCCCGGGCACTACTCCACCCCGGGGCAGAATTTATCCTCTGTCCGCCCCAGAGACTCTTGCTATGTCTGAGTACATCCAGGAAAATTTATAAAAGGGGTTTATCCGCAAATCCTCCTCTCCTGCCGGAGCTGGATTTTTCTTTGTGTCCAAAAAAGATGGCTCCCTACGTCCTTGCATTGACTACCGCGGTCTTAATAAAATCACGGTAAAGAACCGCTACCCTCTACCTCTTATCTCTGAACTCTTTGATCGCCTCCAAGGTGCCCACATCTTTACCAAACTGGACTTAAGAGGTGCTTATAATCTCATCCGCATCAGGGAGGGGGATGAATGGAAAACGGCATTTAACACTAGAGATGGACACTTTGAGTATCTGGTCATGCCCTTTGGCCTGTGCAACGCCCCTGCCGTCTTCCAAGACTTTGTTAATGAAATTTTTCGTGATCTCTTATATTCCTGTGTTGTTGTGTATCTGGACGATATTCTGATTTTTTCTGCCAACCTAGAAGAACACCGCCAGCATGTCCGCATGGTTCTTCAGAGACTTCGTGACAATCAACTTTATGCCAAAATGGAGAAATGTCTGTTTGAATGTCAATCTCTTCCTTTCCTAGGATACTTGGTCTCTGGCCAGGGACTACAAATGGATCCAGACAAACTCTCTGCCGTCTTAGATTGGCCACGCCCCTCCGGACTCCGTGCTATCCAACGTTTTTTGGGGTTCGCCAATTATTACAGACAATTTATTCCACATTTTCCCACCATTGTGGCTCCTATCGTGGCTTTAACCAAGAAGAATGCCAATTCTAATTCCTGGTCTCCTCAAGCGGAAGACGCCTTTAAACGGCTCAAGTCGGCCTTTTCTTCTGCTCCCGTGCTCTCCAGACCTGACCCATCTAAACCCTTCCTATTGGAGGTTGATGCCTCCTCAGTAGGAGCTGGAGCGGTTCTTCTACAAAAAAATTCTTCCGGGCATGCTGTTACCTGTGGGTTTTTTTCTAGGACCTTCTCTCCGACGGAGAGGAACTACTCCATCGGGGATCGAGAGCTACTGGCCATTAAATTAGCACTTGAGGAATGGAGGCATCTGCTGGAGGGATCTAAATTTCCAGTTATTATTTACACCGATCACAAGAATCTCTCTTATCTCCAGTCTGCCCAACGGCTGAATCCTCGCCAGGCCAGGTGGTCTCTGTTCTTTGCCCGGTTTAATTTTGAAATTCACTTTCGCCCTGCCGATAAGAACATCAGGGCCGATGCTCTCTCTCGTTCCTCGGATGCCTCGGAAGTAGAGCTCTCTCCGCAACACATCATTCCTCCTGACTGCCTGATCTCCACTTCTCCAGCCTCCATCAGGCAAACTTCTCCAGGGAAGACCTTCGTCTCTCCACGCCAACGCCTCGGAATCCTCAAATGGGGTCACTCCTCCCATCTCGCAGGCCATGCGGGCATCAAAAAATCCGTGCAACTCATCTCTCGTTTCTATTGGTGGCCGACTCTGGAGACGGATGTTGTTGATTTTGTGCGGGCCTGCACTGTCTGTGCCCGGGACAAGACTCCTCGCCAGAAGCCTGCTTGTCTCCTTCACCCTCTGCCTGTCCCCGAACAGCCTTGGTCTCTGATTGGTATGGACTTTATTACAGACTTACCCCCATCCCATGGCAACACTGTTGTTTGGGTGGTCGTTGATCGATTTTCCAAGATGGCACATTTTATTCCTCTTCCTGGTCTTCCTTCAGCGCCTCAGTTGGCAAAACAATTTTTTGTACACATTTTTCGTCTTCACGGGTTGCCCACGCAGATCGTCTCGGATAGAGGCGTCCAATTCGTGTCAAAATTCTGGAGGGCTCTCTGTAAACAACTCAAGATTAAATTAAACTTTTCTTCTGCTTATCATCCTCAATCCAATGGGCAAGTAGAAAGAATTAACCAGGTCCTGGGTGATTATTTACGGCATTTTGTTTCCTCCCGCCAGGATGACTGGGCAGATCTTCTACCATGGGCCGAATTCTCGTATAACTTCAGAGTCTCTGAATCTTCTTCCAAATCCCCATTTTTCGTGGTGTACGGCCGTCACCCTCTTCCCCCCCTCCCTACTCCCTTGCCCTCTGGTTTGCCCGCTGTGGATGAAATAACTCGTGATCTTTCCACCATATGGAAAGAGACCCAAAATTCTCTCTTACAGGCTTCATCACGCATGAAGAAGTTTGCTGATAAGAAAAGAAGAGCTCCCCCCATTTTTTCTCCCGGAGACAAGGTATGGCTCTCCGCTAAATATGTCCGCTTCCGTGTTCCCAGCTACAAATTGGGACCACGCTATCTTGGTCCTTTCAAAGTTTTGTGCCAGATTAACCCTGTCTCTTACAAACTTCTTCTTCCTCCTTCTCTTCATATTCCTAATGCCTTTCATGTCTCTCTTCTTAAACCACTCATCCTCAACCGTTTCTCTCCTAAACTTATTTCTCCCACTCCTGTCTCCGGTTCTTCGGACATCTATCCTGTAAAGGAGATACTGGCCTCCAAAAAGGTCAGAGGGAAAACCTTTTTTTTGGTTGACTGGGAGGGCTGTGGTCCTGAAGAGAGATCCTGGGAACCTGAGGACAATATCCTAGATAAAAGTCTGGTCCTCAGGTTCTCAGGCTCAAAGAAGAGGGGGAGACCCAAGGGGGGGGTACTGTTACGCCGAGCGCTCCGGGTCCCCGCTCCTCCCCGGAGCGCTCGCTACACTCTCGTTACTGCAGCGCCCCGGTCAGATCCACTGACCGGGTGCGCTGCGATACCGCCTCCAGCCGGGATGCGATTCGCGATGCGGGTGGCGCCCGCTCGCAATGCGCACCCCGGCTCCCGTACCTGACTCGCTCTCCGTCGGTCCTGTCCCGGCGCGCGCGGCCCCGCTCCCTAGGGCGCGCGCGCCGGGTCTCTGCGATTTAAAGGGCCACTGCGCCGCTGATTGGCGCAGTGGTTCTAATTAGTGTGTTCACCTGTGCACTCCATATATATACCTCACTTCCCCTGCACTCCCTCGCCGGATCTTGTTGCCCTTGTGCCTAGTGAAAGCGTTCCCTTGTGTGTTCCTAGCCTGTGTTCCAGACCTCCTGCCGTTGCCCCTGACTACGATCCTTGCTGCCTGCCCCGACCTTCTGCTACGTCCGACCTTGCTTCTGTCTACTCCCTTGTACCGCGCCTATCTTCAGCAGTCAGAGAGGTTGAGCCGTTGCTAGTGGATATGACCTGGTCACTACCGCCGCAGCAAGACCATCCCGCTTTGCGGCGGGCTCTGGTGAATACCAGTAGTGACGTAGAACCGGTCCACTAGCACGGTCCACTCCAATCCCTCTCTGGCACAGAGGATCCACCTCCTGCCAGCCGGCATCGTGACACATACCATGTTGGAACTTCTATGTAGTGTACCATTTTGTTCCTGTTAAAGTCTTAAGGGCCTTGTTACTGTGAAAGGCCATCCAAAAGTACACACCTGCTGGTGTTGTAGGCAAATACTGTTTTAAGTGTAGTGGAGCGTATTGTACTCCCCTCATAAGTGCATACCACGTACGTATATCTACGTGGTGTACTATTTTGTTCCTGTTGAAGTCTTAAGGGCCTAGTTACAGTAAAAGGCCAGCCAAAAGTACACACCTGCTGCTGTTCTAGACAAATACTGTTTTAAGCGTAGTGGAGCGTATTGTCCTCCCCTCATATACGCACTAATTATGTCAGGCAAAGATGTGCACAGAGGAGTGGCAGTGGCCTAAATTCATCAGGCGCAGGCAGAAGTCGCAGCAGACTAGGGGGAATGGCTGCAGGAGTGTTCAATCTGGTTGACAAGTGGTTTCTTAAGTGTTCCCCCCATCTGCAAGACTTCCTAACAATTGGAAGGAAACTTTGCATGCATTTCAGCCACATGTACACCGCAAAGCACACCCTCCTTGTAGTGCAGCGTCAGAACGGTATCCCCCAACATAGTCTCATTTGCGAAGTTTCCACACATTGGAATTCCACCCTCCATATGTTATACAAACAGAGAAAAGCCATCACAGATTTTTTGATGATCCAAGCCGATAGGGGGACTCCCCAGTGTAACTTCAATGTCAACCAGTGGCAGCTCATATGTGACACCTGCCATTTGCTCAGGCTCTTTGCTCAGGCATTATTAGTCAGTCGCTAGGATTATGGGATGAACAACGTAATTCGATTGCTTCATTTACTACAACACGTGTTGAAAATGATGACTGGTCAGGGCTCTGGAGATGTGGCACCTACATCTCATGGCCACATGAGCCCTGTGGGAGCTGAACTGGTAGAGGAGGGGGACAGTAGAGCACAGTTTATGAGAGGGTTTTGAGGAAGACTAGACAGAGGACCCAGACACACCGTGGCAGTATGCAGTGGAGATGGACTGGCAGGGAGTCCCTCCGAGTCACTTGCACAAATGGCACAATGCATGCTCACTTGCTTGCGTAGTGACCACCGAATTGTCACCATTCGGCAGCGTGAAGACTTCTGGTTCTCCACCTTATTGGACCCTCGCTACTGGCACAAAATGGGGACCTTTTTTACACCCACTGAGAGGGAGGAAAAACTGACCTACTACAGAGACATCCTATGCGCCCATGCGCCATCATCCTTCCTCTCGCAGGTCTGACTCGGGGGGCCCTCTGCGCTCACCTTGCACTGCCTTGGCTGCTGGGTAGGGGTGGGGTGGCAGGAGCAGTACCAGCTCCATCAGAAGCAGCCTGAGTCTACAGTCGCTGATGAGTAGCTTTCTTTACCCACACAGTGAAGCAACTCATCAGCAGCAGATAGACCTGGAGCAGGACCATAACCAGCAGGTGGGGGCATACCTTGACATGACCATGCCAACACAGTTTGAAGATCCACTGGATTTCTGGGCAGCCAAACTTGATTAGTGGCTGCAACTAGCAGAGTTTGCCCTGGAAAAGCTGTCCTGCACAGCCAGTAGTGTGCCATCAGAGCGGGTGTTTAGTGCAGCGGGGGCCATAGTAACCCCAAGGAGAACTCGTCTGTCCATGAAAAATGTAGAGAGACTGACCTTTATCAAGATAAATTAGGCATGGTTCAGCCAGGATTTCCACCCACCAATGCCTGATACATCAGAGTAGATTGACCATGGTGCCACACCAACACTTCACAAATATGTATAGTGCAAAACATATTTTAGGTGTTGAACACTAGTTACATAGTTACATAGTTAGTACGGTCGAAAAAAGACATATGTCCATCAAGTTCAACCAGGGAATTAAGGGGTAGAGGTGTGGCGCGATATTCGGGAAGGGACGGGATTTTATATTTCTTCATAAGCATTAATGTTATTTTGTTCCAGGAATGTATCTAATCCTGTTTTAAAGCTGTTAATTGTTCCTGCTGTGACCAGTTCCTGAGGTAGACCGTTCCATAAATTCACAGTCCTCACGGTAAAGAAGGCGTGTCGCCCCTTGAGACTAAACTTTTTCTTCTCCAGACGGAGGGAGTGCCCCCTCGTCCTTTGGGGGGGTTTAACCTGGAACAGTTTTTCTCCATATTTTTTGTATGGGCCATTAATATACTTATATACGTTTATCATATCCCCCCTTAAACGTCTCTTCTCAAGACTAAACAATTGTAACTCCTTTAATCGCTCCTCATAGCTAAGATGATCCATGCCCCATATTAGTTTAGTCGCGCGTCTCTGCACCCTTTCCAACTCTGCAGTGTCCCTTTTATGGACAGGTGCCCAAAACTGAACAGCATATTCCAGGTGAGGCCGTACCAATGCTTTATAAAGGGGGAGTATTATGTCCCTGTCCCTTGAGTCCATGCCTCTTTTGATACATGACAATATCCTGCCGGCTTTGGAAGCAGCAGCCTGACATTGCATGCTATTCTGTAGTCTGTGATCTACAAGTACACCCAGATCCTTCTCTACCAGTGACTCTGACAGTTTAATCCCCCCTAAGAAATACGATGCATGCAGGTTATTAGTACCCAGATGCATAACTTTACATTTATCCACATTGAACCTCATTTGCCAAGTGGATGCCAAGACACTTAGTCTATCCAAGTCATCTTGTAACTTATGCACATCCTCTATAGACTGTACCGTGCTACAAAGCTTGGTGTCATCTGCAAAGATAGAAACAGAGCTGTTAATACCATCCTCTATATCATTGATAAATAAATTAAACAACAGCGGGCCCAGTACTGAACCTTGGGGTACACCACTAATAACCGGGGACCAATCAGAGTACGAATCATTGACCACCACTCTCTGGGTACGATCCATGAGCCAGTGTTCAATCCAGTTACAAACTAAAATTTCCAAATCCAAAGACCTTAACTTACCTGTCAGACGTCTATGAGGGACAGTATTAAACCCATGCTGGCTATCACTTATAATACAATTATCCCCTATTAGTTACAGAAATTCCTCCGCATCAGTCCACAAATACGTTTTGAGGATATGCATTAGCCAAAACGTAACTTTTCTTAGGATAAAATATATGGACCCCAATTATTTTTATAGCTAAGAAAAGGAAAGGTGTGCAAGAAACACCATGTTCCACCTACACCACCAAGTATTGATGTTATGCAAAGACCTCTAAATGGTGGAAGCAAATAACATATGGTCCATTGTAACTGGTGGGGGTAAAAACTTCCCCTGTAAGGCCCTACTCTCCTACCTTCTTGGCAAGTGTTACTCGCCCTAAAAAGGGCAGCCCCCCACAGGAACCTCTCCCTATTTCCACCTACAAAACTGCCTTTTCCCAGGGTTTTTAGGTGGAAATAGGGAGAGTTTCCTGCGTGGGGCTGCCTTTTTTTTAGGGCGAGTAACACTTGCCAAGAAGGGAATTACTAAAGCGAGAGTAGGGCCTTACAAGGGAAGTTTTTACCCCCACTGGTTACAATGGACAATAATGTTGTTCCCTTCCACCTTTTCAAGGAAAGGGTTACTTGTCTTAAAAAGGGCGGCCCTACACAGGAACCTCTCCCTATTTCAACCCAAAAACCCTGGGAAATGGCAGTGTTTGTACTTGGAAATAGGGAGAGGTTCCTGTGTGGGGCCACCCTTTTTAGGGCGAATAACTCTTGCCAAGAAGGTAATTAACAGTGCGAGAGTAGGGCCTTACAGGGGAAGTTTTTACCCCCCACTGGTTACAATGGACCATACGTTGTTCCCTTCCACCTTTTAGAGGTCTTTGCATCGCATCAATACTTGATGGTGTAGGTAGCACATGGTGTTTTTTGTACACCTTTCCTTTTGTTAAATAAAAATAAAAATTTTGGGTACATATATTTTATCCTAACAATATTATTAAAAGTTAAGTTTTACGTAATGCATATCCTCAATACTTACATGTGCATAATAACACTTTTACAAAAGAGACTGTTTTCTTCTGCCTACCTTCCTCAGCTACTATTCTGATCCTGCCACCCACCTGATGCCACACATCTGATGCCAAGTCCTCCTTTTTTCATCCACCTTCATCACCAGGTACTGGTATTGCCACCCATGGCCCACTCTGTCACCGGGTCACTTTCAGGACTCCTGATGCTGCTGATGCCACCTCCACCTCTCATTCTTCTACCATATGTTGTTTGAATGCTGATGCCACCTCCAGGCTGTCTCATACTGCCACCATATGTTCTCTTCATGCTGATGCCAGCTCCAGGCTGTCTCATTCTGCCACCTTTTGTTCTCCTCATGCTGATACCAGCTCCAGGCTGTCTCATTCTGCCACCATATGTTCTCATGCTGATGCCACCTCCAGGTTGTCTCATACTGCCACCATATGTTCTCCTCATGCTGATGCCACCTCCAAGCTGTCTCATTCTGCCACCATATGTTCTACTCATGCTTCCGTCACGTTCAGGCTGTGTCATTTAGCAACTATATGGTCTCTTCATGCTGCCGCCAACTCCAGGCGGTGTCATTCAGCCACTATATGGTCTCCTCATGCTTCCACCACCTCCAGGCTGTGTCATTCAGCCACTATATGGTCTCCTCATGCTGCCACCAACTCCAGGCTGTGTCATTCAGCCACTATATGGTCTCCTCTTGCTGTCGCCAACTCCAGGCTGTGTCATTCAGCTACTATATGGTCTCTCCTTGCTGCCGCCAACTCCAGGCTGTATCATTCTGCCAGATTACGGTCTCCTCTTGCTGCTGCCCCCATCAGGCTGAGTCACTGTGCCGCCATGTGGTCTCCTCATGCTGCTGGCACATTAAATAAAACTTTTTTAGGTTCATCTATTATCTGAAATCTTCAATTTAAATGTTAAAAAATATCTTTAATCTTTTCAATTGTGAGACCCTGTTGTCTCGTCAAGCTGTTGCCACCTTCAGGCTGGGTCATTCAGCCACTATATGGTCTGCTCATGCTGCCGCCACCTCCACGCTGTGTTATTCAGGCACTATATGGTCTCCTCATCCTGCCGCCACCTCCAGGCTCTGTCATTGTGCCATATAATAGTGATGCCTCTAATCTGTATGTCATACTTTTTAACAGTATTATTTCACTTACACAGCACACTCCATATGCGCGTTACAGCAAGTCAAAGTATTCTATACCCTTATTGAGGCTCTCTGAAGGCCAGAAATAGCCTTTCTTAATAGCGATTCGCCGCAAATAATTTCGGACCGAAACAAATTTTTTCAGGAAATTCGGTGAATCAGCCGAATCGATTTTTTTTAAAAAATTCGCTCATCTCTATTCATGTTAAAAAAAATCCTATTAAAAAGTCCAAGTTTACTTATATATTGCACTCACCCCCCAGGGACACACATTTTCCCCAGCATAAGCACAGACAGATGAAATATGGCTAAACACTATTTATCTATCAGTAGTAACAATGCACAATTTCCAGCTTCTGCAATTCATAAATTTGATTAATATTTGTCAGATATATGTGAATCTATTAGCAGCATTTCACAGATATTAGGACTATACTTTGCACCTTCATAATTTGTGTTACAGAAACTTCATCTTTAATAGTGTCTGGAGAATACAACATTTACATAAGGAGTATAGGTATTGATTTGAATATAATTTGCACCTCATTACAAATCAAGTCTAGAAGTTCTCACAAAGCCTTTTTATTATATCTTGATACGTCCAGCTGTAAAAAAAAAAAAAAATCACATTTTTATTACCAGTACAAAAATATAACTTTAATTAGGTAGATACAATTTTATATATTTGGCCTTAAATATTAAACAAGAAGATGATTTAGAAAATTATATAAGGATCTTCTACAATTCATTTATGTACGTGCTGAAAAAAACTAAACATTGGCATACATCACTGGATTCAGGGGCGAACATGGAAGTAAGAGGACTTAACCCCTTAATGACCAAGCCCATTTTCACCTCAAGGACCAGGCCAATTTTATTTTTGTGTTTTCGTTTTTTCCTCCTCGCCTTCTAAAATCCATAACTCCTTTATATTTCCATGTACAGACCCATATAAGGGTTTGTTTTTTGCATGACCAATTGTACTTTGTCATTTTACCATAAAATGTAGGGTGAACCCAAAAACAATTTTTTTTAGGGAGGAAATTTAAATGAAAACCAAAATTTTGCACATTTTGGAGGACTTTGTTTTCACACTGTACACTTTACGGTAAAAATGACGTGTTATTTATTCTGTGGGTCAATACGATTAAAATGATACCCATGGATAGATACTTTTATATTTTTGTACTGCTTAAAAAAAATCAAAAACTTTTTGTAAAAAATCAGTAATCTAAAATCGCCCTATTTTGACCACCTATAACTTTTTCATTTTTCCGTATATAGGGCGGTATGAGGGCTCATTTTTTGCGCTGTCATCTGTATTTTTCTTAGATACCACATTTGCATATATAAAACTTTTAGATCATTTTTGATTAATTTTTTTTAATAAAATGTGACAAAAAAGCAGGATTTGTGGACTATTTTAAATTTTTTTACGTTTACGCCATTCACTGATCATTAACATTATATTTTGACATTATATTTTGATAGTTCGGACATTTACGCACGCGGCAATACCAATTATGTTTATTTTATTTTTTTTTATTACGCTTTTTGGGGGTAAAATGGGAAAAACTGACAATTTTCATTTTTATTGGGGGAGGGGATTTTTCACTTTTTTTATTTTTTATTTTTAGATTTTTCAACTTTTTTTTAAACATTTTTTATGTCCCCATAGGGGACTATCTATAGCAATCGTTTGATTGCTAATACTGTGCAGTGCTATGCATAGGACACAGCACTGCTCAGTATTATTGGTGATCTTCTGCTCTGGTCTGCTCAATCGCAGACCAGAGCAGAAGACCCCGGGAGACAACCAGAGCTAGGTAAGGGGACCTCCTGCTGTCATGCTGGATGATCGGATCCCCGCGGCAGCGCTGCGGGCGATCCGATCATCCAATCAAAGTGCCGCAATGCCGCAGATGCCGTGATCTGTATTGATCACGGCATCGGAGGGGTTAATGGCGGACATCCGCGCGATGGCGGATGTCGGCCATTACCGGCGGGTCCCTGGCGGAACCTGCCGTGTATGACGCGAGCACCCTTCCGATGCTCGCGGTCATACACAGGACGTTAATATACGTCCTGGTGAGGGAAGTTTCGCCAAACCAGGACGTACATTTACATCCGTGGTCATTAAGGGGTTAAGGGTCTCAAACTTTTGTCTCACACTTGTCTCACACTTTTCTCAATTTGCCTCAATTTTCTCAATGTCTTAATCTTGGCGTATTTCCTGGGGAAAGTGGCCATATCGGTATAATTTTTTGTGATATAGGAAGGTATAGTCTACTATGCTTTCCTATGCAGAAGGACACACCCTTTTTAAACGTGCACAGTTTGGTGACACACTGCTTACCATACCACGAGCTGTACCTATTGCGTTATGCGTACTACAACGTATGGCGTGATACCAGTATCAGCATTACAGATGTGGCTGTTACCCCTGTGCCATTTCATCACCCCCTCCAACACCTTCTGTGCCATTTCATTTCCCCCTTTGATCATCCTCTGTGTCACTTTATTTTCCCCCTTAAAGGGGTAATCCGCTGGAAAACATTTATTTTAAATCAACTGGTGTGAGAAAGTTAAACAGATTTGTAAATTACTTCTATAAAAAAATCTTAATATTCCAGTACTAATCAGCTGCTGAATGCTCCAGAGGAAGTTCTTTTATTTTTGAATTTCCTTTCTGTCTTACCACAGTGCTCTCTGCTCACACCTCTGTCCATGTCAGGAACTGTCCATAGCAAATCCCCATAGCAAACCTATCCTGCTCTGGACAGTTCCTGACATGGACTGACAGAGAGCACTGTGTTCAGACAAAAAAGAAATTCAAAAAGAAAACAACTTCCTCTGGAGCATACAGCAGTTTATAAGTACTGGAAGGATTAAGATTTTTTCAATATAATTAATTTACAAATCTGTTTAACTTTCTGACATCAGATGATTTGAAAAACAAATGTTTTCCAACAGAGTACCCCTTTAATTATCAACTGTGCCACTTCCCCACCTTTGATCCCTTATGACACTTTAATTACCGTTCCTTGATCCCCCCCTGTGCCCTTTAGTTAATCTCCTATGCCACTTCATTGCCCCTTCATTCCCTTTTTGTGCCACTTCACTCCCCCTGGTTCCCTCCTGTGTCACTTAATTTCCCAATTGTTTCCCCCTGTGCCGCTTCATTATCTCTCTGTGCCACTTCAGTACTCCCCCTTTATCCCTCTCTGTGCCACTTCATTATCTACCTTCATCACCCCCTATCCCCTATGTCACTTTATTACCTCCTTTAATTCCCTTCTGTGCCACTTCATTTCCCTTCTTATTCCTCGCCGTGTCACTTCATGCTTCCTCTTAAAACCACTTCATCACCCATTACCCTCCCTCTTCTCTCTTTTCCCCCCATTGTGCTATTTAGTTCCCCTGTGGCCTCAGTCTAGCTCTGGCAGGCTCAGGGACAGGGTCAGCGGCTCAGCAGGTCTGAGGACCAACATCTCCCTTTGCGACACTGATGAGTGATGCTCTCCCTCTCCGTTCCTTGGCGCAACATCAGGGGCATCACTTGTCAGTCCTGGCAGCCACCGCTGCTCACTGATTTAAAGTGGCCGTGGCGCCGGCTGCCTGTTCAAGATTAGCAGCCTGGGCATGGAAATTTAAGAATGGTGACCACTGGCTGCTGGGAGACAGGGCAGTCCTACAACACACCTGGCTAATGTGTTGGGCACCAAGTTTGGAAAAGCCTGTCCCAAAATATTCCTCCGAAGTAGGCAATAAATAAAATGTAAAAGCCTTAGAAATGCCATCAATGCCTAATGATGGGGGTCCAACTTATGAGATTGATATTTGGTGGTAGTCTGACTGCTGGGATTGCAACCAAAAAAATGGCGATAGTAGGCTGTGCCATAGGGACAGTTGCCATGGGTGCAAGATTCTTAGAGACACAACAATTCAGGCAAGGTAGGCTCTGCATAGACCAGAAAGAAGGGAAATGAAGCAGGAATCATGTGACTGCTGAATGTTACATACCTCTTTTGTCACCTGATCTGGCAGATTCTGACCCATTCTAAACATGACATCACATTTATGAAAAAGCCCGCCTTCATCTGCTCTCTAATTATTGTATGTTTGCTGGCCCAGTGAAATTAAAGTGAACAGCAGTGCATATAGTGTATGAATCGCCAGTCCATCCTGACACGAGATAGACAGGATGTCAAGAATTTACCTTTCCATCCTTCTGCGGCCATCATTCTGTTAAGTGCAACAGCATAGGGAGTAAGGGAGTGGTGGTTGTCATGGCCACCAGCAAAATTCCTGGTAGGGCTGGTTGGCCATTTTGCAGTCTGAAACGCTAAGCCTATCAGGGTTCTGGCTTGGCGTTCAATCTAGAATCTAGGCAACAGATTTCTTTCAGTGCTTGTGATTCTTTTATACTTCATGGTTCTCTTTGCTGTGAACTTGTTGGTTTTTGACTCTGAACTGTACTCTGGTTAACCCTTTGCCTGCTGATTTTGATTTATCCATGCTTTCCTAGTTTTCTTACTCTGGGCTGACTTCTGGCCTACCTCAGGTGGTGTATAGGTCAATCACGCCCTGACATCACGATAAGGTTAATTACACATTACCCTGTCCAACACCACAACTTTTGGCGTCCTACGAACAGGATACAAGTGTGTGCCATATATAAAAATACCTCCCAGTATTATCTGTGTCCCGTATTGCAGAAACCTCACGTCCGTGCACCAGAAAATGCGCCAATTTTGTCTGGGACTGTCTCTGTCTAAAAGTTATATGTTAAAAGGCGTTTGTGAAAAGAGGGGGAGAAGAAAAGTTTGTCCAAGCTACTGTGCAACTGTTAAAACCGTGATTACTATGTGCCAGATTAGTGCTGAAGAAATGTTCTGTGCCATACCTGGAAGGGTTGAAGAGCATGAGGAAAAGCACGTGAAGAAGTCCCGCAAAAACCAGTGTCCTGCCTCTGGGCATGGAAGTCAAGTCTCAGTTTCTAACCCGAATTGGAACCAAAAAGGGTCCATCTCCTGTTGCCGGGGGAGTGACCCAAGAGGACGTACTGCTGACAAGTTTCTGGCCGACGGCCATTGCTGTGATGAACTTCCGGTCAGTAGCCATCTTGCAGGAGACCGGTATAAGAAGAGGAGTGCAGCCAGACCTCTTCAATCTGTAGGAAGTTAGTGAGCAGAGCAAGATGGCGGAGGCACGAGAGACCACGAGGCCCGTGAGTCCTAAGATGGTGCCCAGCGCCAGGAAAGCAGCAGCGGCCGTAGCTCAAGTCTTCCAGGAGCTTGTGGACCGGCTGCAGAAACTCTCTTTGGAAGAAGATGAGTGTCTGAATGTCCCCCTGCCGGAGAGGTATGAGCAGTGATCAGATACACCGGATGGTGGAACGCCAGTGACATTGAGGATAGCATCGCCTATGAGGCTGTCACCGCTCCACCGGACCTGGGGATCCTGGGCGGAGATTTACACTGAGCAATCCGGAGTGAGTACCCTGGCTGAGGCCGTTTTTCTACTCCCTCGTCCAGCTCCAGCCCCGAGTCTGCCCCTCAGGTCCAGAAGCCCACAGCTTGCCCCAAATCATCCCCACTTCCACAGTAAGTATTTGGCGATTAGCTGCAGCTTGTCCGATATATGAGGCAGTTCCTCCTACCCCTACCAGACAGGGAGCATCCCCCAATCCCTGCAGCAGTGTCCAAGTTGGATAAGCAGGAGGCCAGAGCTGCTGGTATAGTGGAAGAGATGAGAGTGAAAAGGAGGGAGTATGGCCCTAAAAAGTTACCTTTTGAGGTGTGACAGGTGCAGCAAGAAGACACCAAGTCCCTAGAACTCCTGTACATCAGAATGTTGATCACCCCAGAGAGGGAGAGCCACCCCTAGAATGGCGGAGAGCTACAGTTGTCAAATTTGATAAGTTCAGGGGTTTTGGCACATTGATGGACTGCCGCCACAGTAGCATGGTATTGGTTAACAGGCCAGCAGTCAAATAGAACTATCTCCCAACACCCTTACACTCCCTGGAGAGTGGGGAGATTGTGGAATATACTCTGGTCCAGAGTGCACGAGGGGAGTGAGCGGCAGTTCAGACCCAAGCCAAGAATCCCACACAGCTCCCCTTTGTGTACTTCCTGTCTGAGGACTGGAACACCGATCCCTTTGGTCTACTGCCCCCCAAGGTAAAAGGCTATGTTAAGGAAGAAGAGTTCCTGCCTGAGATTCCTGCGATGGTGCCTCAGTATATACCAGGAGCTAAGAAGAAGATGTCTGCACGTGTGCCCAGGCCTACTCCTGGCATTGAGGAGGTTTGGCCTACTCATCGGGCACCAACTAAAGTGCCTTGGCCTACTCCTGCTGAGGAGGAGGTTTGGCCGGTCCAACAGGCACCAACCATTTGTCCCCCAGTAGCGCAAGCCGCCTCTGTTCAGATGGTGGTCACTGTGAGCCTCACCATCTCTCTCTCTAATGTCTCCAAGGTGGTGTGGAAAACCAGAGCAAACCCCATGGAGGGGTCCCAGTCCTGTTGTCTCTGCTATATGTCCCAGCCGAGGAAGAGCGCCGATTGGCGGGACTGGGGCGGAAAATATCCAAGTTAAGTGTCCATGTACAACCTGTTTTCTCTAACTGCATTCATGTCATGAGACTTAAAGCATTCTTGTGGAATGCCACTATTGTTTTTCAGTTGTTTTTTTTTTTTTGCAACGTTTAAGCAACTGTACCTAGCATTTATGCCAAGAACTATACCTGCAACCGTATTCATAACCATGTGCCGGATTCGGCCGTGAACCTCTAACGACTACAGTGCCCTGAACTTTGTAGGGTGTTACCTTAAATCACAGGGTAAAAACAAAGATGATGGGAAGACAATTATGGGCCTAATTAATTTTTTTTATGTGATTGTAATGTTGATGCGAGTGGTACTAATGGGCTAAAACTGTACAGAATGTGTATATAAAATGTCTATGTTCACATATCCTGTGTCTTATGTCTTTTTGTCAGCAGGATTGGTAATGCAGAAGGTATCCTGACCAAGAATAGCGGTACCTTGTAGCAAAAATTTGTACATACAACATATGTACATATTACTAGTCAGTAACAAAATTTATATAGTGCATAATGTGTACAGATAGTGAGTTAATGTACCGTAATTAAAATGTCTTAAGCCAGGACTGTTACCTCATAGTCAGTATGTATATGTTCCAGTCCATATCAGTACTGAAATGTGTATTGTCAGTACTAATTGTTTTTCCTGTCCACTGTGCACAGGGATTTCTGAGTGGCCACAGAGAGCACCTGGTAATGTAAAGTAGCACATAAGGCGTAAAGTAGCACAAAAATCATCGTATATATGTCATTGTCTAATATATTGTCAGTATATTTAGTAAAACAATCTTACGGGGAGAAGTAGCAAACAAGCCGATGGACCCCGTTAGCAAAGGCATCTGGGTAGAAAGCTTCTGGCAGCCCGATCCGACCTATGTCTAGTCATACACAGAAAAAAATGGTGTATATGGTTTCATCTATGTATATATGCTATTTTCAGTAAGGAAAAATTTTCCTAAACTTCAAGTAACAGTAATGTCAGTACAAAGGTCCCTTCATACCAAACCGTTACAACAACCGTTACTACTTTGTCTACATTCTATTGGAATATGTAAGGACATTCGTAAAAAATGCCACATGAACTCTTACAATTGTTTCCATAGAAAATCTTCTTTATTAAAGGGCAAACTCACCTTTAGTGCGGTCGGACCAGGATGCCAAACAGAATCAGCAGCATGGGTGACAGCTGTCACCCATGCTGCTGATTCTGTTTGGCATCCTGGTCTGGCCGCACTAAATGTGAGTTTGCCCTTTAATAAAGAAAATTTTCTACTGTAATAGCTGGCAGCCATGCTACTAATTCTGTTTGGCGTTCTGGTCCAGCCGCACTAAATGTGAGTTTGCACTTTAATAAAGAATATTTTCTACTCTACTAATGAGTGCTGCCCTCTTCATCTACACTTTGGATTACTATGGACTTTCTATGCTATATTGGTACAGCACCCGTGTTTATACAGTAATTGCACCGGCACTTTAGGAGCTTACCTGTGTTTGCTTGTTGCAGGGGGTACCTTAGATTCTGCAAATTGATGTAGTGTTGGATTTTGGTAGCCTATTTGAATTCTTTTATTCACCATCCAGCTGGAGATTCCATTATTAATAACATAGGAGTCCCTTGTCTTGTGTATACATTCCATGGCCCATTACACCGATAGCGTAGCCTGACATGGGAACAAAGTAGTCTAACACAAATCATATTAGCAGCTATTATATCTGTATAGTCTGTCTGAGCTCTGTGCTCTAATTCAGACCCCCAGTGATCCCCTATCTTGCGCCCCGGTGTTCTGAAGATTTTTGTTTAGAACACTGCCTCTACTCGTGCACGGAATGGCAGTGGTCAACATGCCCCCTCCATGCACTGTGTATGAGAGATAGATGAAGGTACACTAGTATAGTGCTTTTGTATCTCCAGCTGTTGCATAGACAGTGCATGGAGGGGACATGAAGACCACAGCCGCTCTGTACATGAGGAGCGCAGGTGTTCTGAACAATAATCATCATAACACCAGGGCGCCAGTCAGGAGATCGTAAACTTGTCTCCTATGCTGTGGATAGGGGATGGGAGCAAAAGTAACAGGGTTCCCCTTTAAGACAAAGTGGTGACAATGGGACTGCACTGACCATCACCTACACCCTTCTTGTGTAATCTGTTACAAGTCATCCACTGGATAAGAGCCTTTCTTGAGTTAGTGTGCACTGGCAGCCCACAATATGGCAATGCAACACTAATACCCAAGAGTTATAGATTATTTCCCCTCTAAAGAGTGCATTCCCACTGTGGGTTTGAATTTTCTGAAGTGGAAACTCTGCAGTTGAAAATTGACAGCAGATTACATTGACCTCAATTGGGTGTGCTGTGGATTTTCCTCTGCGGAAAATCTGTTGTGGAATACTCGTGTGTTACCCGCCCGTGTAAATGTAATCTAATAGGGTGAGGAATCCTGTTCTCATGTGTGTTGTGATCGCTATACATAATAATAAAGCTGGTATTTACAGTATACAATCAGTTATTCAGCTCTTATTTAACAGATGATCAAATATTTATAACCACGTGCATCTGCTCACACAATAAATTATATTCATAACCAAATACTGAGCATAACCAAAAACTATTAACTCATCATGTTTTTTTCTCCCCAGCACTTGTTTATCTTGACTAGCAATATATTGTTGTATTGACAGTTATAAAATAGCCTATTTCCATAGGAAAATGAATTATTGTTTATCGCAAATGCTGAAATGTCTAACATATTGAATACTGCTTTGGGCTCTGTGTAAATAAGGAACCCCCATCATTACTATGATGTATGATTGATGTACCTTCTTCCATTCTACGTTTTGACATGTACGGGTGTAACCTTAGTGAATTTTCTGTATAATAATTGAGTAGGGAAAGGGTTACAAAAGTTCAGTGCCAAGAACCTATTATAGTGTATTTAGAAAATAAAGACAACCCCATCATAATTTCCAGACACTTCATCATGGAATCTTGTACAATGTATTGCTGCAGAATAGAATTCTGTTAAGGCACAAGCAAGACCACAATGTCATTATAGATGGCCAAAAGGTCATAATATAGCAATAACAATGATTGTGGTAGTATTCTGATTTATTTAAAAAGTAATGATAGCTGCAGTGTGTTGGGGTCACCAGTAGGAGAGCCAGCACAGCGCAGCACCAGGATAAGTAAACAGAGGCACCAGATGGAAAATATCACTGGCACTGGGCAATGTGAGTATGCTTTATTTTGTTATTTTACAGCTCTAGCAGGTTGTTTGTTATTTGCTTTTTTATCTAAAAAAGAATACAGCTTCCTGTAATACCTCCATGCATCTCTATTGAAGAGCCAGATATACATATGTACAGCAATCAGACATTTATGCCCTATTTTGTGGATAGGGATAAGATTTGAAGTAGCCGAGTACCCATGTAACTCTTTGGCTACCAATGCACCTGAAATATATATCACTTGGCCCGGAGAATGAAACCCTGTCAGACGTCTCTAACAGCTGCTTATCTACCATGGAAATGTATCTGGCAGAGATTGTCAAATCCTTCAATGGGTTAAACTGACTTTCTTCTAATGTGCATGAGGGCATTAACATATAATTCAGAAAGGAGATATGTTATGTCAATGACTTCTATGAATGGTCCAGTTTTGCAATTGTCTTTTGAAATATGCTATTGTGTTCCTATACCATCTCCTCCCCAAAACAGAGAAATACATGAGATAACCTGTTGGATACATTGTTTTTTTTCCCAAATATAGAGTTTAGGTTAGCTTGCTGAAGTTTGGTGATGGTAAAATATATTTATATCTATACCTTTGTCCTAATTTTATGTAGCTGTATAATTACAATATGCATCATTTAGAGCTCCAGGAAAACTGGAGGATAGCCCATCTGATAAGTTTGATTATCTGGCAAACAGAACTGTAATATCTTGTCCCTTTTTTTTAACAAGATCATATGACTGAACAGATTATAGCATTATATTTTGATTTTCTTTACTAGTGACTTTGCTATAATCCAGAACTTTTAATACTTCTACGCTTATCAGACACACACACATATATATATATATATATATATATATATATATATATATATATAAAAAAGGATAAGTTGGCCAGCACATACTGATACTGATACACAACTATTGCATGGACTTGGCATACCGGTGCACGCTGCTAGGCTATATGGAGGGATGGTACACACTATTAGGCCAAATGGTAAGCTAAGCACCTCAATTTTTCATGAAAGCAATATAGCATTTCATATATATCTTTGTGCTAGCAGTTTGCTGCTGTATTATCCTGCTTGTGTGTGTGTGTGTGTATATATATTTTTATATATATATATATATATATATATATATATATATATAGGCATAACTACGTACAGCTTCCCAGCTCTCTGCAGGAAAAGAGCTGTGTACACCACCGCACGAGAGCCAGGGTGCCATACGGAGATTGCTGGGGTTTCAGTATTCGGACCCCCCCGCGATCTGACACTTATCCCTTATTCTTAGGATAGGGGAAACATTTCCCTAACCCTGAGTACTTTTTAAAAGGAAGCACAATATGTAAAGATAAAAAAAAAATACTACTACAACTAATAATGATGATAATAATAACTATACTGTAGATAGTTAGTGAATACAATAAATAAATACATAACTAAATAAACAAATAAACGTAAAAAAACAAATGGCCCAGATGACAGCTTCTGACTCAACCAACTATATAAATCCCCTATATGGGAACAATCAACATGGAAAGGGGACACAATAAAAAAAAAATATTTTAAACATTTTAAAGTCACTTTGTGCTGTTAGTAAAAAATAAAAAAAATGTAAAAATTTAAAACAGACTTTATTTCAGTTTTTTCTATTACATTTTCAGTAAATATCACAAAAAATAAAAATTTACTAATATAAAAAAATATAAAAATATAAAAAATGACATATAAATAAATCCTTGTGTTTCACAGAAAAAAATGTAAAATAAAATTTTGAATGATCGGATGAGAAAAAACTTTCTTTCAAATTTGCACGTACTAAAAAAAAAATCAAAAAATTTGACTGGTCATGAGCGTGGCAACCAGTTAAAGGATTTCAATTTGTACCAATGTGATTGTGCCGTTGTCAGTCTGCGGGTACAAAGCGTTATTATCATCTCAATTGTAAAATAAACTGCTTTATCTTTTGTGATAACGCTGCTTGTAAAGTGATGTATAAACAGGGAGATATCTGATATCACTTTGATGTTGTATTTGACTGATGGTGACAGTGCTATACATCTAATGAGAGAAGAGAACAGTAGTATTCACTTATTCACACTTGTTACAATAGAGTGGGACTATTAGGTTTTTTGTGAGAATTTATATTGTGGAACCTTTTCTTAGAAATATCTTGTAAAAAAAAAATTTTGAGGGTCTTTTGTGTATATTTTAATCCCATGCTATATTAATAACCTTGTGTAAACTCTTTGTAATTGAAATCTAAACTAATCATTAGCTACAAGGTTAACCATGCATTTTGCTATATGGATTTAATACAGTTTGTATAAATTGCAAGTATATTTAAAAACAGTGCAGATGTTTCTGTACAATGCATATAATTTAATTGATTCCATATTATTGTTTTTAATACCTACTGTGGTAAAGTGTACAGGAAAGTGGTGGATGGGGTGTATATTTCGCCTGGTTTTCTCAGCCAGGCACGATAAAGGAAATCTAGAAGGAAATATGCTGCTTTAGCAGAGCATAGTCTGCTACGGATCTCTTGTTAAGTTTCATGGGCTGGATTTCCTGCACTGGAGGACAGGTTGGATGTAGGAGTGCTCCAGTCCACACCCCTAGTCCACTATGGGTTGTTTCCCTATTTCAAGGTGTCCTCAGGTGAGGTTGGGTGCTGCTGATTGCTGGAGAGACAGAGGAAAACAGACACAGCCAGAGCTGCAGCTGAAAACCCACCAGGTCTGAACTTTATTCTATGGACATTTGTGTGAGTTTGCTTGGGGCCAGACATTAGGCCCACAGTAGGACAGTGAGATATCTTGATGTTTAGTTAGAGCCGGAAAGGCTTAGGTTTTGTTGTTGAGTTTGCACTGTGCTTTGTGCCCAAAATTTATTTAAATAAAATCCTCTTGACCACAAAACTGTTCACCAAGCTCCTGGCTGACTGCTTGGTGGCCGTTCTGGGCCCTCTAGTCCACCCCGATAAGTCTGGTTTCCTCCGCTCACGTGAGACCAGAGACAATACAGTGCGTGCATTCTCGGTGATACACAAAGCCATTATTGGTCGTATTCCCCTTATGCTCCTTTGGCTTGATGCCGAAAAGGACTGGGTGGACTGGAGGTTCATGGTGGCCTCCTTAGCCTAAATTGGATTGGGTCCCTCAATGAGGCCCTCTATTGCAATCCTCAAGCCCGAGTTAAAATTAATGGTTCACTTTCTGCCCCCATACACATTCGCAATTGCACTCGCCAGGATTGCCCGCTTTCCCCCCTCCTCTACATACTGTGCATGGAGCACCTCCTTAATGCTCTTAGGTCAGACCCTGCGATAGAGGGGTTGTCTGTGCATGATGACAAGCATTTGTGCTCGGCATTCGCAGATGACCTTCTCCTGTACTTATCGGCTCCCCACACCTCCCTTCCTGCAGTGACCCATGCACTATGACTTTACTCCCATTTTAGCAACCACAAAATAAATATGACAAAAAGTGTGGCCTTAAATACTACTCTTTCTGGGTCAGTAGTTTCTCAACTGGAGAGGGAACACCCCTTCCAATGGTCTCCAACGTCCATTAAATACCTGGGCATACGGGTCCCGTCTGACCCGACCTCAGCCTATTCCCTAAATTTTCTCCCCCTCCTGGCTACCTTGGAAAGAGACTAAATTAAATGGTCCAGTGGCATGTACTCCTGGTTCGGTAGAGCCAATATTCTAAAAATAAATGCGCTTCCCAGACTTTTATACCTATTCTTGACTGTCCCTGTGACTATTCCCACCTCCTACTTCCAGAGACTCACTAAACTGTTCGGGAAACTCAACTGGGCGGGGCGGCCGCCGAGGCTCTCCAGGGATGTACTGCTTAGACCCAAAAAGCAGGGGTGGGACTGGGGGTCCCTGATTGCAGAGCCTATTATTTAGCAGCCACATTGGCAAGGTTCATGGATTTCCTCCACGGCCGCTCCGTTAAGCGATGGGTGGGACTTGAGCTGGCCGGCACTAAGTCTGAAATACTCACCTTTCCCTGGCTACCTTCAGGCTCCCTGGCCACAACGACATACACCGCATTGCCATGGGTTTCCAGGGAAATGTACACGACCATACGCAAATACCTGACGCTACGAAGATCCTGCCATGGGATGGGCCGCTTGTGCCCGTCATGAACAACCCTTTGTTCCCACCCGGTATTGACTGCCCCTCCTTCCTGGGCATGCACAACCACCTGACCCTAACCCTCGGGGACCTTATGACAGGCTCCCTCCTTCGTCGGTATGAGGACCTGGTGCAAGAAAATCTTCGCACGCCGTCAAGGTAACTACAATATTTACAAATCTGTATCTTTGTGAAGTCCGGGGGCAGAAACTTGAATCTGGATAGGCCCCTTCTCCCCTTCGAGGTCCTGTGCACTTCCTCCTCTCCGGTCCCCAGGGCGGTCTCCCAAATTTATGGCATACTCCTCAATGAGCGTGAGCTCTGTCCTCTGAGATTAGTGGGGGTCTGGGAGGGGGAATTGGGTATGACCTTTGCCCAGCCCGACTGGACTACAGCATTCCAGATGTGCCATAAACTCTCAATCTCATGTAGGGCTCAGGAAACCAACTATAAGATCCTGACCAGATGGTATAGGGTCCCCGTGGTTCTCCATAGAATGTTTCCACAAGTTTCTGATCTTTGCTGGAGGTGTGGGAGGGACAGGGGGACCATGACACATGTTTGGTGGTCCTGCCCTTCCCTTAATCATTTCTGGTCGGTGGTCCTGTCCCGTATATTCCAAGACATGGGAGTACAATATCCTAACGACCCAAAGGTACTACTGTTGACGATCCTCCCTAGCTCGAGGAAATCCCCAGGTAAGACACTAGCACACTTTCTCCTGATGGCAGCTAGGACTGTGATACCCAGACACTGGAAAGACACGTGCTCCCCATCGATTACTGAATGGTATAAGGAAATTCATTTTATCAGCCGCATGGAGGAACTTATGGCTGATTCCTCCGGAGCTTCAGCTAGGTACACTGCGGTTTGGCAGCCATGGATTGCTTTTACCGAAACTTCTCTCTATCGCACTGACTGAACCTTCCTAAGTGTGGTGGACCTCTCCCCTGGCCCTATACTCACCATTTTGGAGCGGATGTGCAGGAGATATGATGTCGTACTAGTCGATCGGTGGCGTACAGGTTTGTGGTTTTTGTTGTTTTTGTTCTGTTTTTCCTCCTCATCCACTCCCCCCCAACCCACCCATCCTTCCTCACCCAAAGTTGTATCATCGATGCTCTCCCCACCCCCATTTCCTCGCTACTCTTGATGCCCTATCTCTTCCCCCTACCTTCCCCTCCAACCCGCCCCACACCTGCAACACCCTCCCCCTCCTGCTCTCTTTCCACCCCCTTCTCTCCCCTCCCAATCTTTCCATTTGCCCCCACATGGTCCCCCCCTTCCCTCCCCACCACTTCTCCACATCCTTTCCCGAATCACTCCATCTCCTCCAGTCATGATACATGGCGATTCTCTGTTTACCAGAACTTGATATTACACCATTGACATCGCCTTCTTCTTTTGATTGTATTTATATCATTTACCCTGATATTATTTACCTTTTATCATAATGATCAGTTCTCATTTATTGCTCCATTGCTCTGGATACACTGTGATTCTATTTTGTCTGACCTTCCTGTTTTCTTATAATAAAAACATTTTTTGAATGAGAAAAAAAAAATCCTCTTGGACATTTGAAACCTACTGCCTGTGTGAATACTGTCATTGCCGACCGCACGGTGTGAGCTTTTCCCTACAACTGGTGGAGGATGTGGGCAATTTTGTGGACATTTAAAGGGCCAGAAGCATATGTCTTGGGTGAAAGCTGCTGCCCATCCAGAGCAATGGAGGAGGTGATAAAGCAGTTGATACAGGCTAATCTGAGACATGAGCAGTCCATGGAACAGCAACAGAAGTTTCATGCAGAAACAACTCATCTGTTAATAGAGCAGATTGCTACGCTCAGAGAGACTGTTGTGGTTAAGACCTCACAAGTGGAGAGAAGCCCCTGTGACACTGTGAATGTGAGGAGGGACATTCAGCAAGTTTTACAAAAAGGCCCTTTTGGATTCGGGTAACCTGTTAACTTTGGTTTGGGCCAGCCTTGTGGCTAGGGACTATGTGCCGAACAAACACACAACAGTGCTATGCATCCACGGAGATATTATAGCCTACCCTGTGGCCCCAGTTGAGTTGGTGACTCCATCTGGAACTGTGACTTACGAAGTCGGGGTCGTAAAACGACTTATGTATGCAGTTATATTAGGTTGTGATTTCCCATTGTTCTGGGAGTTGTGGGAAAGGGGTACTTCTACAGCTGGGGAAGAAACTCTGGCAGAATCTGTACCTCTCCCTGTTAGTGATGGGTCATGTGAGACAACCATTGAAAACAATGCTAACAATGAGGGGCAAAATGGAAATGTGGGTCCACCTGAATTGTGCAGTGATGACCTTTTACCTTTGCAGGACCACATAGCAACAGATATGCCTATAGTCAAAGAGCATTTGCAGAGAGCTAAAGAGGCTTTGATGACCTCCCAGGTAAAGGTTTAAGATGTAGTGCAACCAGTTCCCTCAGTAACAATAGGTGAGACACTGTCAGTGCACCAGAAGCAGGAGGTGAGGGAATTCCTGCAGAGAAATAAACGCAAGTTTTCTGACCTACCGGGCGCACTCACCTAATATAACACCATATTAAACTGAGCCTCACAGTATAATAAATATAAAGCCATACAGGATTCCAGAAGCGCGCCGGGAGGCAGCGTCCTCTGAGTTCAAGCGCATGCTGGCATTAGGTGTCATTGAGGAGTCTACTAGGGAATGGTCAACTCCCATTGTGCTAATCCCAAAGCCCAATGAGACGTGGAGATTCTGTAATGACTTTAAATTAAATGAGGTCTCAAAATTTGATGCATACCCCATGCCCCGGGTAGAGGAACTTATTGAGAGGCTTGGGAGGGCAAGGTACATCACAACACTTGACCTTACAAAGGGTTATTGGCAGATACCGTTATCTCAGGAGGCGAAAGAGAATACTGCATTTTCCTCTCCAGAAGGCCTGTTTCTGTATGTTGTGATGCCATTTGGGTTACATGGGGCCCCTGCTACATTTCAGAGGCTGATGCACCTAATCTTGAGACCACACCATAATTATGCCTCTGCTTACCTGGATGATGTGGTCATTTTTTCGTCTGACTGGAAAAGTCACCTCTGTAAGGTACAGGCGGTGCTTGACGCCCTCAGTGATGCAGGCTTAACCATAAACCCTGAGAAATGTGCAGTGGGTCTAAAGGAAGCAAAATACATTGGTTATATTATTGGTAGAGGGCTGGTTAAACCCCAGATCAATAAGATTGAGGCAATACAGAACTGTCCCAGGCCATTAACAAAGAAACAAGTGAAGGCCTTCCTTGGCATAGCCGGGTACTACCGTTGGTTCGTGCCCAACTTTGCCTCAATTGCTACACCATTGACAAACTTAACAAAAGGTGGTAAGTCAGTAATGGTGAAGTGGACCCCAGAGGCAGAAAAGGCTTTTCAGAGCCTAAAGTCTGGCCAGTGTGAACAGCCAGTGCTTGTTTCCCCAGATTTCAGCAAACAGTTCTGGTCCAGATGGATGTGTCTGATACAGGTTTGGGAGCAGTCCTGTCACAAGTGGTAAATGAGGAAGAACACCCAGTAATGTACCTGAGTAGGAAATTGACCCCAGCAGAGAAAAATATGCCATGGTGGAAAGAGAGTGTCTTGCCATCATGTGGGCATTGGAGTCCCTGAAATATTATGTGCTGGGTAGAGAATTTATGTTGGTGACAGACCATGCTCCTCTGGCCTGGATAAAACTAAATAAAGAGAGAAATGCAAGAATGACCAGATGGTTTCTCTCCTTACAAAATTTCAGTTTTAAAGTGGAACATAGACCTGGAAAATTACAAGGGAATGTGGATGCATTGTCCAGGGTGTACTGTATGTTCACTATAAATCCCCAGACCTCTGCTCTGAAGAAGAGGGGGGGGGGGGGGGATATGTGGTAAAGTGTACAGGAAAGTGGTGGATGGGGTGTATATTTTGCCTGGTTTTCTCAGCCAGGAACGATAAAGGAAATCCAGAAGGAAATATGCTGCTTTACCAGAGCATAGTCTGCTACGGATCTCTTGTTAAGTTTCATGGGCTGGATTTGCTGGACTGGAGGAGAGGTTGGATGTGGGAGTGCTCCAGTCCACACCCTTAGTCCACTATGGGTTTCCCTAGTACAAGGTGTCCTCAGGGGAGGTTGGGTGGCTGCTGATTGCTGGAGAGACAGAGGAAAACAGACACAGCCAGAGCTGCAGCTGAAAACCCACCAGGTCTGAACTTTATTCTTTGGACATTTGTGGACAATAGGCCCACAGTAGGACAGAGAGGTATCCTGATGTTTAGTAAGAGCCGGACAGGCTTAGGCTTTGTTTGCACTGTGCTTTTTGCCTAAAATTCATTTAAATAAACATCCTCTTGGACATTTGAAACCTACTGCCTGTGTGAATATTGTCATTACTGACCCCACCGTGTGAGCTGTTCCCTTCACTACATATTTACAGAGACAGTTCATATGTTGATCATGAAAAAAATAACTAGTGGTTGTTACTAAAGGGGTTTTACCACCAACTGTGCAAATCGGTGGTAAGTGTCAGATGGATCAGTGTCGTACTGCTATGATTCCCCCCCCCCCACAAAAACGGGGCCTACTGTAATTAAATGAGGCAGCCATTGGACATCTGCGCCTGCAAGTGAGCCTGATGGCAAGCTTACAAAATAATCAGAAATGTTTGATAATCAATATTAATATTCAATATATGAAAAAATAGAAACAAAAAAGAATAGCGCGACAATATGCCGTAAATGTGGTTCTTAATACACTGGGCAGAAGATGTATGAACAGTTTTTGCTCACCTTGGGGTGTTGTGCACTGGGCACAACACCATGTAGTGCTTGTCTCCCGGTGCAACGGGAATGGCTGAATTTAGGAGGTGCGGCTCACACCGTGGCGTCCTGTGGGTCCGGGACGTCTGGAGGATGCAATGGATAGAGTTTCTCCGAGACAATCGTGCTCAGGGAAAAAAAATTGGTGTCCAAAAAAGCGCTCTCTCCTCTGCGTCAGCTCGCGGGTATCGGATACAAATGGTGGTCATGAAAAGAAATAGCCTTGCTCGGTGGAGTAGTTTAGTAGTTGGAGTTTTATTGAGAAAAATCACAGATAACGCATTTCGAGGGGTGGGACCCCCTCTTCGTCAGATCCAATGATCATAGACATTGCATTACAATGTGCAATTCAAGTGCCTATTTCTAGCCTGAATGTGTATATAGGTTAAAACAGACATGAAAAGAATTAAGAATAGGGAGGATGTGAGACAAGTTTAACTTTGCAATAATGGTATAAATGGAAAAAATATAAACCAATTCTTACTTCAAAGAAGCTTATCTGCCAATCTATAAACTGGTGATATGCCTGTCTTCTAAGGAACTCCTTTGTAGTTTTTATTGAAATTTAATGGGTGTGCCGAGTCTATGGAGAGCAAATAGCTGGACTTTCAATAGAATGTGCACAAAAGCTGAGTAAATATTAAACTAAGGAATTACAGCTCTATGAGAAAGTCATTTGTGGAGTTTTCGCTCTGTTCACACTGCCACTAGGGGCGTCATTCAGAGCCTCAGGCAGTCAGCAGTTCTGTCATATTTGAGGGTAACCATAGTGTACCATGCAGCTATGGGATCCATTGGGCACCACTGGATATGTCATATGACAAACTTGGCACAGTGTCCTCTATTATGAACAGAAATTGTAACTCATATTTCAAATCCAAACAAGCTTTAGCTGTACCGTATACAAATCATCTCTTCTCTAGAAGCCTAAAAGAAAGAGTTACCCATTTCTATACAGCAGATGGTTTGCTACCAGAGAGGCCGTTGTTGGGGGACTAAAAGTTATCTTTCTTTGTGAGGTGAGTGTGGCATGTGGAGTCTCAAAGACCATACAATGTGCCACTGGGAAAAAATTTGCATAATATTTCTGTCACGTATGGGCAGGGAAGGAGTGCTCGCTAAGCTCAACCGCGCCCCTGTCCCTGCCTACTTGTCCGCCTATCCTAAATGATAGGCCGGCAACTGGTCGACAATCCCTTCCTAAATAAGTGAGGGGAGTCAAATGTCAACACAATAAAATACAATCCTGTCAGTTGTCAGGAGCAACAGGGAAACAAGCAACTAACAAAGACAAACTAAACATACACATATAATGTCGATGTCAGTCAAACCGAGTCAAGCCAGGAATGGGAAGAGGTGCCGAATCGCTACAACCAAAGAGAAGTCAGATAAGAAGCCAAAAGTCAAGTTGCCGGGTAAACAAGGGAATAAGGAAATGCTAGCTACTCAGGTAATGACCAGTTTCACAGGCATCTTCCCAGTGTCTGATGCCTGGTAATATAGGGAGATGCACATGTGCTCAATCAGTAGCTAGCCACTCAGACAGCAGGGCGTAACCTGGCAACCTTGCAACAACACCTTGTCAGCAACTGTTAACCATGCTGGTGCTGACAATTTCATATGTATTACCTCCAATGTTTAGTTCTTCTCTTAAAGTTTCTCTTACATGCTATATGCACTGAAATTTGTTCAGTTGTTTCTACTTTTAAAAGCAAGCAACATTCCCTACCCTTTTACTTCTGTGGAATCTGTGTAACTCTGTCACATAGCTGGCAATCCTGCTGAATCTGACATAGATCCTACAGCACATTACACCTGGCAGGGATTCTCTCTGTTCAACCCATCTCATCTCTTAGTATAAGAGACAGCAGCAGGAAGGTGGAGAAGTTTTTCTACAGAAGATCACAGATTAAAAAAGGGGAAAGCATCCACCTTTTTAGGAAAGCCATATTACACAATCTAAACTGTATCAGTTTATTGATATGGCAAACAGAAGAAGTGGATCCAGCTCAACAGACGTTAAAAGATATTGTTTATTCCAACATGACGATACACTGAAGAACAGGTAGAAAAAGGTGACGCGTTTCAAGAGCAGGTGCGCTCTTAGTCATACAATAATGAGAGGGAAACATACCACGTGACCAAGATGGGATATTAACCCCTTACATATGTTTTAGCTATCCAAAATACAAATATACATAAAATAAAAACTAGTAATGATTATTCAATCATGAATATAAAAAGCACACAAATAATGTTGAAAAGTAAAAAATAAAACATGTATAGCAATATCTTAATATGCACTGCTTCAAAAAAGAAAAAATCTATATATAAAATATATTGATTACACAGGTAATGACTAAAGAAATGTCCTATAAACATAAAAAATATAATAATAAATAGTGCAATAGTCAAAAACTCGTGTGAATCGCACATAACGCACACAAATGAGGAAGGACAGACGTAAATAGACCTTAGATATTCAATAATGCAAAATAACCTATTGGCATCTGTATATACCCAGGGGTGCGCGTGTGGCTAATATCAGGATCCAAAAATGTTCCCTATTGAGAAGTTTTTGCTTATGGTCTCCTCCTCTCTTAGATGAATTAACTCTTTCGATAGTTGAAAATAATAAAGAAGATAAATTGCCATGATGTTTTTCAGCACAATGTTGAGACACAGCGAAGACATTTTTAGATAGAAAATGGGGAATATCTGATAAATGTTTACGAAGTATCACTTTATGCATTTGTGGTGCAACCCACATACAGTGGGGCAAAAAAGTATTTAGTCAGCCACCAATTGTGCAAGTCCTCCCACTTAAAAAGATGAGAGAGGCCTGTAATTTCCATCATAGGTATACCCAGGGCCGGTGCAAGGATTTTTGTCTACACAAGCAAAGGCGCATTTTGTCGCCCCCCCCCATCACTGACGTATCATGGCATTGTGGAAATGCAGAATATTGTGCATCCCCCGCCCGCTGGCCTGTAAATGTAAGAGAATGGTCATACATATAGTGTATGCATCGCAGCTCACCAGGGTTGAACCAGAACTTTCACATAAAATAATACCTCCACACCAGGACGACATATAGTCGAAGTACTAATATCATCATACTGTTATTGAATAAAGAACACTATACAGAGAACATTTTCACCACTATACAAAGGACAAATAATTGCACCTCACCATAACCACTACCAATACCACCATATAGTGATGGGATAATGCTGCCATACTGATACTGAATAAAACCACTATATACAGATCAGTATCATCAATAAAACCAATATATACAGACCAATATCACCAATAACACCACTATACAAGGGACAAAAAATACTGCCACATAATGACCACCACCATTACCAACATATACTGATGGGATAATAGTATCATACTGAATAAAACCACTGTACACAGACTAAAATCCCCCATATAGTGCCCATATAGTGGTGATCCGGCTCTGCAGACCATATTAGTAATTACATACAGTTACACCAGGTCATGTCATCTGTGATTGAAATTGTTCACTTTTTCTTCCCCATCTGGCCCAGACCCTCATGACAATTTCTTCCATCATCAACTTGTCTCCACAGAACCTGCAAGACAAATATTTTAGGCTCCACACTTTTTAAGCACCTATAGTACTCTATACAGTAATAACCACCCCATTCTTAAAATGTCCTCTTCTGACCCCTATAACATTATTATTTTTCCATATACAGGGCTGTATAAGGGCTTTTTTTTTTTTGTCCCGTGATCAGTTGTTTTTATTGGTACCATTTTTTCTTGTATATAAAGTGACCAAAAATCTGCAATCCTGGTATTTAGTTTTTTTTTCACGTTTATGCCAAAGACCATGCTGTTTCCAGTTAAGGACGCAGGGTGCACCTGTACATCATGAGTCCCGTTACCTGGGTTTAAAGCATTCTCACAAGCAGAGAACACTTCAAACCCTGTGGGTCCCGACTGCTATCAGCAACCAGGACCCAGGGTTAATGCTGGGCACCGTCGATCGGGCCGATGCCTGGTATTAACCCTTTAGACCTTTAGACCCTTTAGACCCTTTAAACAAAGTTGATTGCTGCGTCTAAAGTGAAAGTAAAACTAACTCGGCAGCTCAGCGGAGCTGATCGGTACTATCGCGACAGAATCGCGATGTCCCGATCAGCTTACTGTATGACGGGAGGGTCCTCACCTGCCTCCTTGTCATCTGATCGGCGATCTACTGCTCCTGGAGCAGCCGAGCGCCGATAACACTGATCAATGCTATGCTATGGCATAGCAGTGATCAGTGTATACACTCAGAAGATTGCATGCTATATCCACCTGTGGGGGCTAAAAAAAAAAAAAGAGAATAAATGTGAATTAGCCCCTACCCCTAATAAAAGTTTGAATCACCCCCCTTTTCCTATTTTTTTATAATATGAAATCATGTAATTAAAAAAAATCATATGTGGCACCGCCGCGTGCCTAAATGTCCAAACTATAAAAATTTAGGGTTAGGTAAACCGCACAGTTGATGGAATACACAAAAAAAAGAAGTTTAAAACTGTGCATTTTTGGTCACTTCATATACCATAAAAATATTAATAAAAAGCAATCAAAAAGTCCCATCAAAACAAATATGGTACCCATAAAAACTACAGACCATGGCGCAAAAAAATGAGCCCTCATATAGCCCTGTATGCAGAAAAAAAAGTTATAGGGGGTCAGAAGATGACAATTTTAAACATACTAATTTTGGTGCATGAAGTTATAATTTTTTAAAGTTGTAAAATAAAACCTACATAAATTGGGTATCCTTGTAACTGTATGGCCTACAGAATAAAGATAAGGTGTCATTTTTACCAAAAAGGGCACTGCGTAGAAGCGGAAGCCCTAAAAAGTTGAAAAATGGCATGTTTAAAATAAATTTTACCCCACAAATAATTTTTTTTCACCGCAGATTATGTTATAAAATAAGTGATGCCCTTACAAAGTACAATTGGTGACACAAACAACATGCCCTTATATGGGTCTGTAGGTCCAAAATTGAATGCATTATTATTTTTTGAAGCTAAGGAGGAAAAAAACTAAAGTACAAAAACAAAATTGTTTTAAGTCTTGCGCCGAAAGCACATGTTTATTTTTGTTTACATTATTTTATTTAAAAATGGGGAAAAGGGAAGGGGCTGATTTAGGGTAGGGTCACACGACACAGATATTTTACTCTGCGGATTTGCTGGTGACCAGACTATTAGTGTGCCTCCAGCTGTTCCCTCCTGCTCGCAGTGGCAATCCACCGCTCTAAGCAGTGGCACAGGACAAATCACTGTGCGAATCACCGCAGTGTGACATTTCGTCCACTCCACGATGTCTGTGAACAGACTGCGAGCAAAAGCAGCAGCAACTCGCAGGCCCCTGTGTGGCTGCTTAGAGTGGCAGATTGCCGCTATGAGCAGAGGGAAAAAGCTGGACGCAAACTAATGGTCGGGTCACTGGCGGATCTACAGCGTAAAATACGCTGCGGATCCATGCCGTATGACCCTACCCTTAAACTTTTATTAGAGGAGGGGAGTATTTACATTTATTATCTTTTTTTTATTTTTTTACAATTTTTAGGGCAGTGTTTTCCAAACAGTGTGTCTCCAGTTGCTGGGAGTTGTAGTTTTGCAACAGCCGGAGACACATTGGGGAATATTACTTGCAATCCTGTGACTGCAGACACTGGTAAGTGCTGTGCCATAGGAGCCTATAGCACAGCACTGATCAGTCTTATCGGTGCTCTATTACTACAGGCTGCTGAGGCCTGCATTAATGGAGTGCTGATTGGACGAGTCGGAGGCTGGTAGGGAACCTCCGCCCGTCCTCTCAGCTGATCGGGAACCCATGGGTTGTACCGCGGGTGTCCCGATCAGCTCCACTGAGCTGCCGGCATGTGCTTTAAACATTTTAGACGCCACGATCAACTTTGATCGTGGAGTCTAAAGAGTTAATGCTGGACATCACCCGGATCGGTGATGCCCGGCATTAGCCAGCATTAAGCACATTGTCTGTGTTTTAAAGAATTTATTTGCAAATTATGGTGGAAAATAAGCATTTGGTCAATAACAAAAGTTCATCTCAATACCTTGTTATATACCCTTTGTTGGCAATGAGAGAGGTCAAATGTTCTCTGAATGTCTTCAAAAGGTTTTCACACACTGTTGCTGGTATTTTGGCCGCCCATTCCTCCATGCAGATCTCCTCTAGAGCAGTGATGTTTTGGGCAACACAGACTTTCAACTCCCTCCAAAGGTTTTCAATGGGGAGGAGATATGGAGACTGGCTAGGCCCCTCCAGTACCTTGAAATGCTTCTTAAGAAGCCACTCCTTCGTTGCCCGGGCAGTGTGTTTGGGATCATTGTCATGCTGAAAGACCCAGCCACATTTCATCTTCAATGCCCTTGCTGATGGAAGGAGGTTTCCACTCAAAATATCACGATACATGGCCCCATTCATTTTTTCCTTTACATGGATCAGTCGTTCTGGTCCCTTTACTGAAAAACAGCCCCAAAGTGAGATATTTCCGCCCCCATGCTTCACAGTAGGTATAGTGTTGAGTTTTTACCAAAAATTTCTACTTTGGTTTCATCTGACCATATGACATTCTCCAAATCCTCTTCTGGATCATCCAAAAGCTCTCTAGCAAACTTCAGACGGGCCTGGACATGTACTGGCTTAACCCCTTAAGGACACATGACGTACTGGAACGTCATGTGTCCGCTCCCGATCTATAACGCGGGGCCACGGCATGGCCCCGCATCATAGCAGGTCGGGCCAGGCCTCTAACAACGGCCGGGACCCGTGGCTAATAGCGCGCGGCATTGATCGCGGTGCCGCGTCTAAAGTGAACGCCGCGTCTAAAGTGAAAGTGAAACCATGCCGGATCTCAGGCACTGAGCAGTCATTCGGCGATCGGACAGCGAGGAGGCAGGTAGGGACCCTCCTGCTGTCCTGTAAGCTGTTCGGGATGCCTCGATTTCGCCACGGCTCTCCCGAACAGCTTACAGGACAGCAGGAGGGTCCCTACCTGCCTCCTAGCTGTCCGATCGCCGAATGACTGCTCAGTGCCTGAGATCCTGGCAGGAGCAGTCAAGCGGCAGAATCATCGATCACTGGTTTCCTATGAGAAACCAGTGATCAATGTAAAAGATCAGTGTGTGCAGTGTTATAGGTCCCAATGGGAGCTATAACACTGCAAAAAAAAAGTGAAAAAAAAAAGTGAATAAAGATCATTTAACCCCTCCCCTATTAAAAGTTTGAATCACCCCCCTTTTCCCATAAAAAAAACCCACAGTGTAAATAAAAATAAACATATGTGGTATCACCGCGTGTGTAAATGTCCGAATTTTAAAAATATATCGTTAATTAAACCGCAAGGTCAATGGTGTATGCGCAAAAAAACTTCCAAAGTCCTATCAATGCAAAAATGGTACCGTTAAAATCTTCAGATCACGGTTCAAAAAATGAGCCCTCACACTGCCCCATATGCGGAAAAATAAAAAGTTATAGGGGTCAGAAGATGACAATTTTAAACGTATAAATTTTCCTGCATGAAGTTATGATTTTTTCCAGAAGTACGACAAAATCAAACCTATATAAGTAGAGTATCATTTTAATTGTATAAACCTACAGAATAAAGATAAGGTGTAATTTTTACCGAAAAATGTACTACGTAGAAACGGAAGCCCCCAAAAGTTACAAAACTGCGTTTTTTTTTTCAATTTTGTCTCCCAATGATTTTTTTTCCCGTTTCACCGTAGACTTTTGGGCAAAATGACTGATGTCATTACAAAGTAGAATTGGTGGCGCAAACAATAAGCAATCATATGGATTTTTAGGCGCAAAATTGAAAGAGTTATGATTTTTTTAAAGGCAAGGAGCAAAAAACGAAAATGCAAAAACAGAAAAACCCTCGGTCCTTAAGTGGTTAAGCAGGGGGACACGTCTGGCACTGCATGATTTGGGTCCCTGACAGCATAGTGTGTTACTGATGGTAGCCTTTGTTACTTTGGTCCCAGCTCTTGCATATCAGATCAAGGGAGTCCCAGATCAAGGGAGATTATGGTGGTCTTGTATGTCTTCCATTTTCTAATAATTGCTCCCACAGTTGATTTCTTCACACCAAGCTGCTTACCTATTGCAGATTCAGTCTTCTCAGCCTGGTGCAGGCCTACAATTTTGTTTCTGGTGTTTTTCTACCCCTTTTTTGTCTTGGCCATAGTGGAGTTTGGAGTGTGACTGTTGGAGGTTGTGGACAGGTGTCTTTTATACTGATAACAAGTTCAAACAGATGCCATTAATACAGGTAATAAGTGGAGGACAGAGGAAACTCTTAAAGAAGTTACAGGTCTGTGAGAGCCAGAAATCTTGCTTGTTTGTAGGTGACCAAATACTTATTTTGCACCATAATTTGCTAATAAATTCTTTAAAAAATCAGACAATGTGATTTTATGGATTTTTTTTCTCATTTCGTCTGTCATAGTTGAGGTATGCCTATGATTAAAATTACAGGCCTCTCTCATCTTTTTAAGTGGGAGAACTTGCACAATTGGTGGCTAAATACTTTTTTTGCCCCACTGTACTGCATGTGACAGGTTGTACAGTATACAAGGTAAACTACAAATATAGTGTTACAATTAATATATTGTTTAATAGAGTACGTAACATTAGTAACATAAGATGTAAACAGTTTGGTAACATGCATCACTGTACAAGTACATGTACATGGCCGCATCTGTATGAATCTGGGTAAGATAGCCAGGTCGGAGTGGCAGGCCGTGAAGTTTGGAAAAGACTAAGTGAAACAAGTTGGCCAATAGTTGGAGCTTTTTTAGCTACACATTTGTAACCAGATTTTTTAACACACATAAAGAGTGGATCAGATAGAGTCATATGCATGTGCCTGTGAATGATTTTTACAAATTGCTGGAAATTCCACACTATAAGGAGTGGAGTAAACAACTGGAGATGGACTAGAGATATTTTGCTTGTATTTTTGAGAATGTGTAAGTAGTTCAGTGCGGGACTTTTTAAGTGCAATAGCCCTTGTCCTTTCTAATTACCATTTTGGTATCCCCGAGCTGCCAACCATAGTTGAGTAGAGTCTGCCTCTTGTAAAAAATCTAAATCTGTGGTACAGTTACTGCATGCACGATTCGTCTCACCCACCGGCAGGTTCTTGATAACATGCGGTGGGTGACATGAGCGGGCACACAGAATTGAATTGACTGCTGTGCTCTTCCGAAAAGTGGTAGAAAAAATTATTTTAGCCTGTGCATCTCCAATTAGGTTCAAATCTAAAAAAGAAACAGTATGGTCATAATGCCTGACGGAGAAGTGCAAATTGCATGGATTGGAATTAAGAAACGTAATAAATTCTGAAACAGTCGCTACACCAGGACCCCATACAAATATGAGGTCGTCGATGTACCAACCATACCAGATCAGGCTTTTGGAGTTCATTGATATGGAAAGAACAGGGTTGGGGTAAATTGCATAGGTTATGTATTTGTTTGTAGAGAGGTAAAAACCTAGGTGGGATTGGGATAGCACACTATTCACCATCAGTGTCAGGAAAAGAACAGAAAAAGGGATGTCATGAGCTGTAGAAAATCAGTCCATGTATAAACTGCTGATACATGAGAGCTAGCAAAAGAGAGAAAAAAGTAAGAAAAAAAGAAAAAAGGACAAAGAAGGAGGGAAAATTGGATAAGCTGAAAACAATACGGCTTTGGGTGTGACACAGAGGAATGACTTGCAGCTTCTGGGCCCTGATACAAAATCTGCACCAGGGCCCCATGTGCCAATTATAATACTGGTCACCTATAAGGCAGATGTGCTTTGGGCCCCTGTAAGGCATCAGGGCCCAGGTGTGACTTCTACCTCTGTACCCCATTTAGCTACGCCCCTAGTACCACAGATCAATTATTGACCTATTTACATAAAGGGTTTCAAACTAAAATCTATATTCAACCCTTGTGTGTGGATTGGATAAACCAGACCTTGTTCTGGATGATCCGGGCATAAGAACCATTGTATTACAGGAGGATACAAGGATACAAATTTAACCCTAGGTTGTAAAAGTGTTGTATGAAAAGATAACCAAGATTGTACAATCAATAAACACCACTGTATCTCAAAATTGTATAGATCTTTTAGAAGCCACCATGGAACTGTATTTTTATATAATGGACATTTCCAGTGTCTCCAGTCTAAAAAAAAATGTGTCATCAATGTAACGATACCATGACAGTGTATATTTAAAGTATTGAGAATTATATACATAGCGATAGTAACAATCCGCTATACAAATATTGGCGAATGCCAGCTCCACATTTGACAATGTAGCCATTTCTCTGTTCTGGACAAAGAAGTCAACCTCCAGTAATTTCACCTATTAGAGGACAGCCTCTAATAATTCCAAAGCAAATGCCCAGGGCTGCTTCAGACAAATTCGTTTTCAATATGTTTCAATTGGGACAATGTTGCTCATATGGTTAATGGAAGTATAAAAATGCACAATATCAAAAACACACAGCTTACCCCGGACATACCATTCCCTTTATTTTGTTGACAATGTCAATGGTGTCCTAGATATTAGACACTGAATCTATTGAATACTGCCACAAATCTTATCAAAGTAAACAGTAGTTGGACTAAATACTAAGTCCTCCCCAAAAACAATGGGCCTTCCTGAGGGACTCCACATATTTGTATAGATCTTTGACAAGCAGTATAGGACAGATGTCCTGGGATAAACCTGAATAAGCAATTGAGCTAGATCTCCATCTACTACTTTCACCTGGCTTTCCATGTGAATTGATTCTATGATATTCCTATAATATTAGGCAGGGGCATTGCTAGGTTTGCAAAAGACTAGGGGCTAGAGCCCACAGCCCAAGCCACGCCCCCAACCACACCCCAGTCACATCCCTAACCCCACTTGCATTAACATCCACTCCCTCATATTATCACCATACATATTACCGCCATACTGTTAGTGACCATATCTAACCAAAACTAAGATCAATAATACCAGTACAAAAAACTAACATGGTCAGCATCTCCAAACAAATGAAAGACATGCACAGGTGCGCTTTTCTAGCTTACCAGTAGGAACAAATAATACTGCCATACAATGACCACCATTACCACTGACTACTAACACTATATTTGTTCCTGAATAAAATAAACTCTACAAAATACCATATTCCCAAATACATTCACCATACAGAGGTAGATAACAGCTGTATACAGGATCTGTAAACCATACAAGTGATTATATACAGGATCATATAGAGGTATATACCAGATTTACATGGGCTCTGTATAACATATAAGTGATTATATACAGGACCATATAGAGGTGGCTACCAGCTGTACACAGGATCTGTATGCCATATAAGTGATTATATACAGGACCATATATAGAGGTAGATACAAGCTGTACGCAGTACAAAAAGACAAAGAAAGTAACAGCACAACTCAAAGGTTTCGGTGTTCAAATCAGGGCTGAAGATTTATTGCACCATAAAACATAAAGCAAATGGAAAGTTGTAGTTTTGCAACAGTTGAGGTACATTAGTTGGGGAATGCTGCCTTAGAAGCCTTCCAAAGCCATAAAATTACATCTAGAGACTCACAGATGACGTCTTTTCTGATCAGCAGCATCCTCTTTCCTTGTCTTCTCCATTCAGATCAGACCAACATGACGGCTTCTTTCAGCCAAAACTTAATCTCTTTGGCATCTGCAGGACAAAGATGTTAGACTCTGCATTTTTCCAGTGCCCTCCTTTACACAATCTCTCCATCTATAGGCCTCCACAGTATGAAAAATGCCCCCTTGGTGTCCTGCTCAGTAGAAATGGGCACGTAGGTAGACAAGTAGTCCGGTATGTAGGTGGGTAACTAGCCAGGTAGTTAGGTAGCCAGTTTTTTTAGGTAAGTAGGTAGGTAATCAGGTATGTAGTTAGGCAGTTAGGTAGGCATGTATGTAGATAAGTTAGGTAGACCGGTATGACAGAAAGGTGAGTGTTTCCCAACCAGGGTGCCTTCAGCTGTTGCAAACCTATAAGTCTCAGCATGCTCAAACAGCCTTTGGCTGTCTAGGCATGCTGGGAGTTGTAGTTTTGCAATACTTCAAGGCAACCTGGTTGGGATACACTGCCTTGGAAGGCTTCTAAGGCAGCATTCCCCAACTAATGTACCTCAATTGTTGCAAAACTACAACTTTCCGTTTGCTCAAACAGCCTTTGGCTGTCTTGGCATGCTGGAAGTTGTAGTTTTGCAACACCTGGAGGCACCATGGTTGTGGAACACTGTCTTGGAAGCCTTTCAATGCAGTGTTTTATTAAAACCAAGGTGCCTCTAGATATAGCAAAACTACAACTCTCAGCAAGCCCAGTCTGGGCATGCTGAGAGTTGTAGCTTCCCCACATTAAGTAGCGCAGTTTCCCCACATTAGGTAGCGCAGTTTCCTCACATTAGGTAGGGCAGTTTCCCCACATTAGGTAGCCTAGTTTCCCCACATTAGGTAGCGCAGTTTCCCCACATTAGGTAGCATAGTTTCCCCACATTAGGTAGTTGTTTGCTCACATTAGGTAGCATAGTTTCCCCCATTAGGTAGTGTAGTTTCCCCACATTAGGTAGCGTAGTTTCCCCACATTAGGCAGCATAGTTTCCCCACATTAGGTAGCATAGAGTCCCCACATTAGGTAGCATAGCTTTCCACATTAGGTAGCATATATTCCCCCATTAGGTAGCATAGTTTCCCCACATTAGGTAGCACAGTTTCCCCCATTAGGTAGCTCAGTTTCCCCACATTAGGTAGCATAGTTTCCCCACATTAGGTAGCAGTTTCCCCACATTAGGTAGCATAGTTTCCCCCAAAGGACACAGACAGACAGGCAGACACACACACACACACACACAGACAGACAGACAGACACACACACAGACACACACAGACAGACAGACAGACAGATGCACTCACCTGGCCTGTGCAGCGCTTATTCTCTCCAACGGCAGCCTGATGAGTGACGTCACTTGCCTGACATCCCTCGTCAGCCCCGGGCCGGCTGGCAGGCTCACTGTCTTTAAAACAGTGAGCAGTGGCAGTACAAAGATCCAGGGCTATTGTGTTAAACCGGGGCCTATAGCCATGTTAGCCCCCCCGGCAACACCCCTGATATTAGGTATAGGGCCACTGTTCAATTTGCTGTATACCTGTGTGTCAGATAGAAATCTGCCTTCTTAGCTCTGCTAGATGAAGCTGGCCATGTACACTTTATAACAATCAGCAACAGGAATTTTGACAATTTTATGGCTAAGTAGGGAGACGATAAGAGGCTACCATACACCTCTTGCTCTGCCTATCTTACAGGAAACAAAGGATAAGATGAGGCTGGTTTCACACATGGCAGTTTTTTGGAAAATTGCCACTGCAGTTTTTAAGTCAAGGCCAGAGGTGGATCCATGAGGAAGAAAAGTTAAGTCCTTTCTTTATTTTTCTCATTCATTTTGACTTCTGACTGTGGCTCAAACACTATCATCGCAATTTCCAAATAACTGCTGAGAAAGACACAAGCCTTAGGCTCCATGTACACGGGTTGACCGTTGCCTGATATGAGTGCAGAGTAAGTTAATTTGCCCAATTATTGAGTGGAGTGCCACAGAAATTCTCTCTGGATTGGTTGTGCCCCCTTTTCTGCCATCTGCCGTTAGCCACATATCTCCTAATAAAAAGGAAGATGTGCAGTCAATGGCCAATAAGCCAAATAAACCCAGCAGATGGCCAACAACCACCCTGTGTAATAGGGCCTGTACTGCAACTCAGTCATTTCATAATAGACTCTTTTTGCATAAACATACATGTTTTTATCTAAAATTTATCATAATGGCTGACAGATTTTACTGTTAGCCAGCCAATAATGTATTATTTATTTCCCATTATTTCTATATCACCAACATGTTTGCAGTGCTGTAAAAAGACCCGAAAGACTCCCATCAGTCTTCATCTCTGATATGACAAGAGGTCAAGACAGACTGGAGGAAGTGGAAAAGGTCATTTACTAGTCTATAATGCTTTCAAATTATTGCTTAGGTACTTCTGGATTGTGTCATTCTTGCACATCGAAACAGATAAGAATTACACTACATGTTTCTGCATGTAAAATTATTGGCAGCTGTCAACCATATTGTAGGCACAATAGCTGCGGGCTGCGTACCAGGTTCCTTTTATATTCAATGACATTAATTTTTTATAAGTAATAACCACATTAGTTTTTAGTTAATAATGCTATAATTTATAGCTAGAATTTGCAGAAAAATGACTTTACGTCCAGAATTTTTTTTGTACTTTAAGGCCTCTCTACAGACATTTAGGCAGAATTTAGGCAGAATCTAGGCAGTGTTTTACAGAGCTGCAAGAAGTAATACCTTGACATCTTCTGTTTCTTTCTCTCCCTCCTCCTCCATCTAAAGAGAACCCATTAAAGTGGATTTCATTGCATTCTAATGCTGCTATTACTGCAATAAAACCATCAATCTCTAACCTAGGAGAACAGCCCAAGCAGCTTTTTAAGACTCTCACAGCTGCCTAATCTTTACAGATCAAATTAAAAAGAGAAGCTTTATCAGAGCCCGGCCATAACATCATAACACAGTTATTTTGAGTGAAATCAGATTCTTAGTATTGAGCCTGAGTAGTTTAGTCCTAGGAAGCACCGGAAGAAGACAAAAAGACTGTGAAATGGCTAAAGTTAGCATTGCCCTTACACTACACACTGTCACGATGCCGGCTGGCAGGAGGTGGATCCTCTGTGCCAGAGAGGGATAGCGAGGACCGTGCTAGTGGACCGGTTCTAAGTCACTACTGGTTTTCACCAGAGCCCGCCGCAAAGCGGGATGGTCTTGCTGCGGCGGTAGTGACCAGGTCGTATCCACTAGCAACGGCTCACCTCTCTGGCTGCTGAAGATAGGCGCGGTACAAGGGAGTAGACAGAAGCAAGGTCGGACGTAGCAGAAGGTCGGGGCAGGCAGCAAGGATCGTAGTCAGGGGCAACGGCAGGAGGTCTGGAACACAGGCTAGGAACACACAAGGAACGCTTTCACTGGCACGATGGCAACAAGATCCGGCCAGGAAGTGCAGGGGAAGTGAGGTGATATAGGGAAGTGCACAGGTGATCAGACTAATTGGAACCACTGCGCCAATCAGCGGCGCAGTGGCCCTTTAAATCGCAAAGACCCGGCGCGCGCGCGCCCTAAGGAGCGGGGCCGCGCGCGCCGGGACAGGACCGACGGGGAGCGAGTCAGGTACGGGAGCCGGGGTGCGCATCGCGAGCGGGCGCTACTCGCATCGCGAATCGCATCCCGGCTGGAGGCGGTATCGCAGCGCCCCGGGTCAGTGGATCTGACCGGAGCGCTGCAGTGAGGAGAGTGTAGCGAGCGCTCCGGGGAGGAGCGGGGACCCGGAGCGCTCGGCGTAACAGTACCCCCCCCCTTGGGTCTCCCCCTCTTCTTAGAGCCTGAGAACCTGAGGAGCAGACTTTTGTCTAGGATATTGTCCTCAGGTTCCCAGGATCTCTCTTCTGGACCACAACCCTCCCAATCCACTAAAAAAAAGGTTTTCCCTCTGACCTTTTTAGATGCCAGAATCTCTTTGACGGAGAAGATGTCCGAGGAGCCGGAAACAGGAGTGGGAGGAACAGATTTGGGAGAGAAACGGTTAATGATAAGTGGTTTAAGAAGAGAAACGTGAAAGGCATTAGGAATACGAAGAGAAGGAGGAAGAAGAAGTTTGTAAGAGACAGGATTAATCTGGCACAAAATTTTGAAAGGACCAAGATAGCGTGGTCCCAACTTATAGCTAGGGACACGGAAGCGGACATATTTAGCGGAGAGCCATACCTTGTCTCCAGGGGAAAAAATGGGAGGAGCTCTTCTTTTCTTATCCGCGAACTTCTTCATGCGTGATGAAGCCTGTAGGAGAGAATTTTGGGTCTCTCTCCATATGATGGAAAGATCACGAGAAATTTCATCCACAGCGGGCAGACCAGAGGGCAAGGGGGTAGGGAGGGGGGGAAGAGGGTGACGGCCGTACACCACGAAAAATGGGGATTTGGAGGAAGATTCAGAGACTCTGAAGTTATATGAGAATTCGGCCCATGGTAGAAGATCTGCCCAGTCATCCTGGCGGGAGGAAACAAAATGTCGTAAATAATCACCCAAGACCTGGTTAATTCTTTCTACTTGTCCATTGGATTGAGGATGATATGCAGAAGAAAAATTTAATTTAATCTTGAGTTGTTTACAGAGAGCCCTCCAGAATTTAGACACGAATTGGACGCCTCTATCCGAGACGATCTGCGTGGGCAACCCGTGAAGACGAAAAATGTGTACAAAAAATTGTTTAGCCAACTGAGGCGCTGAAGGAAGACCAGGAAGAGGGATGAAATGTGCCATTTTGGAGAATCGATCAACGACCACCCAAATAACAGTGTTGCCATGGGATGGGGGTAAGTCAGTAATAAAATCCATACCAATCAGAGACCAAGGCTGTTCGGGGACAGGCAGAGGATGAAGAAAACCAGCGGGCTTCTGGCGAGGAGTCTTATCCCGGGCACAGATAGTGCAGGCTCGCACAAAGTCCACAACATCCGTCTCCAGAGTCGGCCACCAATAGAAGCGAGAGATGAGTTGCACAGATTTTTTGATGCCCGCATGACCTGCGAGATGGGAAGAGTGACCCCATTTGAGGATTCCGAGGCGTTGGCGTGGAGAAACAAAGGTCTTTCCTGGAGGAGTTTGCCTGATGGAGGCTGGAGAAGTGGAAATCAGGCAGTCAGGAGGAATGATGTGTTGCGGAGAGAGTTCAACTTCAGAAGCATCCGAGGAACGAGAGAGAGCATCGGCCCTAATGTTCTTATCGGCAGGCCGAAAGTGAATTTCAAAATTAAATCGGGCAAAGAACAGAGACCACCTGGCCTGGCGAGGATTCAGCCGTTGGGCAGACTGGAGGTAGGAGAGGTTCTTGTGATCGGTGTAAATAATAACTGGAAATCTTGATCCCTCCAGCAGATGCCTCCATTCCTCAAGTGCTAATTTAATGGCTAGAAGCTCTCGATCCCCGATGGAGTAGTTCCTCTCCGCCGGAGAGAAGGTCCTAGAAAAAAAACCACAAGTAACAGCATGCCCGGAAGAATTTTTTTGTAGAAGGACAGCTCCAGCTCCCACAGAGGAGGCATCAACCTCCAATAGGAAGGGTTTAGATGGGTCAGGTCTGGAGAGCACGGGAGCCGAGGAAAAGGCAGACTTGAGCCGTTTAAAGGCGTCTTCCGCTTGCGGAGGCCAAGACTTGGGATCAGCATTTTTTTTGGTTAAAGCCACGATAGGAGCCACAACGGTAGAAAAATGTGGAATAAATTGTCTGTAATAATTGGCGAACCCCAAAAAACGTTGGATAGCACGGAGTCCGGAGGGGCGTGGCCAATCTAAGACGGCAGAGAGTTTGTCTGGATCCATTTGTAGTCCCTGGCCAGAGACCAAGTATCCTAGGAAAGGAAGAGATTGGCATTCAAACAGACATTTCTCTATTTTGGCATAGAGTTGATTGTCACGAAGTCTCTGAAGAACCATACGGACATGCTGGCGGTGTTCTTCTAGATTGGCAGAAAAAATCAGGATATCGTCCAGATATACAACAACACAGGAGTATAAAAGATCACGAAAAATTTCATTAACAAAGTCTTGGAAGACGGCAGGGGCGTTGCACAGGCCAAAGGGCATGACCAGATACTCAAAGTGTCCATCTCTGGTGTTAAATGCCGTTTTCCATTCATCCCCCTCTCTGATGCGGATGAGATTATAAGCACCTCTTAAGTCCAGTTTAGTAAAGATGTGGGCACCTTGGAGGCGATCAAAGAGCTCAGAGATGAGGGGTAGGGGGTAGCGGTTCTTAACCGTGATTTTATTAAGACCGCGGTAGTCAATGCAAGGACGTAGGGAGCCATCTTTTTTGGACACAAAGAAAAATCCGGCTCCGGCAGGAGAGGAGGATTTACGGATAAAGCCCTTTTTTAAATTTTCCTGGACGTATTCAGACATGGCAAGAGTCTCTGGGGCGGATAGAGGATAAATTCTGCCCCGGGGTGGAGTAGTGCCCGGGAGGAGGTCGATAGGACAATCATAAGGCCTGTGAGGAGGTAGAGTCTCAGCTTGTTTTTTGCAAAAAACATCCGCAAAGTCCATATAGGCCTTAGGGAGACCGGTTACAGGAGGAACCACAGAGTCACGGCAAGGGTTACTGGGAACCGGTTTTAGGCAGTCCTTGGAACAAGAGGGCCCCCAACTCTTGATCTCCCCAGTGGACCAATCCAGGGTTGGGGAATGAAGTTGAAGCCAGGGAAGTCCAAGGAGAATTTCAGAAGTGCAATTGGGGAGGACCAAAAGTTCAATCCTCTCGTGATGAGGTCCGATGCGCATTAGAAGGGGCTCCGTGCGGAAACGTATGGTACAGTCCAATCTTTCATTGTTTACACAATTGATGTAGAGGGGTCTGGCGAGACTGGTCACCGGGATGTTGAACCTGTTGAAGAGAGAGGCCAAAATAAAATTTCCTGCAGATCCGGAGTCCAAGAAGGCCACAGCAGAGAAGGAGAAGGCAGAGGCAGACATCCGCACAGGCACAGTAAGACGTGGAGAAGCAGAGTAGACATCAAGGACTGTCTCATCTTTGTGCGGAGTCAGCGTACGTCTTTCCAGGCTGGGAGGACGGATAGGACAATCCTTCAGGAAGTGTTCGGTACTAGCACAGTACAGGCAGAGATTCTCCATGCGGCGTCGTGTCCTCTCTTGAGGTGTCAGGCGAGACCGGTCGACCTGCATAGCCTCCACGGCGGGAGGCACAGGAACGGATTGCAGGGGACCAGAGGAGAGAGGAGCCGAGGAGAAGAAACGCCTCGTGCGAACAGAGTCCATATCCTGGCGGAGCTCCTGACGCCTTTCGGAAAAACGCATGTCAATGCGAGTGGCTAGGTGAATGAGTTCATGTAGATTAGCAGGGATTTCTCGTGCGGCCAGAACATCTTTAATGTTGCTGGATAGGCCTTTTTTAAAGGTCGCGCAGAGGGCCTCATTATTCCAGGATAATTCTGAAGCAAGAGTACGGAATTGTACGGCATACTCGCCAACAGAAGAATTACCCTGGACCAGGTTCAACAGGGCAGTCTCAGCAGAAGAGGCTCGGGCAGGTTCCTCAAAGACACTTCGGATTTCCGAGAAGAAGGAGTGTACAGAGGCAGTGACGGGGTCATTGCGGTCCCAGAGCGGTGTGGCCCAAGACAGGGCTTTTCCAGACAGAAGGCTGACTACGAAAGCCACCTTAGACCTTTCAGTGGGAAACTGGTCCGACATCATCTCCAAGTGCAGGGAGCATTGGGAAAGAAAGCCACGGCAAAACTTAGAGTCCCCATCAAATTTATCCGGCAAGGATAGGCGTAAACCAGAAGCGGCCACTCGCTGCGGAGGAGGTGCAGGAGCTGGCGGAGGAGATGATTGCTGAAGCTGTGGTAGTAACTGCTGTAGCATAACGGTCAGTTGAGACAGCTGTTGGCCTTGTTGCGCTATCTGTTGTGACTGCTGGGCGACCACCGTGGTGAGGTCAGCGACAACTGGCAGAGGAACTTCAGCGGGATCCATGGCCGGATCTACTGTCACGATGCCGGCTGGCAGGAGGTGGATCCTCTGTGCCAGAGAGGGATAGCGAGGACCGTGCTAGTGGACCGGTTCTAAGTCACTATTGGTTTTCACCAGAGCCCGCCGCAAAGCGGGATGGTCTTGCTGCGGCGGTAGTGACCAGGTCGTATCCACTAGCAACGGCTCACCTCTCTGGCTGCTGAAGATAGGCGCGGTACAAGGGAGTAGACAGAAGCAAGGTCGGACGTAGCAGAAGGTCGGGGCAGGCAGCAAGGATCGTAGTCAGGGGCAACGGCAGGAGGTCTGGAACACAGGCTAGGAACACACAAGGAACGCTTTCACTGGCACGATGGCAACAAGATCCGGCCAGGAAGTGCAGGGGAAGTGAGGTGATATAGGGAAGTGCACAGGTGATCAGACTAATTGGAACCACTGCGCCAATCAGCGGCGCAGTGGCCCTTTAAATCGCAAAGACCCGGCGCGCGCGCGCCCTAAGGAGCGGGGCCGCGCGCGCCGGGACAGGACCGACGGGGAGCGAGTCAGGTACGGGAGCCGGGGTGCGCATCGCGAGCGGGCGCTACCCGCATCGCGAATCGCATCCCGGCTGGAGGCGGTATCGCAGCGCCCCGGGTCAGTGGATCTGACCGGAGCGCTGCAGTGAGGAGAGTGTAGCGAGCGCTCCGGGGAGGAGCGGGGACCCGGAGCGCTCGGCGTAACACACACTTCTTCTTCTTTATTCTCTTTCTTCTTAAATGTCACTTTTAATGTTTTTTTCAATATGGTGCATTCACCTGTAATTTCTCTATTATTATTCCTTCGCTAATATTATCATAGCCAACTCTTAAAATGTCACCACCATAAGCAGGACATTTTTTATATCATCAAAATGATTGTATATACTAGCAACGTTAGCAAATTTAACCATACTAATAATACAGATATGGGAAAACATAGAGGTGAGAGATCTATAGCAAAGGTTAAAGAGGTATTTTAGGATTTGTTTTTTTATTTGACTATACTACAGGGGCTGTAAAAGTAGTGTAGTTCATATACAATAGGGTGGTGGGTAACCCCTTTAAAATCGGGTCCCCTTCTTACACTGGTTAACCCTACCACACCCTAACTACTTAGATAAAGAAGAATTAAAGGATCATTCTGGTAAAGGAAGTTCTGGCAGATGAGTTCAGTTTTTTTTTTTTCTGACTTCTTTTAAAACAAAAAAAAATATGTAAAACCCCTTTATTTTCTCATAGAATATGCAGGACATGTGACAAAGTGCATTACACAGATAACCCATTGAAGAGAACGGGCACTGTGTAATGCTTAATTTCTCCTGTGGTGGCACTGCAGGAAAACTAAATTTAAAGAAGTCTTCTACTAAAGTTGGCCAAACCTACCTTCTTTGGCAGCTTTACCAAGCTGTCTGATGATGGGGAAATGAAGGGTCTGGCGTACTTTATTATTTCCACCCTATTGTTCTGGAAGAGAACCACTGTTAGAGAAGTCTGGCTGTAGCTCACCCCTTCCAATAAAAAACACATTGAATGTTCATGTGTATGGGGAGGTCGTGAGAGATAACAGTTGACTAAATGAACATTTTGGCCGAAAATGTTATTGAAAATGTATGGCCACCTTTTCTGACAGGTTTCTCCCAGTAGAGAATCTCTTTGTGATCATGTTATTGTCAAGGAAACCTTCTAATAAATAGTGATTGTCCAGAGTGGGTAACCCCAGAGAGATACAGCCAGCGTAGTGTTAACTTTAGTTATTCAAAGGATCCATAGGGGCAAACTGTTTTTGGATTACATGTTTTGAGGGATAGAACATGCACCACAACATACATGAGCATGAATGGAGCGGAACATAATTGGTAGCTAACAAGGAGAATTGTAGAATTGGCCCAATCATTGAAAGGGCAAGGAAAGAGGGTTGGTAGTCACATGGCTTGTCTTGGGTGAAACATCCTAAAATTATACATTAGATTTTCTTTTTGGGCAAACTGACTACACTATTGTAGTATTTGGAGACCAAAAATACATTATTGTCCTTTATTGCTCCTGTAAAAACTGCAAACCATCTAAACCTTTTTACTCTTATTATCTAAGAAACAAGAAACATAGAGAGTTGTTTACTATTTCTTCTGGTGAGAAAAATAAAATGGGAGGGAGAGAGGCAGTCACTTAGCTAAATAAACCATTAAGATAATCCCCTTTACCCACAAAGCAGTCCGCCTTTGTAGTCATGATCTGAGGTCCTAATCCCCAATAACAGCATAAAGCTTGTGATATTTGAAGACCGAGGAATTGGCAGAAGGCCAGATATATGTCATCATATGGGAATAAGGGTTTGTTACTATGTTATGGACTTTGTAACTTTCTAATGCCTTTATGGGGGAGGGGGTTGTCCAGCTGGATTGTTTTCATTTTAAAAGGGGCAGATTAGGTAAGAAAACCTACACACCTACCTGATTTTCTTGCCATGTCATTCTTACCCTCTGCTGATCTCCACTTCTGATCACCTCTTGGCACACATAAACATGGACAAGGAAGCGTACATAGATCAGCCGGACCCAATTAGCATTGGCATGGCAGATCCAAAGGATTGGTGAAGTGAGTGAAGCCGATTTTATTTTCTCATCCATACATCCCCTTAAAGGGGTACTCCACTGCTCAGTGTTTGGAACAAACTGTCCCGAGCGCTACAGCTGGCGCCAGGAGCTTGTGATGTCATGGCCCTGCCCCCTCATGATGTCACATCCCGCACCCTCAATGCAAGTCTATGGGAGGGGGCGTGACAGTGTGTTCCAAACGCTGAGCAGCGGAGTACCCCTTTAAATGGAACCTGTCTTCACTTTTATTCTGGCTGATCCGCAAGATATTACGGTGATCCTTTAGGCTATCCATCAAAGCTAGCAGAGTGGGAAGAAGACTTTGCCAAAGACAGGCAGCATGAAAAGTGGAACTGTTTCCCAAAGCAACCAAAAAGAGGCCTTCAAAAAGAAAAAAAAAACAAAACATCTGATTAGTAACTATGGACAACATTTACACTTTTACAGTCTATTCACATGTACAGTATTCTGTGCAGATTTGATGCGCAGGATTTTCTGCTGCAGATTTCAATGTAAACGGAACACAGCTTGAAATCCTGCACATCAAATCTGCACAGAATACTGTACGTGTGAATAGACCCTTAATAAATCTTGCCCATTGTGCTCTAGTTTGTCATTAAAAGGGTATATTTACAAATGGCAGATTGATTGCAGAAATTTCTTGAATGTCCCATTCATTCTTATGGAACTTATCGAAATCTATGTGTTTGGCACCAGTGTTACCCCACTATGTGCTTGGCACCAGTGTTACCCCACTATGTGGTTGGCACAAGTGTTACCCCACTACTTTCCCATAGAATACATTTTTGCAACGGCTTTGTATGAATACACCCTTGCAGTCATCTGCTCTGTTTTATTTTCCCCACATGATACCCAAATACCAAGAATTATAAAATAATCACACGCTGTAGAAGTCAAGTAAGGACATCAGTTTTCGGGCATATTATTTTGTGACAAGATCCTCTTTAGACATAGAAAACAAGTAGTAACCAGAATGTCTGCAGTGCGGTCCTGATTCATTGGATGACGGAGAGCTTATGGTTGTTTCTTCATTTAGGAATGAGGGGACATGACAGCAGTAATGGCTTTCAGGAGCAGTTTCCTGGTGACTGAAGCTTTCAAATATCTGACAAATTTGAGTATTTAAAATAGTTTTGGTAAGATTTAGTTTACACAGGGGATTGTGAAGGAAGGAGATGTTGTTTATCTTGATGTCTCCACGCCAGTGATAACATAATTCGATTGTTCAGGCCACCTCATTATGTTATTCTTAATAAAGGGGAAGCAGAGGGCACCGGAGAAGGAGAGCAGATAAACACAATGCAGAAAACACAAGATTTACTGTGCCACTCGCACCGCTAGGTACCACGTCTACAAACAATTGCTATTCATCTTTCTAGAAGGAACAGATTTTCTGTATTGTTTTCAAGTATTTTTTTATGGTCCTCAATAAATGTTGATATCACTGGATGTTAGGGAGAGTGTGATTTCTACAAAGATGGAATGTGAATGTCAATTATTGCCAAACATTCGACTTTGAGGCCTCTAAGAGAAGAATTATGTTCTACTACTTATACAGTATATCCTACTAGATCTGTATCAGTGCCGATATGTAAATATTACATTATACTCCATTCTCTACCAGTCTGTATTATTGAGCTGTAGGAGCTTTATGGCACTATGTTTTCCATTGCTCCAGAACATACTGGTAGGCTAATTTGGTAGATTGGCCCTGATTCTGAGCCAAATTAGGGACAAGGACTAATGTGAGTAATGAAAAGCTTTGTACAGCTCTGTGGAATATGTTGGCGCTATATAAATAAAGGAATTATTATTATACTATTCCTATGCAATATGAAATGAGAGCTATCTGTATGACAGTTACTCCATGGGCAAAGTGCAGTCTATGGGTGCTATATTAGAGATCCTGAATTACAGATCCATATTAATTTAATGTGTAAAGGGCCATGGATGACTTTTGGACCTTTTGCTGCATTATTAAGCTGGTGTGGGTCTTCAATCTTTGTTTCAAGATCTAGATTGTTAGTCAATCCCATGATGTTCAGTCCAGTTTTGAAAATCCTTACTGAATAAGCTCTGTTCACATCTGCATCATTCGGATATATTACAGGACAGACACAGTTAGCCCAAATGGACCCTGCTGACTTTTAATAGGGCTTGTCAAGTTTTGCAGAGGTACCTGTAGTTTTGAAAGAAAAATAGCACCGCATGCTATTAGATGTCCAGACACTTAAGAACTAGTTGACCTTTCCAGGCTCTGTCTTCTTCCTGCTAATTTCTTAATCATGACATTGATATTGTACTAAAGGAGTTTCCCAGGCTTCTCAAAACTTTCTAGGGACAGGGACTGTGAAGGGAAAAAAATCAACATGGAGGTCAGTGATAGGTTGTAGAGGTCTTGTGTACAGTGACATCACCTGGGCACTTTTCCTAAGTATGGAAATACTGGGCACTTGAGTAAATTGGCCCCACCCTGCAGACACTTGCTGCTTATTTGCCTACAAGACACAATATATAGCTGTATAGCTGTAAAGGTGCTTTTAAAGGGGTATTCCAGTCAAATACATCTTATCCCCTATCTGATTGCCGGTGCCCGCCGCTGGGACCCCCCGATCTCCGTGCAGCGCCCGCATTCTATGTGGGGCTGCTTCTCCAGTCTCAGAAACCTCTCTGTTTCTGGGACTGGAGACGTGACGTCACGCCACGCTCCCTCCATTCATGTCTATGGGAGGGGACGTCCCAGCCGCAGGTCCCTGGGGATCAAACATCTTATCCCCTATCCTTTGAATAGGGGATAAGATGTATTTGGCCGGAATAACCCTTTTATCTCCTGCCTGGAGCTGTGATAAGTTGCACTAAGTAAAACCATCCACCAGATTTAGCACTGAGGCAATGTAGTCACTGTTTTGGTCTTGGACAGTTGTGTGTCGCTAAATACATTAGACAGCACAGTTATATAGGCATCTAAATTATAAATCTAGCCCTGATGATCATTGATTGATAGGCGGCTCTGATTACTCACAACAACTCCGACAATAACAAGATGTTTTGGCCAACAAATATTTAACCCCTTAAGGACTGAGGGCGTACCCATATGCCCCCATTTTAGAGTCCTTAAGGACTGAGGGCGTATGGGTATGCCCGTGGGAATTTCGGTCCCTGGCGCTAGCCGGTCGGGGACCGGACTGGGATTCCAGCTGAAATCATTCAGCAGGCAACCCGTGACAATGCCTGGGGGGGGGCCTGAGACCCCCCATGTCAGCGATCAATTCAGATCGGCGATTTGCGGCCATTCTAGGCTGATCAGGTCTCTGGTGACCTGATAGCCCAGAAAATAGGGATGATCGGAGATGTCAGAGACATCCCCGATCATCCTGAAGGATAGGAGCAAGGTGGCAGGGGTGTGACCTCCTCCTATCCCCTGCCATGGGTCGGTTAGGACTGACCAACCAATGGCAGTTGGGGGCGGGAGGGTTTAAAGATGAAGTCCCTGCTCTGCCCGCCCCTGGATGTCGGGGAAGAGCAGGGAGAAGATGGCAGCAGGTACTGGAGTCCACAAGGAGATGGCGGGATCGGCGATTGCGGTGGGCAGCGGCGGGATCGGTGGCAGTAAGGAGGCGGAGGCAGTAGTGAAGATCATTGGTAAGTGATCTTCACTGCTGCCTTCTAGGAGTTGCCAAACTACAACTCCCAGAATGCTCATGCTGGGAGTTGTAGTTTTGCAACATCTGGAGGGCCACAGTATGGAGACCACTATACAGTGGTGCCCAAGCTGTAGCCCTCCAGATGTTGCAAAACTACAACTCCAAGCATGCCCAGACTGCCCAGGCATTCTGGGAGTTGTAGTTCTGTAACATCTGGCCCTTCAAATGTTGCCGAACTACAACTCCCAGCATGCCTGGACAGTCTCAGCATGCTGGGAGTTGTAGTTTTGCAACATATGGAGGGCTACAGTTTGGACACTACTACACAGTGGTCTCCAAACTGTTCTCCTCCAGTTGTTGCATAACTACAACTCCCAACATGCCCTTCGGCTGTCTGGGCATGCGGGAAGCTGTAGTTTTGCAACAACTGGAGGCACGCTGGTTGGGAAACATTGTCTGTTATCTAACTCAGTGTTTCCCAACCTGTGTGCCTCCAGCTGTTACAAAACTGTAACTCCCAGCATGCACTGACAGATCATGCATGCTGGGAGTTGTAGTTTTGCAACAGCTGGAGACAAACAGGTTGGAAAACACTGAGTTAAATAACAAACTCTCAGTGTTTTGCAACCAGTGTGCCTCCAGCTGTTGCATAACTACAACCCCCAGCAAGCACGGACAGCCAAAGGGCATGCTGGAAGTTGTAGTAGTATGCCTCCAGCTGTAGCATAACTACAAGTCCCAGCATTCTCTTCTGCTGTCACTGCATGCTAAGAGTTGTAGTTTTTGCAACAGCTGGAGGCACACTGGTTGCAAAACTTTGAGTTAAGTAAAAAAATTCTCAGTGTTTTGCAACCAGTGTGCCTCCAGCTGTTGCATAACTGCAACCACCAGCATGCATGGACAGCCAAAGGGCATGCTGCAAGTTGCAGTTTTGCCACAGCTGGAGGTTTGTCCCCCCATGTGAATGTACAGGGTACATGGGCGGGTTTCTTACAGCGAGTTTCTTGCTGCAAGTATGAGATGCAGCAAATTTTCCGCTGCAGCTCAAACACCCAGCTGGAAACTAGCTGGAAACCTCTGCCCATGTGAATGTATCCTAAAGCACTACACTACACTACACCTACACAAGAAAAAAGTAAAACACTACATATACACCTACACATTTATCCCCCCCCCCCCCCATTCCAATAAAAAGGAAAAATGTCTGGTACGGCACGGTTTCTAAAACGGAACCTCCAATTCCCAGTGTTACCGGACAGCCATTGACTGTCCAGGCATGCTGGGAGTTTTGCAACAGCTGGAGGCACTCTGTTTGGGAAACACTGCCGTAGGGTAATTTTGGTATTGGAGGCAAGTGTAATTCATGCATCTGGGTCCAGCCCTATGCAAATCCCTAATTTAGGCCTCAAATGCGCATGGTACTCTCTCACTTTGGAGCCCTGCCATATTTCAAGGCAACAGTTTAGGGCCATGTATGGGGTATTTCCGTACTCAGGAGAAATTGCCTAACAAATTTTGGGGGGCTTTTTCTCCTTTTACCCCTTAGGTAAAGTTGGGGTCTACTCCAGCATGTTATTGTAAACATTTTTTATTTTTTACACTAACATGCTAGTATTGCCCTATACTTTTCATTTTCACAAGAAGTAAAAGGAAAAAATTTGTAACGCAATTACGGAAATACCCCATATGTGGACGTAAAATGCTCTGCGGGCGCACAACAAGGCTCAGGAGTTAGAGTGCTATGTACATTTGAGGTGATTTGCACACGGGTAGCTGTTACAGTGGTTCTGACATAAACGCAAAAAAAAAAAAAAAAACACCCACATGTGACCCCATTTTGGAAACTACACCCCTCTCGGAATGTAATAAGGGGTATAGCAAGCCTTAACACCCCACAGGTGTTTGAAAAATTTTCGTTAAAGTTGCACGTGAAAATGAATATTATCCCAAATTTTTCATTTTCACAAGGGGTAATAGGAAAAAAGCCCCATATGTGGATGTAAAGTGCTCTGCGGGCGCACTACAATGCTCAGAAGAGAAGGAGCACCATTGGGATTTTGGAGAGAGAATGTGTCTGGAATTGAAGGCCATGTGTGTTTACAAAGCGCCCCCTGGTGCCAGAACAGTGCCCCCCCACATGTGACCCCATTTTGGAAACTACATCCCTCAAGGAATGTAATAAGGGATGCAGTGAGCATTTACACCCCACAGGTGACAGATTTTTTGAACAGTGGTCCGTGAAAATGAAAAATGTAACACCATCATTTTAGTGTTAAAAATCAAATTTTTCACTTTTTCGGCCCACTGTTCAAAAAACCTGTGTGGTGTAAGTACTTACTGTAACCCTTGTTACATTCATGGAGGGGTGTCGTTTTGAAAATGGTGTCACATATGGGGGATTTCTGCTGTTCTGGCATCATGGGAGGTTTCTACAAGTACATGGCCCCCTGACATTAATTTCAGCAAAATTCTCTCTCCAAAAGTCTAATGGGGCTCCTTCTGTTCTGAGACCTTTTAGTGCCCCAGCAGAGCACTTAATGTCCACATATGGGGCATTTTCTTAATCGGGAATAATTGGGCTTCAAATTTTGGGGTCCATTTTCTCTATTATCCCTTGTAAAAAAGAAAAATTTGGGGTAACACCATCATTTTAGTGTTAAAAATCAAATTTTCCATTTTCACGTCCAACTTCAACGCAAAGTCGTCAAACAAAGTCGTCACTATACCCCTTGTTACGTTCCTTGAGGGGTGTAGTTTCCAAAATAGTATGCCATGTGGGGGTTATTTTGCTTTTCTGGCACCCTGGGGACTTGCTAAATACATCAAGCCCCCCAAAAACCATTTCAGAAAAATTATCTTTCATAAAGCCAAATTCTGCTCCTTGTCTTCTGAGCATTTTAGTGCGCCAGCAGAGCACTTAACGTCCACATATGGGGCGTTTTCTTAATCGGGAGAAATTGGGCTTAAAATTTTGGGGTCCATTTTCACCTATTACCCCTTGTGAAAAAGAAAAATTTGGGGTAACACCATCATTTTAGCATTAAAAATCTAATTTTCCATTTTCATGTCCAACTTCAATGCAAAGTTGTCAAACACCTGTGAGGTGTTAAGGCTCACTATACCCCTTGTTACGTTCCTTGAGGGGTGTAGTTTCCAAAATAGTATGACATGTGGGGGTTATTTTGCTGTTCTGGCACCATGGGGACTTCCTAAATGCAACATGGCCCCCAAAAACCATGACAGCAAAATTTGTTTAAAAAAAATCCCAGTTTCTCTTTCCCTCTTGAACCATTTTGGGAGCCCACAGAGCACTTTATGTCAACATATGAGGTATTTTCATAATCGAGAGAAATTGGGCTACAAATTTAGGGGGCTTTTTCTCCTTATATAACTTTTAAAAATGAAAAAAAAAATGGGCCTACAAGAACATGTTAGTGTAAAAAATGCAGATTTAGATTTTTCTCCTCCACTTTGCTGCTATTCTTGTGAAACACCTAAAGGGTTAACAAACTTTCTGAATGTCATTTTGAATACTTTGAGGGGTGCAGTTTATATAATAGGGTCATTTATGGGGTATTTCTCACAGAAAGGCCCCACAAATCCACTTCAAATTTAACTGGTCACTGAAAAATTCAGATTTTGACATTTTCGTGGAAATTTTGAAAATTGCTGCTAAAGCCCTCTAATTTCTTTAACCCCTTCACGACGAGCGACGTACATGTACGGCGCCGCGAAGTGTCACTTGGCGCGCGGCGACGTACATGTACGTCGCGGGGTTCCGGGAGCTCCGCGTCACCGGTAGCGGTGATCGGGCCGGGATGACTGCTGTTATCTAACAGCAGGCATCCCGGCACATCGCCGAGGGTGGTCCTGAGACCCCCCCATGACCGCGATGCGCGCAAATCGCTGGTCAATTCAGACTTGCGATCTGCGCGATTCCGGGTCATATCGGTCACTGGTGACCCGGTGACTCGGAAAATAAGAGGGATCGGGGGTGTCCGAGACACCCTCGATCCCCCTAAAGGGATAGGAGTTTGGTGGCAGGGGTGCCACCCCTCCTATCCCTGCTATTGGTCGGCCGAGCGACCAACCGAAAGCAGACCGGGGGAGGGGGGCTTAAAGTTCGGTTCCCCCACTTTGCCCACCTATCGGTGTCCGGGCAAAACGGGGGAACCGTCCAGGCAAGGTCGGCGCCGAAGGTCCCTACCTGGATCCCGGATCCCCGTTCGCGATCCTCCCCCACGTGCAGCGGCGGCGGCAGCAATACTTCCGGGTCCTGCCAGGTGAGTTGTTGCCTAGCAACATCAGGAGGGCCACAGTTTACAGTGGTCTCTAAACCGTGGCCCTCCAGATGTTGCAAAACTACAACTCCCAGCATGCCCAGACAGCTGTTTGCTGTGTGGGAATGCTGGGACTTGTAGTTTTGCAATATTTAGAGGGGTTCAGGTTGTAGATCACTAAGTGGTCTCAAACTGTAGCCCTCCAGATGTTGAAAAACTACAACTCTCAGCATGCCCAGACAGCAGTTTGCTGTCTGGGCATGCTGAGAGTTGTAGTTTTGCAACATCTGGAGGGCCACAGTTTTGAGACCACTGGACAGTGATTTACAACCTGAACCCCTCTAAATCTTGCAAAACTACAACTCCCAGCATTCAGGAACAGCATAAGGCTGTCTTGGCATGCTGGGAGTTGTACTTGCGTGCCTCCAGACATTGCATAACTACATCTCCCAGCATGCCCTTCCGCAATCAGTACATGCTGGGAGTTGTAGTTTTGCAACAGCTGGAGGCACACTGGTTGGAAAATACTGAGTTAGGTTCTATGACCTAACTCAAGGTTTTCCAGCCAGTGTGCCTCCAGCTGTTGCAAAACTGCAACTCCCAGCATGCATGGTCTGTCAGTGCATGCTGGGAGTTGTAGTTTTGACCCCCCTCCCATGTGAATGTACAGGCTACATTCACACTGCCGGCAGATTACAGTGAGTTCCCCGCTACAAATTTGAGCTGCGGCAAATTTTCCGCCGCAGCTCAAACTCCTTGCGGGAGACTCAGTGTAATCCGCCGTCAGTGTGAATGTAACCTAAAAACACTACACTACACTAACATAAAATAAAGAGTAAAACACTACATATACACACGTACACTGCCCCCCCACCCCCCTCCCCAATAAAAATTAAAAACGTATTGTGCGGCAGTGTTTCTAAGATGGAGCCTCCAGCTGTTGCAAAACAAAAACTCCCAGCATTTCTGGACAGCAATTGACTGTCCAAGCATGCTGGGAGTTTAGCAACAGCTGGAGGCACCCTGTTTGGGAATCACTGGCATAGAATACCCCTATGTCCACCCCTATGCAAGTCCCTAATTCAGGCATCAAATGCGCCTGGCGCTCTCACTTTGGAGCCCTGTCGTATTTCAAGGCAACAGAATAGGGTCACATATGGGGTATCGCCGTACTCGGGAGAAATTGCCTAACAAATTTTGGGGGGCTTTTTCTCCTTTTACCCCTTATGAAAAGGAACAGTTGGGGTCTACACCAGCATGTTAGTGTAAAAAAATAAAAAATTTTACACTAACATGCTGGTGTTGCCCTATACTTTACATTTTTACAAGAGGTAAAAGGGAAAAACGTCCCCCAAAATTTGTAACGCAATTTCTCCCGAGTACGGAGATACCCCATATGTGGGCGCAAAGTGCTCTGGGGGCGCACAACAAGGCCCAGAAGGGAGAGTGCGCCATGTACATTTGAGGTGATTTGCACAGGGGTGGCTGATGGTTACAGCGGTTCTGACAAACGCAAAAAAAAACCACACCCACTTGTGACCCCATTTTGGAAACTACACCCCTCACAGAATGTAATAAGGGGTGCAGTGAGAATTTACACCCCACAGGTGTCTGACGGATCTTTGGAACAGTGGTCTGTGAAAATGAAAAATTTTGCACAGCCCACTGTTCCAAAGATCTGTCAGACACCAGTTGGGGGGTAAATGCTCACTGTACCCCTCATTACATTCTGTGAGGGGTCTAGTTTCCAAAATGGTACGCCATGTGGGGGTTATTTTGCTGTTCTGGCACCATAGGGGCTTCCTAAATGCGACATGCCCCCCGAGCAAAATTTGCTCTCAAAAAGCCAAATATGACGCCTTCTCTTCTGAGCATTGTAGTTCGCCCGCAGTGCACTTCACGTCCACTTATGGGGTACCTCCATACTCAGAAGAGATGGGGTTACAAATTTTGGGGGGTATTTTCTGCCATTAACCCTTGCAAAAATGTGAAATTTGGGTGGAAACCCATATTTTAGTGAACATTTTTTCTTTTTTTTTACATATGCAAAAGTCGTGAAACACCTGTGGGGGTATTAAGGCTCACTTTATCCCTTGTTACGTTCCTCAAGGGGTCTAATTTTCAAAATGGTATGCCATGTGTTTTTTTTTGCTGTTCTGGCACCATAGGGGCTTCCTAAATGCGACATGCCCCCCAAAAACCATTTCAGAAAAACGTACTCTCTAAAATCCCTTTGTCACTCCTTCGCTTCTGAGCCCTCTACTGCGCCCTCTGAACACTTTACATAGACATATGAGGTATGTGCTTACTCGAAAGAAATTGGGCTACAAATATAAGTATACATTTTCTCCTTTTACCCCTTGTAAAAATTCAAAAATTGGGTCTACAAGAACATGCGAGTGTAAAAAATGAAGATTTTGAATTTTCTCCTTCACTTTGCTGCTTTTCCTGTGAAACAACTAAAGGGTTAAAACATTTACTGAATGTCATTTAAAATACTTTGGGGGGTGCAGTTTTTATAATGGGGTCATTTATGGGGTATTTCTAATATGAAGACCCTTCAAATCCACTTCAAACCTGAACTGGTCCCTGAAAAATTGCGAGTTTGAAAATTTTGTGAAAAATTGGAAAATTGCTGCTGAACTTTGAAGCCCTCTGGTGTCTTCCAAAAGTAAAAACTCGGCAATTTTATGATGCAATCATAAAGTAGACATTCCAAAATTTTTTTGGGGGAATATCCATTTTCCTTACAAGCAGAGAGCTTCAAAGTTAGAAAAATGCTAAATTTTTAATTTTTTCATCAAATTTTGGGATTTTTCACCAAGAAAGGATGCAAGTTACCACAAAAATTTACCACTATGTTAAAGTAGAATATGTCACGAAAAAACATTCTCAGAATCAGAATGATAACTAAAAGCATTCCAGAGTTATTAATGTTTAAAGTGACAGTGGTCAGATTTGCAAAAAAGGGCTTCGTCCTAGAGGTGAAAATGGGCTCCGTCCTTAAGGGGTTAAAAAGTAAAAACATGTCAACTTTCTGATGCCAACATAAAGTAGACATTTTGTATTTGTGAATCAATATAAAATTTATTTGCAATATCCATTTTCCTTACAAGCAGAGTTTAAAAGATAGAAAAATATAACATTTGCTAAATTTTCATGAAATTTGGGGATTTTTCACCAAGAAAGGATACAATTAACAACGAAAATTTAACACTATGTTAAAGTAGAATATGTCATGAAAAAACATTCTCGGAATCAGAATAAATGGTAATGTTACGCCGAGCGCTCCGGGTCCCCGCTCCTCCCCGGAGCGCTCGCTTCACTCTCCCCGCTGCAGCGCTCCGGTCAGATCCACTGACCCGGGGCGCTGCGATTCCGCTGCCAGCCGGGATGCGATTCGCGATGCGGGTAGCGCCCGCTCGCGATGCGCACCCCGGCTCCCGTACCTGACTCGCTCTCCCTCGGTCCTGTCCCGGCGCGCGCGGCCCCGCTCCCTAGGGCGCGCGCGCGCCGGGTCTTTGCGATTTAAAGGGCCACTGCGCCGCTGATTGGCGCAGTGATTCCAATTAGTGTCTTCACCTGTGCACTTCCCTATATCACCTCACTTCCCCTGCACTTCCTTGCCGGATCTTGTTGCCATTGTGCCAGTGAAAGCGTTCCTTGTGTGTTCCTAGCCTGTGTTCCAGACCTCCTGCCGTTGCCCCTGACTACGATCCTTGCTGCCTGCCCCGACCTTCTGCTACGTCCGACCTTGCTTCTGTCTACTCCCTTGTACCGCGCCTATCTTCAGCAGCCAGAGAGGTTGAGCCGTTGCTAGTGGATACGACCTGGTCACTACCGCCGCAGCAAGACCATCCCGCTTTGCGGCGGGCTCTGGTGAAAACCAGTAGTGGCTTAGAACCGATCCACTAGCACGGTCCACGCCAATCCCTCTCTGGCACAGAGGATCCACTACCTGCCAGCCGGCATCGTGACAGTAGATCCGGCCATGGATCCCGCTGAAGTTCCTCTGCCAGTTGTCGCTGACCTTACCACGGTGGTCGCCCAGCAGTCACAACAGATAGCGCAACAAGGCCAACAGCTGTCTCAACTGACCGTTATGCTACAGCAGTTACTACCACAGCTTCAGCAGTCATCTCCTCCACCGGCTCCTGCACCTCCTCCGCAGCGAGTGGCCGCTCCTGGTCTACGCCTATCCTTGCCGGATAAATTTGATGGGGACTCTAAGTTTTGCCGTGGCTTTCTTTCCCAATGTTCCCTGCATCTGGAGATGATGTCGGACCTGTTTCCCACTGAAAGGTCTAAGGTGGCTTTCGTAGTCAGCCTTCTGTCTGGAAAAGCCCTGTCTTGGGCCACACCGCTCTGGGACCGCAATGACCCCGTCACTGCCTCTGTACACTCCTTCTTCTCGGAAATCCGAAGTGTCTTTGAGGAACCTGCCCGAGCCTCTTCTGCTGAGACTGCCCTGTTGAACCTGGTCCAGGGTAATTCTTCCGTTGGCGAGTATGCCGTACAATTCCGTACTCTTGCTTCTGAATTATCCTGGAATAATGAGGCCCTCTGCGCGACCTTTAAAAAAGGCCTATCCAGCAACATTAAAGATGTTCTGGCCGCACGAGAAATTCCTGCTAATCTACATGAACTTATTCACCTAGCCACTCGCATTGACATGCGTTTTTCCGAAAGGCGTCAGGAACTCCGCCAAGATATGGACTCTGTTCGCACGAGGCGTTTCTTCTCCTCGGCTCCTCTCTCCTCTGGTCCCCTGCAATCTGTTCCTGTGCCTCCCGCCGTGGAGGCTATGCAGGTCGACTGGTCTCGCCTGACACCTCAAGAGAGGACACGACGCCGTATGGAGAACCTCTGCCTGTACTGTGCTAGTACCGAACACTTCCTGAGGGATTGTCCTATCCGTCCTCCCCGCCTGGAAAGACGTACGCTGACTCCGCACAAAGGTGAGACAGTCCTTGATGTCTACTCTGCTTCTCCACGTCTTACTGTGCCTGTGCGGATGTCTGCCTCTGCCTTCTCCTTCTCTACAGTGGCCTTCTTGGACTCTGGATCTGCAGGAAATTTTATTTTGGCCTCTCTCGTCAACAAGTTCAACATCCCAGTGACCAGTCTCGCCAGACCCCTTTACATCAATTGTGTAAACAATGAAAGATTGGACTGTACCATACGTTTCCGCACGGAGCCCCTTCTTATGAGCATCGGATCTCATCACGAGAGGATTGAACTTTTGGTCCTCCCCAATTGCACCTCGGAAATTCTCCTTGGACTTCCCTGGCTTCAACTTCATTCCCCAACCCTGGATTGGTCCACTGGGGAGATCAAGAGTTGGGGGTCCTCTTGTTCCAAGAACTGTCTAAAACCGGTTCCCAGTAACCCTTGCCGTAACTCTGTGGTTCCTCCAGTAACCGGTCTCCCTAAGGCCTATATGGACTTCGCGGATGTTTTCTGCAAAAAACAAGCTGAGACTCTACCTCCTCACAGGCCTTATGATTGTCCTATCGACCTCCTCCCGGGCACTACTCCACCCCGGGGCAGAATTTATCCTCTCTCTGCCCCAGAGACTCTTGCCATGTCTGAATACGTCCAGGAGAATCTAAAAAAGGGCTTTATCCGTAAATCCTCCTCTCCTGCCGGAGCCGTATTTTTCTTTGTGTCCAAAAAAGATGGCTCCCTACGTCCTTGCATTGACTACCGCGGTCTTAATAAAATCACGGTTAAGAACCGCTACCCCTTACCCCTCATCTCTGAACTCTTTGATCGCCTCCAAGGTGCCCACATCTTTACTAAATTGGACTTAAGAGGCGCCTATAACCTCATCCGCATCAGAGAGGGGGATGAGTGGAAAACGGCATTTAACACCAGAGATGGACACTTTGAGTATCTGGTCATGCCCTTTGGCCTGTGCAACGCCCCTGCCGTCTTCCAAGACTTTGTTAATGAAATTTTTCGTGATCTGTTATACTCCTGTGTTGTTGTATATCTGGACGATATCCTAATTTTTTCTGCCAATCTAGAAGAACACCGCCAGCATGTCCGTATGGTTCTTCAGAGACTTCGTGACAATCAACTCTATGCCAAAATTGAGAAATGTCTGTTTGAATGCCAATCTCTTCCTTTTCTAGGATATTTGGTCTCTGGCCAGGGACTACAGATGGATCCAGACAAACTCTCCGCCGTCTTAGATTGGCCACGCCCCTCCGGACTCCGTGCTATCCAACGCTTTTTGGGGTTCGCCAATTATTACAGGCAATTTATTCCACATTTTTCTACCGTTGTGGCTCCTATCGTGGCTTTAACCAAAAAAAATGCTGATCCCAAGTCTTGGCCTCCTCAAGCAGAAGACGCCTTTAAACGACTCAAGTCTGCCTTTTCTTCGGCTCCCGTGCTCTCCAGACCTGACCCTTCCAAACCCTTCCTATTGGAGGTTGATGCCTCCTCAGTGGGAGCTGGAGCTGTTCTTCTACAAAAAAATTCTTCCGGGCATGCTGTCACTTGTGGTTTTTTCTCTAGGACCTTCTCTCCAGCGGAGAGGAACTACTCCATCGGGGATCGAGAGCTTCTAGCCATTAAATTAGCACTTGAGGAATGGAGGCATCTGCTGGAGGGATCAAGTTTTCCTGTTATTATCTACACCGACCACAAGAACCTCTCCTACCTCCAGTCTGCCCAACGGCTGAATCCTCGCCAGGCCCGGTGGTCTCTGTTCTTTGCCCGATTTAATTTTGAGATTCACTTTCGTCCTGCCGATAAGAACATTAGGGCCGATGCTCTCTCTCGTTCCTCGGATGCCTCAGAAGTTGAACTCTCTCCGCAACACATCATTCCACCTGACTGCCTGATCTCCACTTCTCCTGCCTCCATCAGGCAAACTCCTCCAGGAAAGACCTTTGTTTCTCCACGCCGACGCCTCGGAATCCTCAAATGGGGTCACTCCTCCCATCTCGCAGGTCATGCGGGCATCAAGAAATCTGTGCAACTCATCTCCCGCTTCTATTGGTGGCCGACTCTGGAGACGGATGTTGTGGACTTTGTGCGAGCCTGCACTATCTGTGCCCGGGATAAGACTCCTCGCCAGAAGCCCGCTGGTTTTCTTCATCCCCTGCCTGTCCCCGAACAGCCTTGGTCTCTGATTGGTATGGATTTTATTACTGATTTACCCCCTTCCCGTGGCAACACTGTTATTTGGGTGGTCGTTGATCGATTCTCCAAAATGGCACATTTCATCCCTCTTCCTGGTCTTCCTTCTGCGCCTCAGTTGGCTAAACAATTTTTTGTACACATTTTTCGTCTTCACGGGTTGCCTACGCAGATTGTCTCGGATAGAGGCGTCCAATTCGTGTCTAAATTCTGGAGGGCTCTCTGTAAACAACTCAAGATTAAATTAAATTTTTCTTCTGCATATCATCCCCAGTCCAATGGACAAGTAGAAAGAATTAACCAGATCTTGGGTGATTATTTGCGACATTTTGTTTCCTCCCGCCAGGATGACTGGGCAGATCTCCTTCCATGGGCCGAATTCTCGTATAACTTCAGGGTCTCTGAATCTTCCTCCAAATCCCCATTTTTCGTGGTGTACGGCCGTCACCCTCTTCCCCCCCTCCCTACCCCCTTGCCCTCCGGTCTGCCCGCTGTGGATGAAATTTCTCGTGACCTTTCCATCATATGGAGAGAGACCCAAAATTCTCTCTTACAGGCTTCATCACGCATGAAGAAGTTCGCGGATAAGAAAAGAAGAGCTCCTCCCGTTTTTTCCCCTGGAGACAAGGTATGGCTCTCCGCTAAATATGTCCGCTTCCGTGTCCCTAGCTACAAGTTGGGACCACGCTATCTTGGTCCTTTCAAAATTTTGTGTCAAATTAATCCTGTCTCTTATAAACTTCTTCTTCCTCCTTCTCTTCGTATCCCTAATGCCTTTCACGTCTCTCTTCTCAAACCACTCATCCTCAACCGTTTTTTTCCCAAATCTGTTCCTCCCACTCCTGTTTCCGGCTCCTCGGACATCTTCTCTGTCAAAGAGATCTTAGCTTCCAAAAAGGTCAGAGGGAAAACTTTTTTTTTAGTGGACTGGGAGGGTTGTGGTCCTGAAGAGAGATCCTGGGAACCTGAGGACAACATCCTAGACAAAAGTCTGCTCCTCAGGTTCTCAGGCTCTAAGAAGAGGGGGAGACCCAAGGGGGGGGGGTACTGTTACGCCGAGCGCTCCGGGTCCCCGCTCCTCCCCGGAGCGCTCGCTTCACTCTCCCCGCTGCAGCGCTCCGGTCAGATCCACTGACCCGGGGCGCTGCGATTCCGCTGCCAGCCGGGATGCGATTCGCGATGCGGGTAGCGCCCGCTCGCGATGCGCACCCCGGCTCCCGTACCTGACTCGCTCTCCCTCGGTCCTGTCCCGGCGCGCGCGGCCCCGCTCCCTAGGGCGCGCGCGCGCCGGGTCTTTGCGATTTAAAGGGCCACTGCGCCGCTGATTGGCGCAGTGATTCCAATTAGTGTCTTCACCTGTGCACTTCCCTATATCACCTCACTTCCCCTGCACTTCCTTGCCGGATCTTGTTGCCATTGTGCCAGTGAAAGCGTTCCTTGTGTGTTCCTAGCCTGTGTTCCAGACCTCCTGCCGTTGCCCCTGACTACGATCCTTGCTGCCTGCCCCGACCTTCTGCTACGTCCGACCTTGCTTCTGTCTACTCCCTTGTACCGCGCCTATCTTCAGCAGCCAGAGAGGTTGAGCCGTTGCTAGTGGATACGACCTGGTCACTACCGCCGCAGCAAGACCATCCCGCTTTGCGGCGGGCTCTGGTGAAAACCAGTAGTGGCTTAGAACCGATCCACTAGCACGGTCCACGCCAATCCCTCTCTGGCACAGAGGATCCACTACCTGCCAGCCGGCATCGTGACAGGTAAAAGCATCCCAGAGTTATTAATGCATAAAGTGACAGTGGTCGGAATTGCAAAAAAGGGCTCAGTCCTTAAGAGGAAAAAGGGCTCAGTCCTTAAGATGAAAAAGGGCTCAGTCCTTAAGGGGTTAATATCTATAACACCTTAAGGTAAGAGTAATGGTTATCCTAGGTTATTCCTAGTAGGCAGAGGCATAAGAATGGGGCAACTAATGAATAATATTATTTTTTATTTCCTATTTCAGCTGTTACAAATTGTTACAAAATTTTCAATAACAAAACAACTGAAAGGAATCAATTTATTTCTAGATACTATAATTTACAGTATCTCACACAACTGAGTCCACCCCTCCCATTTATGTACATATTTTATGATATCTTTTCATGTGACAACACCATTCCCACCACCATGCTTGACTGTAGGCAAGACACACATGTCTTTGTAGTCCTTACATGGTTGCTGCCACACTCGCGTGGCAGCTTCTAAACCAAATAAGTTTATCTAGGTCTCATTAGACCACAGGACATAGTTCCACTAATCCATGTCTACTTGATTTCAGCAAACTGTGTGCTTTCTTGTGCTTCCTTTTTTAGAAGAATCTTTCTACTGGGATGACAGCCACGCTGTGTGCAGCGTATGGTCTGAGCAATGATAGGCTGACCCAGGGCTGACCCTACAATTAGTCCCGCTGAGTCCATTGGACCAAGGTGGTACCTTCACAGGGGCGGAAAATTGCCACCCGAGAAGATTTTTAACATGCAGGGGGAGCTCCCCCTGGGAAATTTAAATGAGTGGCAATGCGTACAACATATGCATCCCCACTCACAGTACTGTACAGGAACAGAGGACAGCAGTAATCCTCACTCCTGTACTTCCCAGCGGAGTGGTGCAGTATTATCATTGCAGGAGTGCAGGGAAGGTGAGTTACATTTTTATTATTTTTTATTTATTTAGTGAGGGCCTGTAAAAATGCTGGGGGCTTCCCTACCTACCTAATTACAGGGGCTTTCTAAGGGGGCTTCCCTACCTACCTAATTACAGGGTCTTCCCTAACTACCTAAGTATTGGGGCCCCTCTACCTACCTAATAACAGGGGCTTCCCCTACCTATCTAAATACTGGGCATTTCCATTTAACTACCTATCTAAATACTGGGGGCTTCCCTTTCCTTACCTATCTAAACACTGGGTGTTTCCATTTCCCTACCTATCAAAATAATGGAGGCTTCCCTTTCCATACCATTCTAAGTACTGGGGGCTTCCCCTACCTATGTAAATACTGGGTGTTTCCCTTTAACTACCTATCTAAATACTGGGGGCTTTCCTTTCCCTACCTATCTAAACCCCGGGGGTTTCCCTTTCCCTACCTATCTAAATACTGGGAGCTTCTCTTTCCCTACCTAGAATTGGGGGCTTTTCTTTCCCTACCTAAGTACTGTGGGCTTCCCTAAGAACTGAAGGCTTCCCTATCTATCTATCTGTATATCTATCTACTGGGGGCTTCCCTACCCATCTATCTACTGGGGGCATCCCTATCTATATGTCTGTCTGTCTATCTATCTAGCTAAAACTCCAATAAAAACAGCACATCCAGAATTGTAGTCTTTCAGCAGAGGGTGAAGGGAGGTATATAGGACTGTGGTTACCAGGTCCAAAGCTATAGCCAAAGGATAAGTGCCACCACCAAACGTATCCAATCAAAAATGGACGTTTATTCCATAGTGCAAAAAAAGTAGACGTTTCAGTAGTGTGAGGTTACTGAAATGCCTGCTTTTTCTGCACTATGGAATAAACATCCACTTTTGATTGGATACGTTTGGTGGCTGCACTTATCCTTTGGGTATCTATCTAATCTACTGGGGGCTGTAAAATGTTCAGAGCCTAACCTGTTTTTCTGGCAGATTCTGTGGAGATGAGCCATGTTTGGAAGAAGACTTCATGGCGGTCTGAGCAAGACAGAGAAGAAAAGGAAAGAGAACCACTCCAAGAAGACGCCCCCTGCGAGTCTGTAGATGTAACTGCACTGTTATCACTTATACCACCTGCATTGCCTCTGTACAGCTGTGGTCATCCCATATGCTCACTGTATAGGGGGATATTGGTCTGTGGTATTTATTCAGTGTCAGTATGGTGGTATAATCTAGTCACTATGTATTAATAATATAGCATGATGGTAGCATAGTGGTTTTATTGGTGATATTGGTCTGTGTGTTATTTCATAGCAGTATGATGGTATATTATGATGGTCACAGCAGTTGTAGTACGTCCTGGTGCAGAAGTATTATTTTTTATGTTTCTATACTTCCACTTATGAGGGGTTTAGTTAGCATTTAAATCTTGGACCCATGCCGCACAATGTCTTGGGCCCAGCCCTGGGATGACCCCCACCCCATCAAACTCTGCAGCAATGCTGGAAGCACTCATACCGTAAATTTCCCAAAGGCAACCTCTAAATATAATGCTGAACACATTCGCTCAACCTCTTTGGTCCTGTGAAACCTCTATATGGTCTTGCCCACTGTGCTGCAGCTCAGTTTCAGGGCCGGCAAACTTCTTATAGCCTAGGCCATCTTTATGTAGATCAACAACGCTTTGCCATGAGTTGCTATATTAAACTTCCAGTGACCAGTGTGAGAGCGATAACACCATATTAAAAGACACATTTACAGATACAAACTTAAGACACCTGCTCCCCATTCACACCTGAGACCTTGTAACATTAATGATTCACATGACACCAGGGAGGGAAAATGGTTTATTGGGTCCAATTTGGACATTTCCACTTAGGGGTGTGCTCACTTTAGTTGCCAAGGTTTAGAAATTAATGGCTGTGTTGAGTTATTTTGAGATTACACAAAATTAAACACTTATACAGGCTGTGCACTACTTTACATTGCAGCAGTGTGTCATTTCTTCAGTGTTGTCACTTAAAAAAATATTAAATATTTACAAAAATGTGAGGGGTGGACTCGGTTATGTCAGATACTGTATGTAGATAATATGTAATTTTGGACTTCTGTTTTTTTAAAGTATTGTTGAGGTTAATGATATAACCTTCTTTAATATATTATTTTTTACTCCTTGCAAGGTAATCAATGTTTTTTTTTCTGTGATTTTTTTAACCCCTTAACGACAATGGACGTAAATGTAGGTCATGGGGAAGTGGTACTTAACCCTCCATGACGTACATTTACGCGCCGCCATGATCGCGAGCACCGGAGCGGTACTCGTGTCTTGCCCGGCAGGTCCAAGCTGCTATCGGCAGCCAGGGACCCGCCGGTAATGGCGGACATCCGCGATCGTGCGGATGTCTGCCATTAACCCCTCAGATGCCATTATCAATACAGATCACGGCATCTGCGGCAGTGAGGTACTTTGAATGGATGATCGGATCGCCCGCAGCGCTGCCACGGGGATCCGATCATCCAGCATGGCAGCCGGAGGTCCCCTCACCTTGCTCTGGCCATCTCTCAGAGTCTTCTGCTCTGGTCTGAAATCGAGCAGAAGATGACCGATAATACTGATCAGTGCTGTGTCCTATACATAGCACTGAACAGTATTAGCAATCAAAGGATTGCTATGAATAGTCCCCTATGGGGACATAAAAAGTGTAAAAAAAATGTAAAATAAAAAAGTTTAAAAAAAGGTAAAAAATCCCCTCCCCCAATAAAAAAGTTAAACGTCCGTTTTTCCCATTTTACCCCCAAAAAAGCGTAACAAAAATAATTAATACACAAATTTTGTATCAACGTGTGTGTAAAAGTCTGAAATATTAAAATATATTGTTAATTATCCCATACGGTGAACGGCGTAAATGTAAAAAAATTAAAAAAGTCCAAAATTGCTGCTTTTTTGTCACATTTTATTGCAAAAAAATTAATAAAAAATGTATAAAAAGTAAAATCTAAGCAAAAGGGGTACTGATAAAAACTAGAGATCATGGCGCAAAAAATTAGCCCTCATATCGCCCCATACACAGAAAAATGAGAAAGTTATAGGTGGTCAAAATAGGGCAATTTCAAACATACTAATTTTGTTAAAATGGTTTGAGATTTTTTTTAAGCGGTACAATTATAGAAAACCATATAATCATGGGTATCATTTTAATCTTATTGACCCACAGAATAAAGAAAACATGTCATTTTTACCGGAAAGTGTACAGCGTGAAAACAAAACCTTCCAAAATTTGCTAAATTGCGGTTTTCTTTTCAATTTTCCCACATAAATAATATTTTTTTGGTTGCACCGTACATTTTATGGTAAAATAAGTTACATAATTACAAAGTACAATTGGTAATGCAAAAAACAAGCCCTCATATGGCTCTGTGGATGGAAATATAAGAGAGTTATGATTTTTAGAAGGCGAGGAGGATAAAACGAAAATGCAAAAATAAAATTGGTCTGGTCCTTAAGGCCAAAATGGGCCTGGTCCTTAAGGGGTTAATCTTGCCACAATTGGAGGAATGTTTGTTAGAACCCCTTACTGTGGAATCCACCAGAACAATTCTGCTCAGAAATTCTGTTGAGTCACATTATTTTTAATTGTATTCTGCTGCACCATGCACACGGTGGAATTTCCTTGGCAGATGTTCTTCGCAACAGAAATTCTGATGATCATTTTAGCTGACCGATGGCAGATTGTTATTGTCTGAAAAATTTGATTTGGATGATTTGCCAAATTTGTAAAATTTAATCCCTTAAGGACCAAGCGTTTCTCTGTTTTTGCACTTTCATTTTTTCCTCCTTTCCTTTTAAAAATCATAACCCTTTCAATTTTTCACCTATAAATCAATATGAGGGTTATTTTTTGCTCCACTAATTCTAATTTGTAATGACATCAGTCATTTTACCCAAAAATGTACAGCAAAAAGGAAAAAAAATCATTGTGCGACAAAATTGAAGAAAAAACAACATTTTGTAAATTTTGGGGGCTTCTGTTTCTACGCCATACATGTTTCTGTAAAAATGACACTTTATCTTTATTCTGTAGGTCCATACGATTAAAATAATACCCTACTTATATAGGTTTGATTTTGTCCTACTTTGGGAAAAAATCATAACTACATGCACAAAAATTAATACATTTAAAATTGTCCTCTTCTGACCCCTATAACTTTTTTATTTTTCCATGTTACGGGTGATATGAGGCTCATTTTTTCTGCCATGAAATTTTAATTGGTACCATCTTTGTTTTTATCAGACTTTTTGATCGCTTTTTATTCCTTTTTGTTTGGTATAAAAAGGGACCAAAAATATATTTTTTTGCGCATACGACATTGACCGTGCGGTTTACTTTACGATATATTTTTATAGTTCGGACATTTACGCACGCGGCAATGCCACATATGTTTATTTTTATTATGTTTATTTTTTATATGGAATTTGGGAAAAGGAGGGTGATTTAAACTTTTAATAAGGAAGGGGTTAATGTGTGTGTTTTTAAACTTTTTTTTTTTACATGGCGGCACAAAGACAGAGCCTGGTAATTGGAATGAATAAACTTTAAATCCTTTTTTGAGGACCCATTGGAGGACAAGTCTGGTGCCAGCAGCCGTGGTAATTGCAGCTCCAATAGTGTATAATTCCTGCAGTGTAAACTGTGGCAAAACTCCTAGGGGGACATTTATCAAAGCATTTAGTAGTTTTTTTTTTGCTTAAAATTGTCGCAAAATTGTCGCATGTGCGCCTACACTCTTTTTTCTGCGACTGTTTGCTTGTGCAGTGCCCTAAGCAAAAAATTACCAAAGCAAAAAGTGATTCTTGGCTTGCAGTGGTCAGAGATTTATCAAGTGCGAAGGTCGCAAAAAAGTCGCATCGCATAAAAAAAGCTACTAAATTTACTCCAGCTCACAAATGGAGCAGAAAAAGCCACTACCAAAGCAAAAACAGAAAAAGTGCTTACGTGAAAGAAATTTATCAACAGGCTGAAAGCAGTTGATAAATAAGTCTCACATAAGCAAAAAAATAGTAATGAAAAATAACTAAAAAAAGGAATACATAAGCAAACATTGATAAATGTCCCCCCTAGTTGTATCTTAAAATCTCAGCGCACCCCAATGCTCTGAGTGTTCACTTGAAAAGGGAGGGCCTGCAGTACCAGCAACTTGGAGAGAAGCATATTCAGCTTCTGTGCCATTGGATAAGTGGGCGCATAAAGCTAGAAGTGGCTGCTGTGAAAAAGCTTGTATTTTTAAATCGAGCTGACGGTCCTCCGCTAGGCGAGCCACCTCCTGTTCCAGCCCCTGATTAGATTTACAAGTTTAATGTCCCGGGTGCCCGAAGCGTTTACTTTCAAGTATCACTGTATGACCACAAAACCCAATATAACAAGGAGTCACGTGGCGGCACAATGACAGAGCCTAGAGGAAGCAACAGCCCAACGAGACCACAGGGCCTCACAATAGAAAAGATCAAAGATATTTTGTAAAATTTAAATTGAAGATTTAAAATAGATTAAAATTTTAAAAGTTTAATTTAAGGTGCCAACAGCATGAGGAGACATATGGGGGCACAATGACACAGCCTGGAGGTGGCAGCAGCATGAGGAGACCATAATGTGGCAGAATGACACAGCCTGGAATTGGCAGCAGCAAGAGGAGACCATATTTTGGCAGAATGACCAAGCCTGGAGGTGGCAGCAGCCTGACAACACCATAGGGCCTCACAATTGAAAAGATAAAAGATATATTTTAAAATTTAAATTGAAGATTTTAAATAGATTAACATAAAAAAATGTATGTAATGTGCCAGCAGCATGAGGGGACCACATGGTGGCACAATGACACAGCCTGGAGGGGGCACCAGCATGAGGAGACCAAAATGTGGCAGAATGACCAAGCCTGGAGGTGGCAGCAGCAAGAGGAGACCATATGGTGACAGAATGAGACAGCCTGGAGGTGGCGGCAGCCTGACGTGACCATAGGGCCTCATAATTGCAAAGATGAAAGATATTTTTTTTAAATTGCATGTAGCCATGTTAACATCCTCTGTATACTTGATGAAAAACTGCAACACTGCAGAGTAGCTGATTTTCCACCCAACAGTCCACACTGACTTACTGCTACTGCTGCCGACTCAAGGGACCCCTGTTCCACTACCTCCCGGGCAGGTGGTCTGCCACGAAGCAGGATGGTCTACCCCGGGCACGTTTGGCTCCAGACTTCCCACTGCTGCCACCATGCTAACTGCCAACCATGCTACCACCTTGCTCGCTCAACTGCTGCCTCACGGGCAACCTACAACCCTCTTCTCCTGATGATGATGAAGCCCCTTCTGCACTGGGCTCCCAAGTGCGATCGGTTTCATCACCATCGAGTTGCGTCTGTACGTCACTGATGTCCTCCTCAGGTTCCTTAGTGTCTGCTTCAGGAGCCTGAATGCTTGCAACACCACCTCCCATGCCACTCTCCACATCACTACTTGCCCGCCTAGCGGAGGAAGTGGCGGATGTCTCCTCCACTGCTTGGCTGGGCAGTAGCTGCTGTCTATCTTCCAGTAGATCATCCTCACTAAATAGTGAAGCTGAACACACAACATACGATACTTCTGTGGGGAAGGGAACAGCATAGGACAGATGTAATGGGAGGACAGGGACTGTTCCCGGGCCATGCCAACTGAGGGCTGTGTCTGAGGAACCCACCGACTGTTGATTGGGGTATCAGATGTCACTTGTAATGAACTGGATGACCGAGTTAACTCGATGACGGCAGATGGGTTGAAGGCCGAGACACGACCGCTGCCTGATACTGGGAGCTCAGGCCTCTCGCTGCGACTCCTGCTGCCACTTGCCCCTAGTCTGCTGTGACCTCTGCCTGATGAATTTAGGCCTCTGCCACTCCTCTGTGCATGTCATGGCACTTCTCTGCCTGACATGATTAGTGCGAATATGAGGGGAGTACAATACGCTCAACTACACTTAAAACAGTATTTGTCTACAACACCAGCAGGTGTGAACTTTTGGCTTGCCTTTCACAGTGAGTAGGCCCTTAAGACTTTAACAGGTAGGAAATGGTACACCGCATAGATATATGTACCTGGTATGCACGTATGAGGGGAGTACAATACGCTCCAATACACTTAAAACAGTGCAACAGGTAGAAAAAGGGTTTTTCACCTCACCATGAAATTGTCTTCTTAAGCACCAGCTCCCAGCATAGAAGAGAAAAATGAACTGCACAGCAAAAAGCTGAGCGGAGTGACGGCAACAAGCCCTGTTTCGCGGTCTTCCCGCTTCCTCTGGCCTCACTGTTCGGATGCTCCCGGAAGTCTTATACAGGAAATCCAGGATCGCTATCCAGAAGGAGGATTAATCCAACAAAATCTTTCTCTTGTGCAAAAAAAATATAATACAAATTGTGTGAAAAATATAGTTGAGACCTAGGATTCCAAGCGCTTCAGTGCGCAGAATCCACTGACATTCTCATTGTCTCAGCATGCGCTCTTGTTCCGGACTATCAGCTGTCACTTTTTCCAGGCCAAAAAAGGTAAGTTTACTGCTATCACTGTTATACTTTTCCTTCATGTGCTCGATGAGCCGTGCTGATCCTAATCCCGCTATCAGGTAGCGCTTATGCTCCCTTAAACGGGAAAAGAGACACCTCTTGGTTGATCCAATGTAATAAAATTTACATGGACATAGTAGTGGATAGATTGCCCAATCTGATCTGCAACAAATGAAATCCTTTACAATGAATTCTGTACTTCCTAATTTCAGATATGCTCCTTTTATAAGTTGTGGACAATGAATGCATGTACCACATCTAAAATTGCCTTTTAGTTCATTTTCTTTTAGCCAATTTTTTAATGCTTTTTCTGAACGGAATGTGGATGTTACCAGGACATTTTTTTATACTGTCACTTTGTCTGAAGGTTATTAATGGTTTTCTGAGGGCCAATTCTTGCAACACTGGATCTCTTTCAAGAACATGCCAATTATTTAAGACGGCTATTTTTATAGTATCCGACATTGAATTGTATTGGAAGGAGAAGACATATCTTTTTATTACATTGGATCAACCAAGAGGTGTCTCTTTTCCCGTTTCAGGGAGCATAAGCGCTCCCTGATAACGGGATTAGGATCAGCATCGAGCACATGAAGGAAAAGCATAACAGTGATAGCAGTAAACTTACCTTTTTTGGCCTGGAAAAAGTGACAGCTGATAATCCGGAACGCTCGGTCCCCAGCACCGCCCGGTTTATGCATAGTCATGCCCTCCCTGTGTATACCCGGAAGCGGCCTCAGCGCAGTGGAGTCACATACAGAGCAGGGAGGAGAGGGCGGGCAAGAATATGCACAAGCCGGGTGGTGCTGCAGGCCGAACAGCGGTGAAGTCACAGTGCCAGATGAAGGCAGTAACCCTACCCGTGCCAGTTTGAAGATAATTTGCATATCTGGAATAATGAAGATAATGGGCGAACGGTGGGGTGGATCCGGGCATGGTAGGCATCATATTGATCAGCGTCCCCTGAACTACCAGCCAGTACCTCTGGTTAGTGCGGGGGGGGGGGGGGGGGGGATTTGGTGACAGTTTTCCTTTAAGACTTTAACAGGAACAAAATCCTTCACCGCCTATGTACGCACAGGTTGCACTTAATAGAGGACAATACGCTCCGTCACGCAACCTTTTTTAGGCACTAATAGCAGTTGATTACAGTCGCTGTGTAGTACTCCCAAAATTGCACTTTCTCTCTTAATCTCACTCCCTTCCCTATCATTGCTTCTAGGCTGGATTTGGCCTGGAGTTGAATCTCTGCTGTAAAAAAAACTTTTCTGTGCAACACACTGCTCTCTGTCCCTCTCTCTCTGCAATAGAACGCTGATGTGACTGTCTGCAAGATGACTACTGATTAAACAGGGCTGTGACATCACAGGGGTGGCTGGCTGCTGATAGGCTGCATGCTGCATGTGATTCAGGGTCATCCCGCCGACCCTTGTTCCCGCCTTCCCAGCATTCCTTGCCCCAAGTCCTTGCCCCAAGAATCTGTAGGCGCTATATAAATAAATAAATAAAACATGTGGATGCGTCATCTTAGATGCCCTGGGGCCTGGACCGCCCTAAATGGAGTTTAATGAAGTGATTCGTGCGATCGAATTGCAGCAATATTAATTTGGATTCTTCAGATTGGATTCGCTCATCCCTAGAAGCTTTAATAACGCATGGATGGGGTTAAGTTGACCATAGCTTCATAGTCATAGTCTACTATCTGTCAGCAGTTGTCAGCAGCAGGCTCTGGTCATAGGTGGGTGGATAGGTGTTGAAAGAGATGTTGCCTTTTCAATAGAGAAAGCAGGGTCAGTGAGGCCCTAAAGAAGGAATGCAAAGCTATTTCAAGGGAACTTTTTATGTGTGAGAGGCTTGTGTACATTCACATGACAGCCTATGTCTGTGTGCTCAGGTGTGATGACATAGACATAAAATGTGTGATGTGGAAATAACTAATATAAAGCAATGAGTATGCCTTCCAGGGATGGACATGCCATGTGTGCAACCTATGCAGCTGCACAGGAGCCCGGGGCCCTTTACCACCTAAAGGGAAAATAATAATGATCTTTACAGTCTATTAAATTGCATATACTGGGCGACTGAATCTCAACATGGCCAAAAATGTGCAGAACAGGTGGACATTCCACACATTTGCTTGATTCTGGGATTTGAAGGGGTACTCCACTGCCCCAGTGTTCGTAACATTTTGTTTTGAACGCTGGGTGCGGGCTGCTGGGCGTTGTGATGTCATGACCATGCCCCTCGTGATGTCACGCCATGCCCCTCCCATAGACTTGCATTGAGGGGGCATGGCTGTGACATCACAACCCCCCGCAGCCCACACCCAGCGTTCGGAACAAAATGTTCTGCATGCTAGGACAGTGGAGTACCCCTTTAAGGAAGTTTTTTTTCTTCTAATTGTAATGCTATACAGTATAGGGATTCATTATGAACCCTGCTGAATATACAGGGAACTTCACATAGTAAACTCATACAACTGAATTTGGCTTTGGCAGTGGGAGCTCAGTGATAATCAGATGCAGGCCCGTCCACCACTGCTCTTCTTATCTGTCAGCAGACCACAGGCTGATGTTTACCATTGTCCTTAAATACTCTGTACCTGTTGACAGGCTCACAGCACAGCCGCAGAAATAGGTCAGTTCTCTTGGGATATTTAACACTTAAATAATAACTCTATATCAGGAAACTGATATTGAACCCATTTTCTAATATACATAGTTCAAAGGGGACCTGATTTTATCACCTCAGTATTTCATATGGCCACTATGATATTTACTAATTGTTTCCCTTTTCCAGGTAAAAAAAAAACAAAAAACACCCATATCCTTTGTTTGCATGCACCTTAAAGGCTGGAAAACAGTTTTTATTTTAATCAACTTGTGCCAGAAAGTTAAACAGATTTGTAAATTACTTATATGTAAAAATGTTAATCCTTCCAGTATTTATCAGCTGCTGTATGCTCCACAGGAAGTTCTTTTCTTTTTTAATTTACTTTCTGTTTGACCACAGTGCTCTCTAATGACACCTCTGTCCATGTCAGGAACTGTCCATAGTAGGAGCAAATCCCCATAGCAAACCTATCCTGCTCTGGACAGTCCCTGACATGGACAGAGGTGTCAGCAGAGAGCACTGTGGTCAGACAGACAGGAAATTCAAAAAGAAAAGAACTTCCTGTAGACTATCTTTACAGATGCTGATAAGTACTGGAAGGATCTTTACATAGACATAATTTACAAATCTGTTTAACTTTCTGGCACCAGTTGGTAAAAAAATAAAATAAAAAAAAGGTTTCCAACGGAGTACCGCTATAATCCCATATGGCAGCCTGATCTAATAATGTTACAATACACAGTTCTAATTCTTCGCCTCTCTGTATATTAGCTGCAATATTATACATATTTACAATTAGTCCTGTACCCCCCATCTTAAAAGTAGAGCCCTGGATGTATATATATATAAACTGTATGGTGACTATTAATAAGACTGCATTAACTGGTTGCAAGTAAAGTAGAGCGACACTTTAATAATAAATGTATCAAAAGTAATATAGAGGAGATGTATTACTTTGATTAAGGAAACACAATTATTCTTTAGTCTGCTATTAATTAACATTTTATGGTGTCTATTCTGATTTTCCACTATATTTGATCAACAGGCAAAATATTTACTCGTGTACGAGGGGAGGGGGTATTACAAGTTTCAAATGTAAACTGTGAAATTCTTTTCTGCAGAGTAGACCTCTTTGTTGTGATTTTCGTTGCTATCTATTGTTGCTATTGTTAATTCAAGCTTCTTAAAGTACTTTTCTGATTTACATAAACTCGTTTTTAATGCTCTATACGGGCTTACTGAGCAAATGGGATTTGTCTTGTGAGCAAGAGGTAAGTTTAAAGGCTTTGTCCACCTTTACAAGTTTATTTTTAAATTTAATGTCTTGATAGATTTAAAACAAAAATTAAAGGGGTACTCCACTGCCCCAGCATTCGGAACATTTTGTTCGGAAGGCTGGGTGTCGGCTTCAATAGTCGTGAGGTCAAGAGGGGCGTGGCCGTGATGTCGCAACCCTCACAGCCGGAACTCAGCGTTTGGAACAAAATGTTCCGAACGCTGGGGCAGAGGAGTAGCCCTTTAAGCAACTTTTCAAACAGCCTCAACTTAAGGTTTGCGTCTCTATGTCAACAGACTACAAACCAAATCTTTGTAGTCTGATCCTGCAGTCATACTCCTTTCTATTCCTCTGTTCTCACTAATACAATGACTTCTTGTTATAATGGAACCAAAACAGTTATTTCTGGATACATTTTCAAGTAACACTGATGGACTCCACTAACTTTGCACAGGATAAAGAAAATTTTGCTCCATGTTTTTGTGATGTCGCACCCCACAGGAACTGGATCACTCAGCCAATCACTGACAGGACACCATTGTGGTCACTGATTGGATGTTTGCAACTATGAAGTACTTTTGCCTCTTAATACAGCTCAACGGTGGGGTAACAGAAGTTGGACATCTGCCAACGCTAAAGATAGAATGCCGAGTTTGGATAACTCCTTTAATTGGAGATTTTCCTAGCTATTGTGATTGAAAATATAGATTTTAATTAGACAAGAGACGAGTATTATGCATTCTTTCTTTACTGAATTTTTTCCAGCAGTAAAATGGTAAAACAAGTTACAAAGAAAACTTGCCCAGCAACTCCTTAGGTATGCAGAGAACAGTCAGTCAGCCAATCAGAGAGCGACCAATGTTATAAAAGTCCACACTGGTGATCAATCTTCCTCTTTCTTTGCTGTTATCTTGACTAAGCACATGTAGGTATTCTTGTAACATGGGAACTATGCAGAAAAACGAACTGTAGAATAGAACAGAGCTGGTTAAGCTATGAGAGAAAAGAATGATAATTAGTAAATAATCAGAGTAGGGTTAACGGGTGGGAGTAATACTCATCTCTTGTCTTAATAAAATCTATATTTTCTGTCACAATAGCTAGGAAAATCTCCAATTTTATTGCAGACAAGAGACTCCTATTAAGCATGTTTAAAGCTATACAATATTCTTATACAATATCTCATTAAAGAGAACCATAGAAACATGGGGTTCAGGTCTAAAATAAAAAGTTTTGAATGTAGATTCTGAAGACCAATAATAATCTTAATCATAACGAAGTGCTCAATCTTCCAGGCAGCCTTAATCTGGCCCTGATCTCCGCCATTTTGTTTCTGCACAACAGGACGATTGGGCCAATCTGTTACCTTGGGCGGAGTTTTTCTATAACCACCGCTACAAGAACTTCTCCATTCTTCATTGTCATCGGTCACCACCCTCAACCACCTCTTCCTCTCCCCACTGCTTCTGGGGTTCCTGCTGTTGATGATCAGGTTCGAGACTTTAGGGCCATTTGGCAGGAAACCCGACACTCCCTAGTTCTGGCTTCCTCCTGCATGAAGTCTCAAGCCGACAAGAAGAGAAGGCCACCCCCGGTCTTCTCTCCTGGGGACAGGGTCTGGCTGTCTGCCAAAAATGTATGTCTGAAGATCCCCAGTTACAAACTGGGTCCTCGATTCCTGGGTCCTTTTAAGATCTTGCACCGTATTAACCCGGTGTCATACAAGCTCCACCTACCACCATCTCTTTGCATCCCGAACTCCTTCCACGTCTCCCTCCCTGGGGGATGTCTCTCCCACTCCTGTATCTGGTGCTCCCGATGTTTTCTAGGTAATAGAGATTCTGGCCACCAAAACTGTCAGGGGGAAACGGTTCTTCCTGGTGGACTGGAAAAGGTTCAGTCCTAAGGAAAGGTCCTGGGAACCAGAAGAGAACATTCTTGATCAGGATCTGCTGAGGTTCCTATGGCCTAAAAAGAGGGGGAGACCTCTGACTGTGCGTAAGTGTTTCCTAAGGCGCGCACCGGCTCTCTGAAATTTAAAGGGCCATCGCACCCATAATTGGTCTTCAACCGCTTCTCCCAGGGCAATGTCTCTCCCACTCCTGTATCTGGTGCTCCTGATGTTTTTGAGGTAATAGAGATTCTGACCACCAAAACTGTTTCCTAGGGCGTGCTGGCTCTCTGAAATTTAAAGGGCCAATTTGAAATTTAAAGTGTCTGCACTTCCTCTTGACCCCTGCAGGATGTTTGTGCCTTGTAGCCACTGAGAACGCGTTCCTTGCAGTGTCCTGTCGAACCGTGTACCAGTACCATTTTTCTACATTTCCGCCAGCCCTGACCTTCTTGCCAGTCCCTGTTTCTGAGTTTTCTTATTAAAGTGTACCACGCCTCACCTCGGCCACCACTGTGGGTTAGTTGTACTAGGGGTAGCGACCTGGGAGTCCGCCTGCCACAGCAAGTCCATCCCGCTTTGCAGCGGGCTCTGGTGAAAACCAGCGGCTCCTTAGACTCCGCTCCCTGGTGCGGCTTTCTCCGGTGGTACAGCGGATCCACTACTCTACTGTTACAATAAGGCTTTCATTTCATTTTAGACATCGGACTACACAAAGCTTAGGATTATGAGGAAAAGCCAGATAAAAGACAGAGTGTAAGTTGGTTTTTGACCGTCTGTATATGGAAAATTGTACACCCTGTGGGGAGTATTGTTTACAATTTATGTCTAAAGCCTTGACATCAGATACTCTTTTAAAAGATATACAGTCATGGCCGTAAGTGTTGGTACCCCAGAAATTTTTCTAGAAAATGAAGTATTTCTCACAGAAAAGGATTGCAGTAACACATGTTTTGCTATACACATGTTTATTCCCTTTGTGTGTATTGGAACTAAACCAAAAAAGGGAGGAAAAAAAAGCTAATTGGACATAATGTCACACCAAACTCCAAAAAATGGGCTGGACAAAATTATTGGCAACCTTTCAAAATTGTGGAAAAATAAGATTGCTTCAAGCATGTAATGCTCCTATAAACTCACATGGGGAAAGTAACAGGTGTGGGCATTATAAAAATCACACCTGAAAGCAGATAAAAAGGAGAGAGGTTCACTTAGTCTTTGCATTGTGTGTCTGTGTGTGCCACACTAAACATGGACAATAGAAACAGGAAAAGAGAACTGTCTGAGGACCTGAGAACCAAAATTGTGGAAAAATATCAACAATCTCAAGGTTACATGTCCTTCTCCAAAGATCTAGATTTGCCTTTGTCCACAGTGTGCAACATTATCAAGAAGTTTGCAATCCATTGCACTGTAGCTAATCTCCCTGGGTGTGGGCGGAAGAGAAAATTGATGAAAGGTGTCAATGTAGGATAGGAAAAGAATGACGGTGCTCATAGTGATATGGATATAATATCTCAAGAATGTGTTTATTAAAAATAACAATATAAAAATACATTAAATATATAGCCGTCTGAAAAGCCACAGGGCCCTTGTGGCTGACCTCTAGCTATATAAAAATAACGATTAAACGATAATGAAATAATTATACTAATAATGGGAAATAGGTAAAAGATATAGTGCCATGGGAACTGCTCCGGAATCAAGTGTAAAAAGAATATAAAAATCCAATATTAAAGGACAACTGCAGCGGTATGATACTTATCCCCTATCCACAGGATAGGGGATAAGTGTTTGATTGCAGGGGGTCCGACAGCTGGGAACCCTCGTGATCTCCCTAATGGCGCGTAGCATCGACCTAGAGGATGATGGTGATGCCCCGTCTCCTCCCCATCCCCATACAGTTCTATGGGGGAGGCACGAACGCTGCCTCCCCGCCTCTCCCATAGAGATGTATGGAGGAGGCGTGCCGGCTGCAACGTCATGCTGCGGCTGGCAAGCCCCCTGCACGGGAGAGCCGCGGCCCCGTACAGGAGATCACAGGGGGTCCCAGCGGTCGGACCCAAGCGATCAAACACTTATCCCCTATCCTGTGGATAGGGGATAAGTGTTAATCACGCTGCAGATGTCCTTTAAAGTTAGTAGGGCATTGTGCCACTTGTAGTCCATACACATAAATGTTTTACACTTTCAAGTGATTATACATTCTAATGTCCTCGCAAGATGAATAGCGCTAATTCCAGCAAGGAATTTGGTAATGCACTTTGCTCCGGCAATTGATAGTAATATTCAGCAAGTTAGAAATAATGTCACAGTTTATAGTGCGGCGGTGCTGTGCACCTCTCGCCTATCCCACCGATCACGGGAGACGGGAGTGTGGATCGATGCAGTGCGATCCTGCAGCTCCTGAAGTTGACAGCGTAACTCCGATATCAAGGGCTGTATAAGCCCCTACTATAAGACAGAATCCAAAGACAAACAGTAGAAATTCCAAGGTAGTAGACTTAAATGGCTTCTTTAGGTGTGGACATTGTCCAAACTGCAAGGCAACAAATTTTCCCAAAAAGACAACCAAGATTAGTAGTACTGCCAATGATTTCCAGTTTGAGATTAAAGAATTCCTGAATTGCATGAGCAAGGGAGTCATTTATGTTATAGAATGTCCTTGCCATAAACAGTATATAGGCAGGACATCACGTAACGTATTCTTGAGCATAGGTATAATATTAAAAAGAAGAATGACAAACACCCCTTGTCCCTGCACTTCAGAGACTTTCATAACAGTAACCCTAATCAGCTTAGATATTCAGCGATTATGTCAGTCAAACCAGACTGGCGTGGGGGCAATTACATAAATAAAATATCTAGAGCAGAATCCCGCAAAATATTTGAATTTGAGTCATTAATGGCGAGAGGGTTAAATTCTGACTTAGAACTGATTGGCTTTTTGGACAATTGGATGGGAGGTCGGGACGGCTTGTTGGTCCGTCAGGGGGCAGCCTGTTTTACCAGCGCTCTGACGGACCCTTGGGCGGTTCCCTGCCTCCTATCCCACAATCAACATTACCACTTCCACATACAAAATTTCATTCTTTATTTTATTTTTCTTCTTTATTAAAAAAAAAATTTTCCCTCTTCATTTATAGCCACTAAGTAAGTTTCTTCTCATAATTTCTCCTCTTGATGTCCCAATCTATTATATTTTTGTGTCTATACATATACAGATGCTTTTTTTATATATATGATTTTTTTTACATATATGATTTTGACACATTTTGTCAATTTTATTGGTTATATCTCATTTCACTATTTCTATTTTTGCATAAGCTTAATTAGACTGCCAACTAGTGTATTTTCATTATTTTTGTTAGCTAATTCTCTACATTTTCTGTTTGTATTTTTTAATCACCTGTAACCCAGGTTGGCATTTATTCCATGTCTGGTTTTCACTATAACCTTGATCAATTCTAATTAGTTGAAGATGTGCTTCTAATTAGTTGAAGATGTGCCTATATATACTTGGTAGCTAGTCTCTCTGCCCCTTTTTTCATTACCATAGCTGCTGAAGAAAGGATCTATGGCGATCCTGAAACTAGTCAAAATAAATATATTATATTTTTTTTACACTTGATTTCGGCAGCAGTTCCCATGGCACTATATCTTTTACCTATTTCCCATTATTAGTATCATTATTTCATTATCGTTTAATCATTATTTTTATATAGCTAGAGGTAAGCCACAAGGGCCCTGTGGCTTTTCAGACGGCTATATATTTTATGTATTTTTATATTGTTATTTTTAATAAACACATTCTTGAGATATTATATCCATGTAACTTTGAGCGCCTTCATTCTTTTCTTAAATTTACATTATTTATTTAACACCTAGGGTATAGGTGTTTAGATGGGTTTTGCTCAGTTTTTGGTGTTTAAGGCTAGGTAAGCACCTTCCATTTTTTTTTGCATATCAATGTAGGATAGTCCAGATGGTGGATTGGCATCCCAAACAAGTTCCAAAGATATTCACGCTGTCCTGCAGGCTCAGGGAGCATCAATGTCAGCACGAACGATCTGTCGACATTTAAATGAAACGCTATGGCAGGAGACCCAGGAGGACCCCACTGCTTACACAGAGACATATAAAAGCAAGACTACATTTTGCCAAAATGAACTTGAGTAAGCCAAAATCCTTCTGTGAAAACGTCTTGTGGACAGATGAGACCAAGATAGAGCCTTTTGGTAAAGCACATCATTCTACTGTTTACCGAAAACAGAATGAGGCCTACAAAGAAAAGAACACAGTACCTACAGTGAAATATGGTGGAGGTTCAATGATGTTTTGGGGTTGTATTGCTGCCTCTTGCACTGGGTGCCTTGAATGTGTGCAAGGCATCATGAAATCTGAGAATTACCAACGGATTTTGAGTCGCACTGTACAGCCCAGTGTCAGAAAGCTGGGTTTGCATCTGAGATCTTGGGTCTTCCAGCAGGACAAGGACCCCAAACATACATCAAAAAGCACCCAGAAATGGGAGGCAACAAAGCGCTGGAGAGTTCTGAAGTGGCAGCAATGAGTCCAGATCTAAATCCCATTGAACACCTGTGGAGAGATCTTAAAATTGCTGTTGGAAAAATGAAACACCCCCCAATAGACTCCAGTAACACAAGTGTGAACAGACGCTAATGTGGTTACTAGAACAAGGATTTGAAAAGATTATTTTGCTTTTGAAGGATCCTGAGTCTGAAAATAGGTGTCCACGTCTGTATACATATAAGTAAGATAGCTGTTAACACAGTTTTATCTCACATAATATCTCCACCACCCCATACATCACCCTAAGTCTGAGCATTTTTATATACATTGAACATTTTTACAAGATTCAATATCCAATGATACATAGATTAACAAGTGTCATTGAAATGAGAAGCACTTGTTATTCCAGTTAACTCTCTTCAGATAACAGCAGGATTTTTTTTAGATACTTTTAATTTTATTTATCTTACTTAAGTGGGAGCATTAAATGGAAGCCAATGACAGAGCTTTGCTATGTTTACATAGTATAAAAGCCATTCATTGTGGAAAATAACCGAAGGATATTTGACAGGCTTTGACTAGTATTACCTGGGTGAGAGTGCAGAGAACAAACCACTCACTGACTTTTCTCTATTGTATTTCAGCATACATTTAACAATGCAGACACTTAAAAAAACAATGCAAAATTGATAATGAAAACATTGTATACAAAAAGTTTTCATGACTTTTTATAATTACTAACAATTCATATTGTCCCATTAGGAAAATTACATTCCATATAATCTTTTTGGGCTAGGGACATCATTGAGGAGATAATCTGTTTAAAACTACCACAACATGAGCCACAGCAAAGAACGGCTCCTGCTCTTTGGGACCATGTCAAACTACTTTTGAATGGCTGCCATGTAATGCTACATTGTTCTAGCTGCAGTTACATGTCAGAGCAGTTGAGGGGTCCCAGAAGGTGTGTCTGCATTTTCCCTACTGTACTAACAGTCAGAATAGCAGAAAACTCTGATCCCGGCTATTTAACTCCCACATAAATTTTTCACTTGTCCAATGAAAAAACAAGGACTGGAAGTGCTATGTAGTATTAAAAAGAATAAACAGTTATCACTGATAGGATGTTGCAAGGAAAACATTAAAAAAATTACTTTGGTTTTAATTGGGTTTTCCCCACAAATGAAATGGGTGATAAAAGTCTGATCTCTAGGTGCCTCAGCAATCACTGAAATAGAGGGCCCCGGAGTACCCCGTTCTTCCTTACTGCTAGTCTGAGGAGAATGTTAAAGAGAGCCATAACCAAGCATGCGCACTGCCATTCCATTGACATTCTAAGGGACTGCTGAACTGATGGAGACAGCCAAGTACCGTGCTAGACACTTTGTGTCAGCCCCATAGACTTTAAATGGAATCGCAGAGTGATCTCCTATTCATAGTTCTCCACTCTTTTATTTTTCTCCTTTTTAAACTATATATATTTTTTTATATTATTGGCCCCATTTACATGGGTTTTCGATACATATTCAGAATCAAAATCTAGTCATCCAATGCAGATTTTGTCCTTTTTGAATTTGAAAAACACATTGCGGTTATGTTTATACATGGATTTGGCAAAAAAATAAATCCACATGGAAAGTTTTTGGATTCAGATGTGGTCTTGACACTTTATTTTATTTTATTTATCTTTATGTGGCCTTTCAAAACCCCATTGACTTTAATAGGAAAAACATCATCAAGAATTGACTTGTAAATTCTAGATGCAGATTTTACATTCCCCATTGAAGTCAGTGTAATGTGGCTTCCATGAGGTTTTTGAGGAAGAATCTGCCAAATCAGCATGGTGCATTGTAGAATGTAGAATTAAATGAATACATTCATTAATCGGGTCTCTATTGAACCTACTTTTCATACCAAAATGTAATGTATCTCTGGATGTCTCACATGTCCGGGTTAATGTATAATGACATAACACTGCACTGCCTATAATGACATTGACATTGTGCCTATGATGACAATGGCCCTCATTTACTATTGCAAACCCGACATGTTTTGTCGGGTTGTGTGCCAGATTCTGTTGCATTGCGCCAGAAATTCTGTCTGTGCCAGATTGTGCGCCAGAATTTGCGCCAGAATTGAAAAAAAAAAAAAAGACTAACTCTCCATTTTCTAAGAAAACCACAAAAAGGGGCATGGCCGCCAGGAAAAGGGGGCGTAGTCTCCGGAAAGGGGTGTGTTCCTGACATTTTCACAAAAACTCAACATATTTACTAAGGTTTCCACAGAAAATGTGGTAGATTTCAGCTGAGGAAAACCAGACAGATCAGAGCATGTGTAAAAAAAGCAAAGTGTAGGGAAAGTGGAAAATGTAGGGAAACCTTAGTAAACACCGTGGAAAATAAAATTTAGGGAATTAAAACCCCCAAAGAAACCTACACTCCACTCTTAGTAAATGAGGGCCATTGTGTTTGATGCCACATTTAGAATTGATGTAGAGTTTTCCTTGGGCATCCAGGCATAAAGGGATACTTGCAATTAAAACCAATATTGCTGCATCAGTCAATTGATGCTTTTTGGGAACTATCATGAAGAACTGTAGCATTTGTGTACGTTTACAAACTTATTAGTTCATGATTCACCTGGAGGGGGTGTGGCCCTTGTTTCTTTGTATGACTAAGGTGGACATGTTCCGCTGAAACGCGTCCCTGTTGTCCTTACTGCAGCATTGTGTGTCTAAACTGTGAAGAATAAAGCTTTCGTTTTTACCGTTGCCAAGTGCTGGACGCCTCCTTCTTTCCATAATGTACAGTGGGGCAAAAAAGTATTTAGTCAGCCACCAAATGTGTAGTGATGAGTGGCATTGGCCATATTTGAATTCACAATATTTTGTGAATATATGGACAAATAAGCGTCCTATGTTCGCGAAATTTGCATATTCGCTATGTTCGTTTCTTTTTTCCATGTGAAAATTTGTAATGGAATTCACATAGTCTACATGCGCAATTAAATCTTTCACCTTAAAGAAGGGAGGGATCAGTGTCCAGTCTGGAAGTGCCTATATTTGCATAAATATTTGCATAAATACTCACATAAATTCGCATTAAAAAACCTAATATTCGTCATTACGAATATATCACTATATTCTAAATATTCCCAAAATCGTGAAGTGCCAATATTCCCGGTAAAATTTCGAATATTCGCGCCCAACACTACAATTGTGCAAGTTCTGCCACTTAAAAAGATGAGAGAGGCCTGTAATTTTCATCATAGGTATACCTCAACTATGAGAGACATAATGAGAAAAAAATCCATAAAATTACATTGTCTGATTTTTAAAGAATTTATTTGCAAATTATGGTGGAAAATAAATATTTGGTCAATAACAAAAGTTTGTCTCAATACTTTGTTATATATCCTTTGTTGGCAATGACAGAGGTTAAAGGTTTTCTGTAAGTCTTCACAAGGTTTTCACACACTGTTGCTGGTATTTTGGCCCATTCCTCCATGCAGATCTTCTCTAGAGCAGTGATGTTTTGGGGCTGTCACTGGGCAACACGGACTTTCAACTCCCTCCAAAGGTTTTCTATGGGGTTGAGATCTGGAGACTGGCTAGGCCACTCCAGGACCTTGAAATGCTTCTTACGAAGCCACTCCTTTGTTACCCGGGCAGTGTGTTTGGGATCATTGTCATGCTGAAAGACCCAGCCACATTTCATCTTCAATGCCCATGCTGATGGAAGGAGGTTTTCACTCAAAATCCCACGATACATGGCCCCATTAATTTTTTCCTTTACATGGATCAGTCGTCCTGATCCCTTAGCAGAAAAACAGCCCCAAAGCATGATGTTTCCTCCCCCATGCTTCACAGTAGATATGGTGTTCTTTGGACGCAATTCAGCATTCTTTCTCCTCCAAACACGACAAGTTGAATTTTTACCAAAAAGTTCTCCCAATCCTCTTCTGGATCATTCAAATGCTTTCTGGCAAACTTCAGAGGGGCCTGGACATGTACTGGCTTAACAGGGGGACACGTCTGACACTGCATGATTTGAGTTCCTGGTGGCGTAGTGTTTTACTGATGGTAGCCTTTTTTTTTTACTTTGGTCCAAGCTCTCTGCAGGTCATTCACTAGGTCCCCCGTGTGGTTCTGGGATTTTTGCTCACCGTTCTTGTGATCATTTTGACACCATGAGGTGAGATCTTGCATGGAGCCCCAGATTGAGGGAGATTATCAGTGTTCTTATATGTCTTCCATTTTCTAATAATTGCTCCAACAGTGGATTTCTTCACACCAAGCTGCTTGGCTATTGCAGATTCAGTCTTCCCAGCCTGGTGCAGGTCAACAATTTTGTTTCTGGTGTCCTTTGACAACTCTTTGGTCTTGGCTATATTGGAGATTGGAGTGTTACTGTTTGAGGTTGTGGACAGGTGTCTTTTATACTGATAACAAGTTCAAACAGGTGCCATTAATACAGGTAACGAGTAGAGGACAGAGGAGACTCTTAAAGAAGAAGTTACAGGTCTGTGAGAGCCAGAAATCTTGCTTGTTTGTAGGTGACCAAATACTTATTTTCCACCATAATTTCCAAATAAATTCTTTAAAAATCAGACAATGTGATCTTATGGATTTTATTTCTCATTATGTCTCTCATAGTTGAGGTATACCTATGATGAAAATTACAAGTCTCTCTCATCTGTTTAAGTGGGAGAACTTGCACGATTGGTGGCTGACTAAATACTTTTTTGCCCCACTGTACCTGAGTGAATATATTGGTCTTTCTCTTCGAAACAAGTGCCATGGTGACTCTTAGAACTTGTGTTTAAAGTTACGCAAGTAGAAAAACTTGAATTAAAACTGCATTGAAAGCCATAGTACTTCATGTGAATCTTTGACAATAATCTTGATGTCATAGCCATTTCTGCTTTTTTTCCTAAGGTTTCTGTTAAATACTATGTAATGCAGGGTGCATGTGGCAATGCATAGCAACAATCCAAGAACGCATTGTGTGAAACTATCCATATTCTTAGCCCTGTGTATTCCACTGTTGTCACAAAATATTGTCTAAACTGCTTACTGATTTTTGTAGATGATGTATGGCCGTTGCCAACTAATCTTATTTATGCTCCCCACCTGACATGGGTTGGAATTTGTTTGGTGTTTCAGGTGAGTTGTAAGAGTAGGTTAGCATGATGATGATAGTAGTCCCTGATATGTTATGTGTCAAGTGACGCAAACCCAATGTCTCTCTATGAAACCCACAATGGGGGAGATGTATGTAAGTGGAGCAGTTGGCCATAGCCAGATCGCTTCTTAAATTTTTTTAAAAGGCTTCTAAAAAATAAAAGAATCCGATTGGCTGCTATAGGCAACTGATCAGCTATTCCTCTGCACCGGTTTTGATAAATCTCCCCCAATGGCCTTTTTTCAAACCAGCTGTTCCCTTACACAAAGCCCAGGAATCAGAATTCTGACTGTCAAGGTTTCCCTCAACAAAATTAACTTTATCTAACTCCTGATGTAGTTCAGTACAATACATATATTTTGAATGTAGCTTGGAAAAGTACAGTTCTTGTGATATAACTTAGACTCAGGAGAAACAGATTCAAGTTATTGTCCCTTTAAGTTGATGCGACTTTCGCAGACTATGTTTTTTTTAACAGTAATACACTTTGGTGTTTTGGCACGTGAACTTAAATATCTGAATGCTGGTGGAGACAGCTTAGAAACTTAGAATGTGTCAGAAGACAAGAACTCTCTGATGCACTAGATTAATGTCCTACTTACATGAACTAACTGAACAAGGATTCTCATAGGGGTTAACCGTGGCAAAAGAGCATGTAGAACTCCACTCCACTTACTGTACTTCTGTGGCTAACTGTGACACAACACTTGGAGAAGTGTATCCAGGTGAAGTTCCTCCAACTTAACAGGTTGTCTCTGGAGTAACCGGAGGCAAAACTAGATCCAGTGTAAATACAAAAAAGTCCTTGTGCAACTTAACCCAGTAAAACCCCTTGAAGACTATGCTAGGGAGCTATACAATCCTTGCTGCAGGACGTTCGGCTGGGTAACAGACTTGAACTTGCTTGTAGACAGGACTAGTGACAATATGGCCTATTTATTGGAAGTATGCCTGACATAAGCTGTACCTAGGCTCCCATAACTCAGTCTCCTTGGTGTGACAGGAGCTGAGGAACTAACATGTTCTCCTGACCAAAGCCAGGGCTAGACTACTCTAAAGAAAAGAACAAGTTCAACCTTCTTTCCCAGGCTAGGGGAGTTCTATGCTGAAGAAAAATAAGAAGAAAGAAGGATGAATTTATCCAGGGAAGATCTTTCAAGAGACTGTGGGGAGAAGTAGAACAACAGGTCCATAGATAATCTAGAACATGTCAGGGCTACAGGATGGGCCTGCAGACCATATGTCTACCTTGGTTTACTTCAGGGAAGTTTCATCTTTATCTCCCTGTAACTCAAGCACAAGAGTGAGGAGAGCCATTTCTTAGAATTTTACTGAAAGCAAAATAGTTGTAATGTACCCAGGACTAGAGTGGGTTATAACAAAGTTAAGGAGTTCCTTGAACCCAATGAACATTAATATACTTTGTAGGAAAAAGGTGATTTCATGTGTCTGTTGGAGTTTTATTTTAGAGGAAAAGCAATTGGAGTAAAAACAGTCCTTCTAGGCCAGATGTATATGTTAGTGGAAATAGAGAGAGGAAAAAAAAATGTAAAAATAAAAGAGGAGATAATAGAAAGATAAGTACTAGTGAGATAGTCCAGTATTTAGAAAATTACGTTTTATTAAGTAATTAAATGTATGTTTTGAGGTCTTTAAGCAGGGCCCTTGCTCTAGACGTATCACAATTTAAATGCATAAAGTACATAAAATACCAATTAGTGATAAATAAAATACATGGATATAAAATTACTGGATACTGAATACAACAGTTCTAACTTCTGATGCACCTGATGCAATATAAATATTCCAGGTTTGGTTACTGCAGCTGATAAAGTTTGTACAGTTAGGAAGTTGCTGGCCCGGACTGCACCGCACCAAATTCGCTGATCACTGCCACCTTTCAAATGTCTTTGTAATGATGTTTGGTAGCGCTACTGTCGTTGTAAATGCAGGTAATACTTAGCTGCTGGTACAAATGGCGCTGCACCAGAGAACGTAGGTATATGCAGCTAGTATGAGTAATTGACAGTGATGGATGCCCTCTGTTTGGAGCCCACTCAGTCTTGTTGGCGCATCATTACTGGTACAGGGGATTGTAATATATCCTGGGCGCAATAGTACGCTGGGGTCCTCGGTTTAGAATGTCCCCCTTACCCTGACGGCACAGGGACAGTAGAAGATAATGAAAGTTTGGCACTTTGTGCCTCTTACCAGCTATGCCGAACACAGGTTGTTGGCCAGCGGAGCAATGTCTGTATAAAATGTACAGGCTAGATGAGTTTTGGGGAGCCACTTCCCCTTTTCAATAGCAGTAGGTCTGGTTAGTCGGAGTTTTATTTTAAATGGGAAAAAACTCTTGCCAAACTATTCTCCATGGGGGAGATTTATCAAAACCTTTCCAAAGGAAATGTTGCTGAGTTGCCCAAAGCAACCAATCAGATCGCTTCTTTCATATTTCAGAGGCCTTTTTAGAAATGAAAGAAGCGATCTGATTGGTTGCTATGGGTAACTCAGCAACTTTCTCTCTGGACAGGTTTTGATAAATCTCCCCCCCCCCCCCCCATATCTTTGAAGATAGACTGCTTAAAGGAGAACGGAATATAAAAATTGTCCCCCATACTGCAGGCAGTAAAAAAAAAGATAAAGGTGTACATGCCTTCCTCCGCTCCCCCGGGGCCTCCGGTAACCGGGTCTCCGCCTGATCGTCTTCCTGGTTGCTGGCGAGTCATACTGCGCTCAGCCAATCACCGGCTTGGCCAGCGATAGGCTGAGCAGCAGTGCTGCCGGGGCCGAAAACGTCACACTGCCGCTCAGTCTATCGCCGGCCGAGTCGGGACTTCACTGCGGCCGGTGATTGGCTGAGCGCAGTATGACACGCCGACCACCGGCAACCAGGAAGACGATCAGGCTGAGACCGGAGCCGGTTACCGGAGGCCCAGGGGAAGTTGAGGAAGGCATGTACATCTTTATTTTTTTACTGCCGGCAGTATGGGGGACAGTTTTTATATTCTGGAGTTCTCCTTTAAGTTCTAACAATTGGAACGATAACAAAGAGTTCCTTCAGTTTAGTAACTTGACCCATAATTGTGATTACAGCTTACCTAGTTGGAAGTGATTCCAAATGCTGCTTCGCAACTGCATAAGAGTACTCATATCCTAAGTGATCTTCACCTTTATACACAATGGTCCTTGAGGACTCAAAAAAGTGAATAAGTTAAATTGATTTTCTACAGTGCCCTCTTAACCCTAATGGAAGGACAGAAGATTACAGATAAACTGGTGTCAAATCTATCTCTTCATGTAGAGATAGAGAAGGGGCCCAGTAGAGCACTCCTCCTTTCCCCATCACTACCGCCCCCTCTTTATCACTCAGATGGACAGATTATAATTGGTGCATGGAAAGCAATCCATCTCCTGGAGCTGGCTCGCTGAGCCGAGTGTAACTATTAGTGTCACATTATGACACTGGGACATCAGGATCTATGGCACTTTAAAAGCTCTCTAGTTATGAACAATTGGTGAGAGAGAAAACAATGACAAATTGATTAACCCTACAGCCCTGAGAGCCACTTCTGAGGCAGCTATTGCATATGATCTGCGGATACAACCCCAGGCTTTCCGTAAGCTTTCATAGTGTTACAATACTATGAGGATAAAAGCCAGGTATTGCAGGCACGTGCTTACCAGTACAGTTGTGGGCAGATATAACCCCAACAAATAATGAACGCCTATTATTTATGTGCATAAATGACAGCTTGTAATGTTACAGTAAATCTCTGCAATGATGGCATTTTCATTACAAGTATGAGACCTGTAAGACCTGCGGATCGCATTATATATCTAGCTGAGGAAAAATGGCTAAAACTATTTCATGTTGTTTAATACATCTGCCTTTAATTTTACATTGTTCGAATTTAATAGCTTTATCCCATATAATATAACTGTCAACAAGTAAAAACTCTACTATAGACAGCCCCTTGGCAAGTTTACGAACATTAGCTGCCACCATAGAAGCCCTAGAATAGCTATGTTAATGCCCAGAAACAAATGGACCTCGACAGGTCAGCACTAATGAATGGTCATCACATGTAGATGTCATGTAGGATAGTAACACTCAACCTCTTATTGATTTTCACCATAAATGTCACTGTGTCCCTTGAATTTGGACCCCTGATGTCAGTATCTCTTCCTTATTTGTGGACCACACAACAGGTGGCTGAATATAGAATATATTACACATAGATATGAGAATGAATGGACATCACCTTGAAGTTCTTGCTTGTATTATGTGCATTTAGTGATGTCTTCTTTTTTGTACATTATGAAATTATTTTTATTTTGTAAACAATACAATATTTTTCTGATTCAAAAATTCTAAAAACATTAAATATAATTATTTAGAAATGTAGCTTTTACTGTAGTCAGCGTTCTGAGCATGTCGGGCATGACTGTAGCTTAGCATTATGTTGAATCTGCATTTCCCTATATGCAACGGAACAGAGAATGTCTGTTCTGTACATTCCTCCCCTGTGGCACCCCCTCCTGCCTCTGGTCCTTCCCTCTTCCACAATGAGGCAAATCATTAAAGGGGCACTCCCTTGGAAACATTATTTTTTTTTTTAATAAACAGATTTGTAAATTACTTCTATGAAAAAAACTTAAAGGGGTATTCCAGGAAAAAACTTTTTTTTTATATCAACTGGCTCCAGAAACTTAAACAGATTTGTAAATTACTTCTTTAAAAAAAATCTTAATCCTTCCAATAATTATCAGCTGCTGAAGTTGAGTTGTTCTTTTCTGTCTGGCAACAATGCTCTCTGAAGACATTTCTACTTGTCTCGGGAACTGTACAGAGTAGAAATGGTTTGCTACTCTGGACAGTTCCCAAGACAGGTGTCATCAGAGAGCACTTAGAAAAGAACAACTGAACTTCAGCAGCTCATAAGTACTGGTACTGAAAGTATTAAGATTTTTTAATAGAAGTAATTTACAAATATTTCTGGAGCCAGTTGGTATATAACAAAAAGTTTTTTCCTGGATAACCTCTTTAATCCTTTCAGTACTTATCAGCTGCTGTATGCTCAAGAGGAAGCTGTGAAGCTCTTTTCTGTCTGACCACAGTGCTCCTGTCAGAGAGCACTGTGGTCAGACTGAAAACAACAACTCAACTTCCTTTGTAATATACAGCAGCTGATAAGTACTGGAAGATTTTTTTATGTAAGTAAGTTACAAATCTGTTTAACTCTCTGGAACCAGTTGATTTAAAAAAACAAAATGTTTTCCACCAGAGTACCCCTTTAATGGTTACTGAGTATTCATGGAACTTTACAATGATGATAAAACCACACATGCTCAGTAGTAGGGATAGTTAATTCTGTCAACCCCCCCCCCCCCTTAACAGGACTTCATTCATCATTTTCTGTCCATTAGGTCCATGCCGGATGACATTATATCATTACTTCCAAAAAAAGAAAACACCAGTGGCCATACAATACATGGCCAGCTCCCTATATAGCTAACTAGCTGAGTACCCGGCGTTGCCCGGTTTTCCCTTCCTAATCCTTGTTGGGGAGGAAAATATACAAAGGAGGAAGCTTTTGACTTCATATCCCGTCCTCATATATTGTTGTCATATCCCGACCTCCTATCCCCTCCTCCTATCTCGACCTCCTGTCCTGACCTCCTATACCGTCCTCCTATCCCGGCCTCCTATCCTGTCCTCCTATCCTGTCCTCCTATCTCGACCTCCTATCCTGACCTCCTATCTCGACCTCCTATCCCGTCCTCCTATCCCGTCCTCCTATCCCGTCTTCCTATTTCGACCTCCTATCCCGTCCTCCTATATCATCCTCCTATCCCGACCTCCTATCCCTCCCTCCAATCTCGAGCTCCTATCCCGACTTCCTATCCTGACCTCCTATCCCGTGCTCATTTCTTTACCTCCTATCTCAACCTCCTATCCCATCCTCCTATCCTGACCTCCTATCCTGTCCTCCTATCCCGACCTCCTATCCCGCCCTCCTTTCCCGTCCTCATATCTCGACCTCCTATCCCATCCTCCTATCTCGACCTCCTATCCCGACCTCCTATCCAGACCTCCTATCCCGTCCTCCTATCCCAACCTCCTATCCCATACTCGTATCCCATCCTCCTATCCTATCCTCCTATCCCGTCCTCCTATCCCGCCCTCCTATCCCGTCCTCCTATCCCGACCTCCTATCCCGAACTCCTATCCCAACCTCATATCCCAACCTCCTATCTCGACCTCCTATCCCGACCTCCCATCCTGTCCTCATATCCCGACCCCTAGCATTGAAATATCTCTTGCCGTACGGAAATTATATGGGAAAATACATTTCCCATTGATTTGCATGGGACTTTAAACAAAAACCCGGACCCTCACAAATGGGGGTAGTTAAGGGTTAAATTAACTATCCTATATTTTAAGTGGACATATAAGTAACATGTGACCATGTATTATCGAAATATCTCCAGCCGTTTGGAAGTTATGCAGTAACATATATTTCCCATTGACTTGCATGGGACTATAAACATAAGCCCCGCCCCTGGCAAATGGGGGTGAGTAAGGTTTAAATCACCTATCCTATGTTTGTTGTTGACATATAAGTAACATGTGTGCCAAGTTTCATGTTAATATCTTTAGCCGATTGAAAGTTTTTGTGGAACATACACACATACATACATACATACCCGGTTTTTCCTTCCTAATCCTTGTTGGGGAGGAAAATGAACAAAGGAGGAAGCTTTTGACTTCATATTCCGTCCTCATATATTGTTGTCATATCCCGACCTCCTATCCCGTCATCATATCCCAATCTCCTATCCCGACCTCCTATCCTGTCCTCCTATCCCGTCCTCCTATCCCGTCCTCCTATCATGTCCTCCTATCCCGTCCTCTTATCCCGTCCTCCTTTCCCGTCCTCATATCTCGACCTCCTTTCCTGTCCTCAAATCTTGACCTCCTTTCCCGTCCTCCTTTCCTGTCCATCTATCCCGTCCTCCTATACCCTCCTCCTATCCCGTCCTCCTATCCCGTCCTCCTATCCCGTCCTCCTGTCACGACCTCCTATCCCGTCCTCATATCTCAACCTCCTACCCCGTCCTCCTATCTCGACTTCCTATCCCGACCTCCTATCCCGATCTCCTATCCCGTCCTCCTATCCCGTCCTCCTATCCCGTCCTCCTATCCCGACCTCCTATGTCGACTTCCTATCCCGACCCGTAATATGTGTAGCAGTTATTCCCGTCCTCCTATCCCGACTTCCAATCCCGTCCACCTATCCCGTTCTCCTATCCAGTCCTCCTATCACGACCTCCTATCCCATCCTCATATCTCAACCTCCTATCCCGTCCTCCTATGTCGACTTCCTATCCCGACCCGTAATATGTGTAGCAGTTATTCCCGTCCTCCTATCCCGACTTCCAATCCCGACCTCCTATCCTGACCTCCTATCCCGTCCTCCGTGGATTTTTTGATCCAAGGCCTTAACTAAGTCTGTGATAGATCAATGTATTACTATAGTATTACATTACTCCCTATGAGCAGTTCCAAGTCACCTAGAAGTAATAAAAAAAAAAAGAAAGAAAAAAAAAAAGGTTTAAAACATGTATTAAAAAATATGAAAAAACAAGAAAATGTGTGGTGTGTAATTGTTGTGAAATAAAATGCTTCTGCATGGTGAACGGCGGCATATACAGAAAAAAAAACATGTCAGAATTGCATTTTTTTGGTCACATCCCAAAAAAAAAAAAAATTACAAAAAACTATTAAAAGTCTCCTCTACGTTAAAATGGTACTAATAAGTAAAGGATAGATAGTGACACAAAAATTAACTTTCGCACAGGTCTCTAGGGAGAAAAATAAAATACAGGCGTCACAACTGTGCAATTTTAAAGAGTACCTATCATAAATTAAACTGTCCCTAATTACCCCCCATCTGTCCCTGACTCTACCTGACACTAACCCTGCATTTTTTTTTATTCTTCTGATTTTCCCTGCTCACTTTGCTGCCCGTGTGAAGGGAGGAAGGGGGCGTGGCCCAGCAGGCTCAACGTTATGTGAAGCCTTGCTGGGCTCCCTTCCTCCCTTCCTCCTCTATAGTAATGTCCATATCATAATATTGAGTAAGCGTATCTGGAAAAAAAGCACAGCAGAGCTTCTCATGGGATAGTATTTCCGGTTAGGTCAATTTGCACTTTAATATTGGGCAAAAGGATAGGGGCAATCTTGCTCACCTTTTGTGGTTGTGTGCCATACAGAACCACCTTTGATAGCGTATAGAGTCAGTGCAGCCACCTGGGTTTCGGCGGTCAGGGGTCATTAACCAAGAGTAGAGATATCAAGAAGAAACAGGAAAAAAACCATGGGTCTTTGGCACAATCTGTATGAAGTACTCACAGTCCGTGATGTATATAAAGAGAGTCCGTTTTTTTTAAGGTGCCAAAGCAAACAAACACGTTTCGAGGCCTTTGCCAGCCTCTTTCTCAATGTTAAAATGGCATATGCAGATAATAAAAACAGTGTGCTTATAGAGTTAAAAGGGCGCCAAGAGTCAAATAATTGATAGGTGGCTGACGTCAGCTCTCGGAAACGCAGGAGAGTGACGTACAGTGTAAACATTGTTTGGAGTATGCAAAGGACTTTAATCAGGGTGTTGACTGTATAAAACAATGTGCTGTGGTGTATTGAAACTTGTTCTCTGTATCCGCACTCTGTACTGTGCCGGGAGGAGGTAAATTCAGCTGTGAATCTTATGCGGTGTATACTGTTATTCTCCCCTGTCAGCGGAGGTCTGTTGTTTTCCGCCGTCAGTGGAGGTCTGGGATGGTAGTTCGGTCTGGGATAGGGGATAAGATGTCAGATTGCCGGGGTCCCGTTGCTGGGGACCCCCGGGATCTCCACTGCGGCACCCTGCTATCATTACTGCATAGAGCGAGTTCGCTCTGTGCATAATGACGGCCAATACAGGGTCCGGAGCATCGTGATGTCACGGCTTCGCCCCTCGTGATGTCACGGCCTGCTCCCTCAAGACAAGTCTATGGGAGGGGGCATGGCAGCCATCACGCCCCCTGCCATAGACTTGCATTAAGGGGGCGGGCCGTTATGTAACGAGGTGCGGAGCCGTGACGTCATGCTGCTCTGTCTCCTGTATTGCCCATCATTACGCACAGAGCGAACTCGTGCAGTAATGATAGCAGGGTGCCGCAGCGGGACCCCGGCGATCTGACATCTTATCCCCTATCCTTTGGAATGAAAACATGCAAGCTCTGCAAGAACATTAACCATGGAGCAACCAAGTATACAAGCAACAACACAGGAGAAAATGTTAATATCAGAACCAGACTGTGCTGCTCATCAACTTACATTATTTATCTAATCGAATGTGACTGAAAATTGCAGTACATAGGCAGGATGACACAACAACTCAAAACCAGGATGAATAACCACCGCCATAATGTAACCCATGGATTTATTAAACACAGTGTGTCACGTCATGCCACTGAATTCCATAATAATGATTTCACAGCATTCAAAGTGACACCCCTAGAGCAAATACCCACAAACACACAGGACCACTTTGAAATTCTAAAGAAACGCAAATCATATTGGATCTTCAAAATGAATACTCTCCATCCTTTCGGTTTGAGTGAAGAGTTTGATAACATCTAGTGTATCTCACCGACTATAATTGTGGTGTCCCGGTACAGGATCTCGTCCTGTCCCTTGTATTAAGTCCCCTCAGCTAGAGCTCCTCCATCTCCACAGGGCTCTCCTGCAGGGCTTGCCCCTTAGTTGCCTCATATAATTGTATTTACATGTCTATTATTTGGTGTGTAGGTAAAATAAATGTATAGGACCTTCCCAGGTCATGTGATCGACCGTTGCGAATGTACATATGTTTAAGGACCTTCCTGGGTCATGTGACCTACAGGTTTGCTGGCCAATGAGCTTAGTCCAGCCCCCTATTATATAAAGGACTGTAGTCATTAAATTCTCTCTCTTGAGACCTGGACACTAAAGAAGCACAATCAGCATATCTTCAATCTCAATTCATCTCAACTAGGCCAAAGCCTAAAGAACCAGCAGCCCCTAAAACCGTGAGTTATAAAGCTTAACCTACAAATCCTGTGTGACTAAAATTCCACTCACATCTTATAATTTGTTGCACAGTGGCCTGCCTAAAGCTCATTACTCCCAGCAAAGCCTGTGAGGAACCTGCATCCCGGTTGCCTCAGGAGAAACTGTATAATTGTAAAGACTGTTGCATAAAAGTTCAAGTAAAAGTTTCCAGTTATCTCAAAAATTCTGCTGTGGACATTCCGTTTATTATCCCTGCCGTTTGTGGGCTGGTTGGCGGCACGACCTTCAATACTAAGCAAACCACACCCTGGCGTCACGACAATTAAGGGTTAATACCACCAGACCCTGTTACACCATTGCCTCACCCAGTTCACCACATAGCGTATCCTTTGAAATTTCAAGATGCACCAATAACATAAGATGAGACTTTCCCCATCTAGTATTCTAGATGTTACCATTTACTGATGTATAATTATAGGTCCACACCAGCCCACACCATAAATACATTATTGTCTAATATACATACAATAAGTCAATTATAAAAAAAAAATCACCTTTTGACATAAGGTGTTAACACATTTTGACATAAATGTGTTCTTGGACATTTATTAATCCATCCAATAAAATCAATATTCCTGCCCATTTACTTTTACTATGAAATTACAGCCACACATATATGTATATATACCGCACAGAATATATCTACCCCTTCCCATAATATTTTCTCTCCCTATCCAGTTATTATAAATATAACTAAATACTATGGCCCGCTTAACTGAAATACTATTGTCTACCTATTCAAACAACTACATCTATACAATACACTCTCCTTACACAGTTCTCCCAATTATAACAAAATATTGTTGCCCATCTACTATAAATAAGTACAGTCTAATACATTGGTACATGCATTACATAAAATATATATATATCTAATCGGTCCACACCACATTCCTAATCTCCCTTCTAAACATCGCCATATATCTGAACTATCCATGGGCAGACACTCACAGTATCTACGTGCAGGATCACTGCATGTTCATGGATAGCTATTCATTCGCACCACGTGCATGCGCGAACCTCAGCATCCTCAGCAACACTCTGTAGCCAGGCGCATGCGCACTACAATCCCAGACCCCCCGCTGACAGCGGAGAATAACAGTATACACCACATAAGATTCACAGCTGAAATTACCTCCTCCCGGCACAGTACAGAGTGCGGACACAGAGAACTAGTTTCAATCATTTGACTCTTGGCGCCCTTTTAACTATATAAGCACACCGTTATTATTATCTGCATATGCCATTTTAACATTGAGAAAGAGGATAGCAAAGGCCTCGAAATGCGTTTGTTTGCTTTGGCATCTTAATAAACAGACTCTCTTTATATACAGTCATCATGGACTGTGGGTACTTCATACGGATTGCGCCAAAGACCCGTGGATTTTTTTCCTGTTTCTTCTTGATATCTCATATCCTAATATTGACCCTCGTCTGCCCCTGTAGTGACATCATTGCCCCCTATAATAACACTCCTCAGCTGTGGCTCCTCACACGCTTCCTGCTCCTCCGGTCAGATTCTCACTACAGTCACGGGAGGCTCACAGTTGATATGAAAAAAAATTTATAAAATGTTTTTCCCCAGAGTACCCCTTTAAGCAAGTTGACCCCTCTTTGTAAAGCTGTTAACCTGCACTTTAATCAACTATAAGCCAATAATAAATAAAACCATCCTCACTTTTGGGATCTTTTTGTGTGCCTATGATTAGCTTAATATTCCCCACCTTAGGCTTTAGTGTTATTTTAATATCAAACCATTCAGAATAGGAAATTACAAAAATTAAGTTTTAGACACTTTTTTGAAAGAAATTCAAACCTCCTTAACAACCTCTATATAAAACCCATTTACTCTTCCTTAGTCGTCTCATTATAGCCTGTGCGCTTTTAGAGCATTGTGAAAAAGCAGCACAAGTGAGTTCTTCTTAAAAAGAATCACATTTTTTCATTTCTTGCAGACAATAAACTCTAATGGAGCTTATGTTTCATATGATCTTAGGGTGGTGTAAACACAAGGAAATACAATTCTTATCAAATTATGAAATTTCATGTTATCAGTTTTATCTCTGAATTTTATATATACAAACTTTATTTTATGGTTTATAATAAAGGGAAAAAACAATACTTAATCAATTTGTATTGACCCCAGTACAATCAATGAGATTATCGAATTAAGGGGGAGACGTCATTTAAATTGACTTCTACCTCAAGCAGTCTATGAGCTTATTTATATCCACCACTTCTAATACATATGATATCCAAAGACTACATGGGTTGCAGCATTAATTATTCGGGTCCTTGGGACACATGGGTTAACCTATTTGTGGCCTATACTTAAAAATTAAAGCAGGTGCTAACAAGTAATAACTCTTTCTCTTGTAAATGAAATATGTCGATATACACTCACAGGGAGCTGTATATACAAGGGGTGGATTGACACCTGATGGGGCCCCTGGCGATATAAGATCATGGGGCCCCTGTGTGCCCAACCTTTATAGACACCCCACCCACATACACCGGCGTATAAGACGCACCCAATTTATAGGTGCAAAATCTTAAAAAAATAAAGATTTTGAACCCAATAGTGGTCTTCAACCTGCGGACCTCCAGATGTTGCAAAACTACAACTCCCAGCATGCCCGGACAGCCGTTGGCTGTCCGGGCATGCTGGGAGTTGTAGTTTTACAACATCTGGAGGTCCGCAGATTGAAGACCACTGCATAGGAGGTAATACTCACGTGTCCCCGCCGCTCCGGACCCGTCACCGCTGCCCTAGATGTCGCTCCATCACTGTCGCCGTGTCCCCTTCTCTCCGGAACGTCTCTGCTGCCGGCCAGGTATCCTCGCTCTCCGTCGCCGCCATCACGTCATTACGCACGCCGACGCACGTACGCGAAGACGTGATGACGAGGAAGGAGAGCGCCGGCCATACAGGGGATCCCTGAACGGAGAAGACACCGAGGAGGCAGGTAAGGTCCCTCCCGGTGTCCTGTAAGCACTAACCCGGCTATTCAGTCGGGCTGTTTGGGACCTCCGCGGTGAAATCGCGGCGGTCCCGAACAGCCCGACTGAACAGCCGGGTTAATGTCACTTTCCCTTCAGACGCGGCGGTAAGCTTTGATCGCCGCATCCGAAGGGTTAATACAGGGCATCCCCGCGATCGGTGATGTCCTGTATTAGCCGCGGGTCCCGGCTGTTGATGGCCGCAGGGACCACCGCGATAGAGGTGTATTCGCCGTATAAGACGCACCAACTTTTTCCCCCAGTTTTCGGGAAGAAAAAGTGCGTCTTATACGGCGAAAAATACGGTAATTAATTTCTCCTCCTGTACAGTCTGCTGTGGGTAATAGTACTGAAGTTGCATTATTCACACTCTTGTCACTCTTAGGCAGCCTATACATGCTAAGATCTCACAGTGACAGGAATGTGGTGACGGCCCCCATAACCCTATCAGAATAGAATCATGGCTCTGGTAATTGATGGCCAGGAGGGAGTGGCAATGCTGGTGCTGCCTGCATCACTGATGTGTGTGATAGCCTGGGGGAGTAGGGTATGGGGAGTGTAGCTGTGCGGTGACTAAAGGATGCTTGTTAACCCTTGCTATTTGTGATGCCAGGGTGAGAGCTCCTCTGTAATGCTTGTCCTACCACCACCCTTCCCAAGAGCGATAGGGAGGTAGATAATAATGGAATGTCCACAACCGGAGAGTTTGCTGAAACAGTTGTAACTTTTACTGAAGATTTTATGCAAGCTTCATAACTGGAACAGTTGCTATACATGCAAGCTTTCTTTGGAGTCTTTAGGATAATATGCGCTGTTCCACTGGATTTAGGGTAGTCACGCTAGCTTTAGCGGGGGAAGTTTAGAACTCACGGTTTTAGTTCCGCTGAGGCCAGTAGGGTTTCAGGCCTAGGGTGTCTTTGCAAGTTGCGCAGATCCGTCCTGCTAGTCCAGCATCCATGAGAGCAGCAACCCAAGAGAGCGATAATTGGCTACAGCTCCCTTATATGGGCAGGGGCTGGACTAGTGCTAATTGGTCCATACTGATGTCAATCACCTTTACAAAGGATCATGGGTAACACGTGACCCAAGGACCTCCAAAGGTCCTCATACCATAGAGGATATTAACATGGTCACACGACTGAAGGTCCTGCGACGCTAAACAAGGTAAGTTATATTAAATATATATTATTACTAAATATGTACATGTATCAACATTGTAAAATTAGAGTAGAGGCGACTAGGGGCTGTCCCACCTGGGGGACCCTACCTGAGCGTAGTTACTCTGACTTTGGGGACCACCACACTAGGTACGGTATGCAATACAGTACCGGGACACCACAGGTACACTACCGGGGGGGAGGTGGAGTCAGCGCAGCCAGGCGTTGGGGCACTAGAGAGGCAGGCTTCTTCTACTGCCTGAAGTTTGGCTGTGTTGACTCTTCCCCCTCAATAAGTGTCGGTACCACATCAGGGAGTACAGTCTGCAAGTATATGTTGGTGCGGTGTCCCTGTACAGTACAGTATGACTTACACTTACAGCTTGTAAGTTAAAAAGCTGTAAATTGTTTGATGGGACCCTCCTAGCACCTGGGGTGGACCATCCCATCCTCTGCCTGATTACAGAAGTCCCACTCCCATCATCCCCAGACAGCTAATGCAGCTCTGATGCAGCTCTGGAGAAGACATATTGTAACAGCAGAATAGTAAGTACAGCTCTGGTATAACAACAGAATAATGACTGCAGCACGGGAGGTAACTGAAGTATAAGACAATGTAATAGTGGCTAGCTTGAGAAGCAGCAAGTCCTGCAGTAGCGGGCTCCTACTTAGGCCTGGGCCCTTCGGGTTATGCCAATCCTGTCAGTCTGCCCCTGAATACACCTGTTCAATTGCTTGTTAAGCCACATAGCTAATCTGCTAATCATCACATGGCAGCAACTCAATGCATTTGGTCAAGTTGGAGTGCAAATTGCAAATTGAGCATCAGAAAGAAAAGAATGGGAATTTAAGTGACTTTGAATGTGACATGGTTGTTAGTACAATTGGGATTTCAATGTACAACCATCTCTAGGGTTTATAGAGAATTGTCTGAAAAACAAATCAAGTGAGCGGCAATTGTGTGAAGGAAAATACCTTGCTGATGTCAGAAGTCAGAGGAGAATCGGTTAGAGATAACTGCAGTAACTCAAATAGCCACTCGATACAACCAAGATATGCAGAATACCATCTATGAACATGTCAAACCTTGGGCTACAGTAGCAGAAGACCAGACCAGGTGCCCCCCCTGTCAGCTAAGAACAGCAAACTGAGGCTACAATTCACATAAACTCACCAAAATTGGATGATAGAAGACTAAAGAACATTGCTTGGTCTGATGAGTCTTGATTACAGTTGCAACATTCAGATGGCAGGGTTGGAATTTGGTCTAAACAACATAAAAGCATAGATCCATCCTGCCTTGTATCAAGGCTTTAGTGGTGGTGGTCTAATGGTCTGGGGTATTTTCTCGGCCCCTTAGTATCAATTGAGCATCATTTAAATGTGACAGCCTATCTGAGTATTGTCGATGACCATGTCCATCCTTTTCTGACCACAGTCGACCTTTCTTCTGATGGCTACTTCAAGCAGGATAATGCACCAGGTCATAAAGCTCACATCATCTCTTACATGACAATGCCTTCAATGTCCTCCAAAGGCCTCCACCTTCATCAGATCTCAATCCAATAGATCACCTTTGGGATGTGGAAGATTCTCATCATGGATGTGCAGCCAAGAAATCAGCAGCAAATACATAACATGATGCCATCATGTCCATATGGACAATGTTTTCAGCACCTTGTAGATAGTATTCCATGAAGGATAAAGGCAAAAAAGGGTCCAACCCAGGACTAGCAATGTGTGGCCAGTGAGTGTATATTACATTGCATACTACATTTCCCCTATGGCCGCTGAAGGGACATGAGCAGCCAACAAGGACTTTCTCTATCAAACAAGGTTCAGATCAGATCAGCTCTCATAATAATAAGAGTTTTTTTGCATTCAGAAAACCCTTGTAAAAGTCAGTTAGGCTGAACAATTATAGGTACAATTTTCTAGTATTCGATGATAACAATTAACAGTAACCGCCTGGTGTAAATACAGTAAAGATCAATGGTAGACATTACAAATAGTGTTTATCATTGATGTTAATCAATTCTGCATGACTAAAAATGATTGCCATTGGCGGCATCAGTAAATGTGTACGCCAGAAAGATGAGGGTGTGCTATAACCCAAGAAGAGCTTTTAGAGACATTAATAATATCTGTCCATTGTACGGAATGGTCCGAAAGGAGCTGGAAAGCAGAAGAGCATAGAAGAGCATGCTGCAGGTTCAGATCATCTACCTATCACCTCTAACAGAAGGATCAGGTTGTCTTAACTATACACTGGTGTCACACTTCACTGTAATGCTATACAGATCCCTTTCTAGCAGCCCTCATCTTATGAGTACAAACAGAAGAGGAAGTCTTAGTTTAGTTTAAAACTAAAACTGCAAGATTTCATAATTATTTTAAAATATACATAGTAAAAAGGAAACTTTGAAAAAAACAATTAAAATTCATAAAAAAATATCTTTAGCATAAAACTCGATTTAAACAATAGATTATTTTCTGATGACACATTCCCTTGTGCAGCAAGAGAAACAACCCGTGTAGGATGTACAAAAGTATAATAAAGCAATTTACTAATATAATGTTATTAGCCATACTGGAGCGATCTCGCTATATAAGCAAAGCTGTCTGACTTATAGCTGTGATGTTTCTCTCTGAAAGATAAGCTTCCATCTCTGCTCTCCCCTCCCTTCCTATCTGCTGAGGACCAGACCATTGATGTGAAGAGGGGAGCTCATATTACTGCTTATTAGATTTTTAAAGGAAAACAGTCAGCCTGTTCAATACACTGGGTTATAGTGTGGGTGAACAGAAGACTGATGAGGGGTCACTCACTAAAATATGCCCGGAGATATGTCCCACCAAAGATCTGCTGCTATATTCTGTGAATTGCATGCTGGAGCCGGGTCCAGTCGTCTCAATTCACATATTCATTGAGTGTGACTTCACGTTTTTGTGATGTGGAGTCGCTGGTCACATGAATGCATGTGCCCACTGAGTGCTCATGGGACCAGCGACTCCCTCTCACTAGGACGTGGAGTCACTGACAATGAAAATTGAGCTGATGGAGCCTGCCTCCAGCCCGAAATTCACAGAATATAGCAGTAGATCTTTTGTGGGACACATGTTTGGACCTAAGGTATGTATTTTAGTCAGTGACTCCTGATCAAACTCCTGTTCACCCACACTATAACCCAGTGTATTGGGTTATAGTGTTGGTGAACAGGCTGACCGTTTTCCTTTAAGGACACTAGAGATAAATGTAAATTCTAGTTCCCTGGTACTTAACACACTAGGATATACATTTACGCCCTGAGCAGCTTTCCAACTATGAAACATGCACTGTAAGTGGCACCCGTGCACTCACAGTCAATGACGGAGAATGGCTATCCCGTCATTATCCATCATTAACTTCAGTGCAGTGATCACCCCCTCAACATGTATGCAGGGCAGGGGCGGACACAGACAGCATAGGGCCCCTGTGCAAAGAACGTGCCCCCCCCATACATCAATTGTTCAGGTAGGAGCTAAATATGAGATATGAGATAGATAGATAGATAGATATGAGATAGATAGATACCTAGATATGAGATAGATAGATAGATATGAAATAGATAGCTAGATATGAGATAGCTAGGTATGAGATAGATAGATAGATATATAGATAGATATGAGATAGATAGATAGATAGATATGAGATAGCTAGATATTAGATAGATAGATAGATAGATATGAGATAGATAGATATGAGATAGATAGATATGAGATAGATAGATAGATAGATATACAGCAACAGAAGAATGCAGCAGCACACTGCCAGCACAAAGATATAGGTGAAACATGAAAATGCAGATAAAACATGGAGAGCTATACAGCTATGGTGTAATAGATGCAAATGTGAAACTATGAAATAGTGAGGCACTTAGCTCGCAAATTTGTCTCCGCCGGCAGTCAAATAGCTTGGACCGTCCCACCACAATAAGGTAGCCTCCTTGGGACGGACCCTACACTGTGTATATGCCTCTGTGTGAACAGTTCAGTAAGCATGGCAGGATCTGGAACATCCAAGACACCTTATATACACACCTGATAGAGGTGGGTGGGGTGCAAGGCCAACATGGAGGTAGCCACTCCCCCGTATGTGCAATACGGACAAAGAATAAGTCAGCCAGCACTTTAGTTTGTCTAGATAGATAGATAGATAGATAGATATGAGATAGATAGATGTGAGATAGATAGATATGAGATAGATAGATATATATGAGACACCGTATATACTCGAGTATAAGCCGAGTTTTTCAGCGCGATTGGTCGTGCTGAAAACACCCCCCTCGGCTTATACTCGAGTGAACTCTCCGCCCTCAGTGGTCTTCAACCTGCGGACCTCCAGAGGTTTCATCATCCAGCCCCCTCTCACCCCCTTTAGTTCTGTACTCACCTCCGCTCGGCGCTGGTCCGGGGCTGCAGGAGTGTCCGGTGAGGAGGTCGTCCAGTGGGATAGTGGTTCCGGACTGCCATCTTCACCGGGGAGGCCTTTTCTCCGCGCTTTGGGCCCGGTCCCGGAATAGTCACATTGCCTTGACGACGACGCAGAGGTACGTTCATTACCAACGTTCCTCTGCGTCATCGTCAAGGCAACGCCTCTATTCTGGGCCCAAAGCATGGAGAAGAGGCCCCCCCCCCCCCCCCCCCGGTGAAGATGGCAGCCCGGAACCACTATCCCACCGGACGACCTCCTCACCGGACAGTCCTGCAGCACCGGACCAGCGCCGAGCGGAGGTGAGTACAGAACTAAAGGGGGTGAGAGGGGGCTGGATGATGTCGAAGGCCGCAGTGGTCTTCAACCTGCGGACCTCCAGAGGTTTCAAAACTACAACTCCCAGCAAGCTGGGAGTTGTAGTTTTGAAATATCTGGAGGTCCGCAGGTTGAAGACCATGATGATTACATGTGGTGATGATGACAAGGGGATGATGAAGGAGGGGGGGGATTATGACAAGGGGATGATGAAGGGGGGGATTATGGCAAGGGGATGATGAAGGGGGTGTGTGTGGAATGATGACAGGGGGATGATGAAGGGGGGGTGGGATGATGACAAGAGGATGATGACAAGGGGATGATGACTAGGGGATGATGAAGGGGGTGGGGATGATGACGAGGGGATGATGAAGGGGGTGGGGATGATGACAAGGGGATGATGACAAGGGGATGAGGAAGGGGGGGATGTGGGATGATGACAAGGGGATGATGAAGGGGGTGGGGATGATGACAAGGGGATGATGAAGGGGGTGTGTGGTATGATGACAAGGGGATGATGACAGGCGGTGATGATGAAGGGGGGATGATGAAGGGGGGATGATGACAGGGTGATGATGATGAGGGTGTTAATGACGGGGGTCTGGATGATGACAGGGGGGGATGATGTATTTCCCACCCTAGGCTTATACTCGAGTCAATAACTTTTCCTAGGATTTTGGGGTGAAATTAGGGGCCTCGGCTTATACTCGAGTATATACGGTAGATAGATAGATATAAGATAGATAGATAGATAGATAGATTTTAGATAGATATGAGATAGATATTAGATAGATATGAGATAGATAGATAGATATGAGATAGATAGATATGAGATAGATAGATATGAGATAGAAAGATGTGAAATAGATAGATAGATATTAGATAGATAGATATGAGATGGATATAGATAGAAAGATAGATAGATATGAGATGGATGGATAGATAGATAGATATGAGATAGATAGATAGACAGATAGATATGAGATGGACATGAGATAGATAGATGGATGGATGGATGGATAGATAGATAGATATGAGATGGATAGATAGATAGATATGAGATGGATAGATAGATAGATAGATGTGAGATAGATAGATATGAGATAGATAGATAGGAGATAGATAGATAGATAGATAGATAGATAGATAGATGTGAGATAGATAGATATGAGATAGATAGATAGATATGAAATAGATAGAAAGATAGATGTGAGATAGATAGATAGATATGAGAGAGATGGACAGATAGATATAAGATAGATAGATGTGAGATAGATAGATAGAAAGATATTAGATGGATAGATAGATGATAGATAGAGATAGATAGATAGATATAAGATAGATAGATAGATAGATGATAGATAGGACATGGATATCTTTTTACCAACCAGGGTGCCTCCAGATGTTGCAAAACTAAAAAACTACAATTCCTGGGACTTTGGCTGTTGAGGTATGCTGGGAGTTCTAATTTTTGCAACAGCTGTAGGCACCCAGTGGGATGGATAGATCGATAGATAGATAGTGTTTTCCAACCAGGGTGTCTCCAGCTGTTGCAAAACTACAACTCCCAGCATGCCTGGACTGTAGTTTTTCAACAGCTGGAGGCACCATGGTAGGAAAACACTGATTTATGCCCAGTCAATCTATCTATCTCAGTGTTTACCAACCAGTGTGCCTCCAGCTGTTGCAAAACTAAAACTCCCAGCATGCCCGGACAGTCTTTAGCTGTCCGGAAGTTGTAGTTTTGCAACAGCTGGAGGCTCCCTGGTTGGGAAACACTGCCTTAATGGATTAATGATAAATAAACAAGCAGTGTGTCCACATGTTGTGGCCCCAGTGGGGTCCCTTTCCCTCCTCTGCGGTCCACAGGTCACCTACAGGTCACATTACAAGAAAAAAATTTCAAAATTGTGGCAAAAATTGCACCATTTTTGCCGCAATTTTCCCCCAAAATTGTTCTTGTAATGTGACCTGTAGGTGACCTGTGGACACCGGAGCAGGGAAAGTGACCCCACTGGGCTGCTACCCCCCAGCCTCAGGTTATACTGCTAGTGAGAAGAGAGGCAGGACAAGGGACATAACTTCCCCTCACAGCCGCTGTGCTCCTGGGAGGCCTGTCAGCTCTCGGCCTCTTCCTGTGCTGGGGGCGGAGCCATGAATCAGATACCTTCATCCCTGCGCTACTGCCTGTCTCCCTGATGATACTGGAGCAGAAGCAGCGCAGGGATGGTAAAAAAAAAAAATAGCGCATGTCTGAGTGGGGATCGGGACAACTGTCCTGGATCCTCACCAGCTCACCTCTCTCTCAAGGGGGCCCTTGGCCAGTGCCTGAGGGCCCATGTGCAGTGGCGGGCCTCTGTGCAGCTGAACATGCTGCACATGTGATTTGTCCGCCCCTGATGCAGGGGTCTGATCGGTTTGAATGCCCACCAGAGGTTTGCTCACCTGCCCAATGCGGTTCCCGGGTCCGATCTGCAGATGGAGCCTGCTGCAGCCCTTTATGCACAGGGTAAGTTTTTCTTTTTGTCTTTTTTTAGTCCATGTGTTTACTTTCCATTGTATGCTAGCCAGAGATGTCCACAAGTAGATAAGGCCCTTTTATACAGGCTGAAGCTGTCTCAATGATCGGCGCTCATTTAATTTTACCATTGTCATCCACACATCCCTGTTTACTCAGGTTAAAATATGACTGATAACAATGATTTTAATGACCGCACAAAGAGGCTATCAGCCGTCGAACATCTTTGCTCGTTCATCGACTGTTCGCTGGCTCATTTACATTTGCCAATTACCAGGAATGAACTTTCCTATCAACATTCATTCAGCCAGTAACTGTGTTAAATGAGGATGCATGGGGATTACTGGGGTTCAGGGCAAAAGATTGCGGGGGTCCCAGTGGCTGGACCCCCGTGATCAGAATGTGATAGCCTAGGGGATGTAGGGTATGGGGAGTGTAGCTGTGCAATAATTAAAGGGTGCTTGTTAACCCTTGCTATTTGTGACGCCAGGGTGAGGGCTCCTCAATAACGCTTGTCATTCCACCACCCTTCCCAAGAGCGATAGGGAGGTAGAGAAGAATAGATTGTCCACAACCGGCGAGTTTTCTGAAACAGTATTAACTTTTACTGAAGGTTTTCTGCAAGCTTCAATAACATAACGGTCTTTAAGCATAACAACGGCTCTCCTTGGAGATTGACAAAGGTTGGGACTTTAGCGTTTAGAGTTTTTTAGTACTGTGCGTTGTTCCACTGGATTTAGGGGATTTAGTTGCGGCCCAGTAGTCACGCTAGCATTAGCGGGGATTTAAATTTGAACTCACTTTTTTGGTTCAGCATAGGCTGGCAGGTTTTTGAGGCCTAGCGTACCTTTGAAAGTTGCGCAGAACTGTCCTGTTAGTCCGGCATCCACGAGAGCAGCAACTGAAGAGAGCGATAATTGGATGCAGCTCTCTTATATGGACTAGTGCTAATTGGTCCATACTGATGTCAATCACCATTACAAAGATTTGTGGGTAACACGTGACCCAAGGACCTCCTAAGGTCCTACAACATACCATAGAGGTGACTAGCATGGTCACATGTCCGAAGGTCCTGTGACGCCAAGCAAGGTAAGTACTATACATTACTATAAAATATATATAATTATTAAATATATACACATATATTATCATTAGAGATAGACTTGAGGAGAGGCGACTAGGGGCTGTCCCACCTGAGGAACCCTACCTGAACTTAGTTTCTCTGACTTTGGGGACCTCTACACTAGGTACGGTATGCAATACGGTACCGGGATACCACAAGAACCTTAACCCCTATCTTGTGGATAAGGGATAAGATGTCTAGGAAAGGAGGACTCCTTTAAGACCAAAGTGGTGAATGGGGAATCAGGGGGAAAAGACATGGATAACCCCTTTATGCCTTAGATGGTCTTACACAATGCTTCAGTCTCATATTTCTCCCACTAGTGCCTATTACAATTATAATATGGTCAGGACTCCATTAAAATGTGATGGCCCATTTTTTTTTTTTTTTAGATCTTGGAACCCAGTAGTAATTTGAAACAGACCAGCTCTTGTGGCAAATGCTACAGTTGTCGATTTGCCAGTCCAAACCTGAACATATATATATAATCAGTCAGTATTCACATCAGAAAAATATATATCCATTCAGAAAGAGCCTCAGTATAATGGAACCAAAATCAGATCTAACCATCAGCCACAAATCTCTGTCTTCTTAGCAGGAGCAATTCTTTATAAACAGGCATTTTAGGAAGCATGATGAGCTTGCCAAAGAGCGGTTAACAATAAAAACAAGATTGCATGATGTGGGCAGCAATACGCTCTCCTCTTTTCTTCTTGGCCAGCATAAGAGAATGCAGTTAATTTGTAGGTTTTTCTTTGGGTCAGCAGTAACCACCATTCAAAGTCAATTTTGCTTAGAACTGGATAGGTAGGATTTTTTTTTCTATGTAGGATCTTGCCAGACAAATTGGTGGCCTGAGGCTGAATGTTCTGTGTTTCAAAATACACCCTTTCCTTTCCTGCCTGTCATACACTTTCTCCAACCTCAATCCCCTGCAAACCACAGGGGTGATGATAAAGCAACCTTAAAGGAGTTTGCATTATTAATCCCTAGGGGGCAGGGGGCAGGAGGCAATGTACTCCTGGCATATGAAAGGGTATTAGTAATACATATGCAAAATGGTGTATATGTATAGAAATATACTCTCTCTCTAAATATATATATATATATATATATATATATATATATATATATATACATTTAGAGAGAGAGAGTATATAATACACCAGATTTTTTCCCCCTCAAACTTTGAGTCCATGATGCCAAGATATAATACTGTGTAATACCTCTATGCGCCGCTTTGTCCCACTTTCATGCATGGGACCCACACACAGATCTGCTGTAGTGCAAATCTTTTTATTTTACTGTTGTCTCTCACCTTTTCCAGCATTCTATGCGCCAGAGACAATACATATAAACCCACATATCTCAGGAACAGGAGAGCGTATCAAAATTTGAGGGGGGGAGGGGGGTGGCCATAGGTACAGACAGGTAGTGCAGGTGACACTGATGACAACCATACTTACCTGGTCCTGTTCCATGCCTTGGTTCTCCCGCTATCGTGTTTTGTATCTTCCATTCTGGGGCCGACTTGGAGCATGGGCGGAGCTTCCTGACGCCACCATTGCTGCTTCTCTACTGGGTCCCGCTGCTAGCAAACAGCTATATCTTGGCATGCTCCAAGTCAACACCAAAAGGGAAGATACTGAAGACGATAGTGAGAGAACCGGAGCATGGAACAATATCAGGTAAGTATCATTGTTATCAGTGTCACCTGCACTACTTGTCTGTACTGACATTGATCAATGCTATGCTATTGCAATTGAAAGATTGAGCGTTAATAAATATGAAGAAGCCCCTCCCCTAAAAACTACATTTCAATCACGCCCCTTTTTCCATTTTTTTAAATATAGTATTTTAAACATAAATAAACATAAGTATATTTGGTCTCTATAATTGTGGAAATGTCAAAACTATTAAAGTATCATATTAGTAATGAGTTAATGAAACTGCACAGTGAATGGTGTAAATCTAGAATTGCTGATTTTTGGTCGCTTCATATACCAGAAAAAAATATGAGTAAAAAGTGATCAAAAATTCCCATCAAAACAAAAATGGTCATGATAAAAGCTACAGATCATGGAGCAAAAAATGAGCCCTCAAACAGACCCAAAGATGGAAAAAATAAATGTGTTATAGGGGTCAGAAGAGGACAATTTTAAGCATACTAATTTCATACAAATATAATTTTTAAAAGTAGCAAAATAAAACAAAGCCTATATAAATTGGGTATTGTTGTAATCATATGGACCTAGAGAATAGGGAAAACATAATAATTTTACTAAAAAGTGCACTGTGTAGAAACAAAAAAGCCCCAAATTTGCAAAATTGAAACTCAATTTCACCCCACAAATATCTTTTTTTGTTTCTCCATAGATTTTGTGATAAATTAAGTGATGTAATTACAAAATATAATTGGTGGCGCCAAAAAACAAGCCCTTATATGTGTCTGTAGGTGGGTCTGTAGCATTATGGCTATAAGAAGGGAGAAAGAATAAAAACATCAATTAAAAATCGCTGTGTCCATAAGGGGTTACTCTGCCTCTAGACATCTGATCCCCTATCTAAATGATAGGGGATAAGATGTATGATCGCGGGGTTCCTGCCACTGAGGACCCCTGTGATCTTGGCTGCTGCACCCCAGACATCCGGTGCATGGAGCGAACATCGCTCTGTGCCGGATGACTGGCGGTGCGGGCGGAGGCTTGTGACTTCACAGTCATGCCCCGCTCGTGACGTCACGGCCATGCCCCCTCAATGCAAGTCTATGGGAGGGGGTGTGACAGCCATCACACCCCCTCCCATAGACTTGCATTGAGTGGGCATGACGTCACAAGCCTCCTGCGCTGCACCAGACCGGCGCTGCGATCAGACATCTTATTCCCTATCCTTTGGATAGGGGATAAGATGTCTAGGGGCAGAGTACCCCTTTAAGGGGTTTATTATCTTCCCCCACTGTAATGAATTCCCACATACTGTATATTGTTAGGTATTTTTTTTTACAGTGACTTATTTTCAGCAATTCTTATCCCAGTGGCAAACAGTGAACAAAGAAAAGTTTACAGCCCCATATCTTTCCATGAATATGTCAACTCTAAGCTCTACAGTATGCTAAACTTTCAAATAAACAATATTCGCCTTTCCAGGGATATCGCACTTGTATTTTCATCTTCTGTTTGCCCTTCCTTGGTGCTTGCTCTAACTCTGTTATCTCACTGCTCATCTCTTTAGAGACAGCTACAATATATGATCCTATTTGCACTCTCTCTATTCTCTACTTTTCAAAATATCACCAAATGATGTCAATGTCGAATATGCAATGTCTGCAATCCAGTAGGTGTTGGGAGGGCTTTGTTCATATGGACACTTTATTTGTACCCTGGGCTGGTGGGAAAGGTTTGACTTCAGTATCATCTTTTTCCACTAAACACATAATTATCATGAAATATATTTATCAAAATGACATAATAACAAAATCATTTGTATACACTATATCCAGTGGCTTCCGTGTACAGGAGCCGGGTAATATACCCTTACAGGATGACGGAGACTGTATCATTGGTCTATTGCATCCGAAAGCAGATGTTAGAATTTCCATCTATCAATCTATTTTATCTATCTGTAAAGCCAGTTTTGTGACCACTACATGAGTGCATGGTAGTGGGATGTCCAGTCCTGGATATAACAAGCAACTAGCATAACAATAAGTTCCTGTTGTGCTCATTGTTTTTTCCAAGTTATTTTGGGCATAGTGTCTGAGACTGTCTGAGACTATCTGAGACTATCTGAGACGTGTCTCAGACAGTGTGCACCAGAAAAAATCCAACTAACCCGACATTACATTGGGAAAAGCCAAAAGGGGGTGTGGTCTATAGCAACGGGTCGTGGCCAGTCCAAAAGGGGCGTGGTTTCACAACCCAATTGAATTTACAGAAAATCCTGTGAATAATTGGCTGGAATTTTCACATAGAAAAGCTGGTTAGAAAATGTTCCCAACTTGTAAATCTGTGATCCCCATAATAAATAGAAGGGAATACTACAAGTCTGAAACAACATTTCACACTAGTAAAAACCCTACACTCTTAGTAAATGAGGCCTATTGTCTTATACTATTCTGTGCAGCTATCTTGGTCTTAGGACTGCACAATTTTCAGCATTTTTAAACGCTTGCAAAATCCCTATGAGTAGAGATGAGCGAATCAAATCTGACAAAGTCGAATTCGTTCCGAATTTCATGAAAAATTCAATTCGGACCGAATCCAAACTTCGACTCGATTCAAAATAAGGAATTTCTTCATTAGCGACACCCCCTGCGATCATTCTGTATAATGTATAGATGCGAGCGGCTTTCTCCTGCACTCGCATCTCTGCCATCGATAGGACGATCGCAGCAGGTGTCAGGAGTAACACTTGCTGCTGTGATCTGTCCTCAACTGCAGGTACTACTGCTCCCAACATGGAGCACACTCTTCTCCATGCTGTGAGCTGTAGTACCTGCATTAATAGACAGATCGCAGCGGGTGTCATTTCTGACACCCAATGCGATCGTCCTGTATAATGTATAGATGCAGGTGGCGGGCCATTCTTCTCTGGTCCCACTGTAGTATGAGTATATGCCGTATATATATATATATATACCTATTATTCATATTTCCCCACAGAGAGTTGTGAGTGGCTGAAACCATCTGGCCTATCACAGCTCTCTGTGGAAAATATGAATAAGTGATGTGAATTCTATTAACATGACTGGACAGCCGACATATAGCGCAGAGATGCAAGCGCAGGAGACAGTTGCTCCATTCTGCAATAGAAAGTGGCAGCAGAGAACACTGGGGTCAGACAGAAAAGAACTATACAACTTCTTCTATAGTATGCAGCAGCTGATAAGTACTGGAAAGATTATGATTTTTTAAATAGAAGTAATTTACAAATCTGTTTAACTTTCTGGCACCAGTTGATTTTCCACTGGAGTACCCCTTTAAAGCCAAATGCACTCTCTAAAAGCCCAACAGCGCTTCTGCACTTCTAAGCCCTGCCGAGCTCCTGCAGAGCACTTTATGTCCACATATGGGGTATTTTTGTGCTCGGGAGAAACTGGGTTACAAATTTTCAGGGGATCATTCTCCTTTTACCCCTTGTAAAAATGAAAAGTTTTGGACTACACCAACATGTTAGTGTAAATAATTAAATTTTTCATTTTTACAGCCATCTGTTCCAAAAATGTGTTGGACACCTGTGGAGTCCAAATTCTCACTGCACCCCTTACTACATTCCTTGAGGGGTGTAGTTTCCAAAATGATGTTGAATGTGGGTGGTTTCCACTGTCTGTGCACCATGGGGGCTTTATGAATAGGACATGGCCCCCCAAATTTCAGCCAAATTCTCTCTCCAAAAGCAAAATGGCACTTCTTCCCTTCTGAGCCCTGCTGTGAACACTTAATGTCCCCATATGGGGTATTTCAATATTCGGGAGAAATTGGGCTACAAATTTTGTAGGACTTTTTCTGCATTTACCCCTTGTAAAAATGAAAAAATTAGGGTTATATCAGCATCTTAGTGTAAAAATTTTAATTTTTCCCACTGTTCCAAAATTGTGTCAGACACCTGAGGGGTGAAAATTCTTTCTTAACCCATTATTACATTCCTTAAGGGGTGTAGTTTCCAAAATGGTGTCACATGAACGGGATTACCACTGTCCTGGCAGCATGGGGGCTTTGTAAGTGCGACATGGCCTACAAAAACAAATCCCCATAGCAAACCTCCCGCGCTCTGGACAGAAGTGTCAGCTGAGAGCACTGTGGTCAGACTGAAAAGAACTACACAACTTCCTCTGTAGTATATACTGTAGCAGCTGATAAGTACTGTAATAATTAATATTTTTAAATAAGAGTAATTTACAAATCTGTTTAACTTTCTGGCACCAGTTGATTTAAAAAAACAAAAAAAACTTTGTCCTTAAGGGGTTAAGGGTAGGATCACACGTGCCACATTTTGCTGTGTGATTGCTGCTGTATATCGTTTTTACCCATTGGGTAGCAAAATCAGCTGCAGAAAATATGCAGCAAATAGCAAATGGCACGAGTGACCCTAACTTAGAGGGGTTTTTCAGTCATTGAAGTTAAAAAAAATGGTTTAGAATGGTGAATAATATTTAACCCCTTAAGGACACATGACGTGCTGGAACGTCATGTGTCCGCTCCCGATCTATAACGCGGGGCCACGCCGTCGTGGTCGGGCCCGGCCTCTAACAACGGCCGGGACCCCTGGCTAATAGCGCGCAGCATTGAACGCGGTTCCGCGCGCTATTAACCCTTTAGACGCGGCGTTCAAAGTTGAACACCGCGTCTAAAGTGAAAGTGCAACCATGCCGGTTAGCTCAGGGAGCTGTTCGGGATAGCCGCTGTGAAATTGCTGCATCCCGAACAGCTTACAGGACAGCTGGAGGATCCCTACCTGCCTCCTCGCTGTCCGATCGACGAATGACTGCTCAGTGCCTGAGATCCAGGCATGAGCAGTCAAGCGGCAGAATCATCGATCACTGGTTTCCTATGAGAAACCAGTGATCAATGTGAAAGATCAGTGTGTGCAGTGTTTTAGGTCCCTATGGGAGCTATAACACTGCAAAAAAAAGTAAAAAAAAAAGGGAATAAAGATCATTTAACCCCTTCCCTATTAAAAGTTTGGATCATCCCCCTTTCCCCATAAAAAAAAAAAAAACACAGTGCAAATAAAAATAAAAATAAACATATATGGTATCGCCGCGTGCGGAAATGTCCGAATTATAAAAATATATCATTAATTAAACCGCATGGTCAATGGCGTACACGCAAAAAAATTCCAAAGTTCAAAATTAAATTAATTAAAAACTTCAGATCACGGCACAAAAAATGAGCCCTCATATCGCCCCATACACAGAAAAATAAAAAAAGTTATAGGGGTCAGAAGATGACAATTTTAAACGTATTAATTTTCCTGCATGAAGTTATGATTTTTTCCAGAAGTACGACAAAATCAAACCTATATAAGTATGGTATCATTTTAATCGTATGGACCTACAGAATAAAGATAAGGTGTCATTTTTACCGAAAAATGTACTACGTAGAAACGGAAGCCCCCAAAATTACAAAACAGCGTTTTTTTTTTTCAATTTTGTCTCACAATAATTTTTTTTTCCATTTCACTGTAGATTTTTGGGCAAAATGACTGACGTCATTACAAATAAGAATTGATGTCGCAAAAAATAAGCAATCATATGAATTTTTAGGTGCAAAATTGAAAGAGTTAGGATTTTTTAAAGGCAAGGAGCAAAAAATGAAAATGCAAAAACGGAAAACCCCCGGTCCTTAAGGGGTTAAAATAAATTCTAACTAACCTTACCGATCCCCTGCCACTCCTGTCCCAATACTTTGTGGGTCCCCAGCCTGTCTCTATTTTCTGGTGCCTCTCCACACAGACATGTGACTGCAGCAGCCAATCACTGGTTACAAAAGTGACCCGTTACAGCAATGACGTTTCCAAGTCAAGAAGGACAAAGCATCAGAGACAGAACCTGACTTGGAAAACCCTTGTAAAGTTACATCTAGTTGCCAACCTGCAGTTCTGTTTTTTTTTTTTTTTAAACTAAAAGTCCAACAAAAAGATCACAAAAATGCAATACAGAGCAGAAAAACATATAGGGTAGACAAGTGTTATTAGATATATTTTAAGAACAAAAATAATTGAATAATTGAGTTGTGCACAGCAGCTCGATAATAGGTTGTGGCCTAGTGTAAAGCAAGTGTGATTTTTGTATGCTACTATAAAAAAGAAATAGAACACATTTTGGCAAACATAAAAGTAAGACAACTTAAAAATGGTCTAAATGTAGATTAGAAAGTCTAAATATTTAAATATGTTAAATATGTTATGTTAAAATATTGGGAAAGAAAATCAAAACTTGTGCAGAGGAAAAGTTGACCAGTTGCCCATAACAACCAATCAGATCACTTCTTTCATTTTTAAATAGGCTTCTGGAAAATAAAATGAGCAATCTGATTGGTTGCTATGGCCAAAAGGGCAACTCTTCCTCTGCACAAGTTTTGAGAAATCTTCCTATTGTGTCTTGTCTAAGTTTTTATTCTTTAAAGGACAACTGCAGCCATAACAACTTATCCCCTATCCACAGAATAGGAGATAAGTGTTTGATCATGGGGGGTCCGACCGCTGGGAGCCACAGCTATCTCCCAAATGGTCCCAGGCATTTCCGCTGTGTGAGAGCGGCTAATGTGCGTAGCGTTGACCTCACTGAGGTCGACGGTACGCCTCCTCCACATACAGCTCTATGGAAGAGGCGGGGAGGCACGAATACTGCCTCCCCACCTCTCCCATAGAACTACATGGAGGAGGAGTGTCGAACGCGGCGTCATGCTGCAGCCGGCATGCTTCCTGCACTGGAGGGCTTCAGCAGAGCCAGGGCCCCGTGCAAAAGATCGCGGGGGGTCCCAGCGGTTTGACCCACCGTGATCAAACACTTATCCTCTATTGTGTGGATAGGGGATACATTGTTATGGCTGCATATTTCCTTTAAGAACAAGTCCTTTTAAACTGTGAATGCAGTTTAAAAATGGCTTATTTAACTGAAGTACTATTGCCAGCCGTTACAGAGCTTATATGGATTGTTACCCAGTTTTTCTTAATCCCTAAATGGCACAAAGAGAGAAAAAAAATCCCTTATATACAAAATGTATATGTCATTCAGTTTCTGTAGAAAACTAGATCATAACAATCTTGGGCTATTTACATTATTCTACCATTACAAAGCCCAGAGCTTTTCATCCTACCACTGAACAATTTTTCAAACCCATCCAAAGTGATAAAGCGTTTAGGGTTAGTGGAAAGCTGGATGGCAATGCTTCTATTTGTGGCAACCTAAGCTAGGGTCTGCCTTGATGTGGCCAAAATTGATTTAACATGCACAGAAGAATGAAAGATTTTCAGCTAAGGCTATCCATCATATAAGATGGAGATAGGCATAAGGCTATCCTTCATATAAGATAGAGATAGGCATAAGGCTACCCTTCATATAAGATATAGCTGGGCATAAGGCTACCCCTCATTTAAGATAGAGATAGGCATAAGGCTACCCTTCATATAAGATAGAGATAGGCATAAGGCTATCCTTCATATAAGATAGAGATAGGCATAAGGCTGCCCTTCTTATAATATAGAGATAGGCAAAAGGCTACACTTCATATAAGATAGAGATAGGCATAAGGCTACCCTTCATATAAGATAGAGATAGGCATAAGGCTATCCTTCATATAAGATAGAGATAGACATAAGGCTACACTTCATATAAGATAGAGATAGACATAAGGCTACCCTTCATATAAGATAGAGATAGGCATAAGGCTACCCTTTATATAAGATAGAGATAGACATAAGGCTACCCTTCATATAAGGTAGAGATAGGCATAAGGTTACCCTTCATATAAGATAGAGATAGGCATAAGGCTACCCTTCATATAAGATAGAGATAGGCATAAGGCTATCCTTCATATAAGATAGAGATAGGCATAATGTTACCCTTCATATAAGATAGAGATAGGCATAAGGCTACCCTTCATATAAGTTATACATAGGCATAAGGTTATCCTTCATATATGATAGAGATAGGCATAAGGTTATCCTTTATGTAAGATAGAGATAGGCGTAAGGCTACCCTTCATATAAGATAGAGATAGGTGTAAGGCTATCCTTCATATATAATATAGATAGGCCTAAGGCTTTCCTTACTATAGGATATAGATAGGCATAAGGCTATCCTTCATATAAGTTAGAGATAGGCATAAGGTTATCCTTCATATGTGATAGAGATAGGCATAAGGCTATCCTTCAAATAAGATAGAGATAGGCATAAGGCTATCCTTCATATAAGATAGAGATAGGCATAAGGCTACCCTTTATATAAGATAGAGATAGGCATAAGGTTACCCTTCATATAAGATAGACATAGGCATAAGGCTATGCTTCATATAAGATAGAGATAGGCATAAGGCTACCCTTCATATAAGATAGAGATAGGTATAAGGCTATCCTTCATATAAGATAGAGATATACATAAGGCTACCCTTCATATAAGATAGAGATATACATAAGGCTACCCTTCATATAAGATAGAGATAGGCATAAGGCTACCCTTTATATAAGATAGAGATAGGCATAAGGTTACCCTTCATATAAGATAGAGATATACATAAGGCTACCCTTCATATAAGATAGAGATATACATAAGGCTACCCTTCATATAAGATAGAGATAGGCATAAGGTTACCCTTCATATAAGATAGAGATAGGCATAAGGCTACCCTTTATATAAGATAGAGATATACATAAGGCTACCCTTCATATAAGATAGAGATAGGCATAAGGTTACCCTTCATATAAGATAGAGATAGGCATAAGGCTACCCTTTATATAAGATAGAGATATACATAAGGCTACCCTTCATATAAGATAGAGACAGGCATAAGGCTACCCTTTATATAAGATAGAGATAGGCATAAGGTTACCCTTCATATAAGATAGGACCTGGCACTATTGATAATTTTCAGAATATTGGGCTGACTAGATGGACCGAATGGGTCTTATCTGCCAGCACGTTTTGTTTTTAATAAGTCCCTGTGGTTCATCTAGTCTGCTGTTATATTATTTCCTTGTTATCTTTCTTTTAGGATAAATCTGTTTATTCCGTGCAGGTTTACGTTCCCTTACTGTGGATTTACCAAACACATCTGCTGGAAGTTTGTTCTAAGCATCCATTTCTCGATGAAGGGTTATAGTCGACAATTCCAAGCTTGTTATGCTACAGGGTCTTTGCAATTCTGAAAGGAAAGCATGGTGTGAAAGGGATTTTTATTTGACACATTTAGATCTCAGCTAGAAAATGAATAAAGTGAGAAATATTAACCGTCATAATAACTATAAAGTAATTTAAAAACAATAAAACCGGCTGTAGTACTGCCAACCAAAACACATAGATGTTCAAGGCTTGATTGTTCCAGCTCCCTTGGATCATGTTAAACCACAGCTTCTGCCCAGTGAAGATTACCTATGTCATTGCATATTAATGGAACAAAAAAAGGCTTAAAAAGCACATTTTAATATTAAATATTCATGTCAAGGTTAAATGCAGAACAAGACAGGTTGGGCTCATCATCAAGTCTGTATGACCTATCAGGGCTCTAATATCAGATGATAACTTCATCACTAAATCTCAGATAGATTAAATGATGCCTAAAATATGTCCAAAGCCTTAGAGCCACTGAGTAAATCTAGACTTAATTGCTTTATTACCCCTAGGGGCTCCCAAGACATTCTGAACATTAGTTTTCTCTTCCAGAGAAGAGCTCATGAATTCTTCCTCTCATATGGAAAATTATTGTATTTATTTGTGTATATACATATTGTATATCTGTCTATCTATCGTCTTTTTATATACCATATAGATCACACTGTATGATTAGGATTAGATATTGGGAAAATATTAATTAAAGTCTTACTGCAAATGAATATGGGAAAATTGTTAACAAAAACATCTACAGCTAGGTGTACATTAGGGCACCGGTATCCTGTATACTTTAAACTTACGCCAGGAAACCTATACCAAAAGTAGTATGCCCTTTGGCATATATTGAAAGTTAAAGTATATGATGGAAATTTTAAAGTACTTTCCTAAACAATGCATGGTTGTTTAGGTGCTTTGGCACAAACACCAGAAAGCCTTTTGTGTGTCTTTACAGAGGAGAGGTGTCTTTCTGGCCTTTCTGCTATAAAGCTCAGTGATTTTTAACTTTATGGAAGTTCTTCCGATCTGCACACAGGATGTTTGGAGCTTACCCAGAGTGACCATTAGAAGTGACCATCAGGAAGAGTCAGGGTTGTTCTTTCCCCCTCATGCCTTAGTTTTGTTCTGATATACATTGTCAGCTGTGAGACCTTATATAGACAGGGCTCTGTTTTTCCAAATCCTGTCCAATCACCTGAATATACCACAGATGACTTCAATTAAGGTGTAGAAACATCTCAGAGATGATCGAGAGAAATGAGAGACCCCCCCCCCCCCCAGAGATGATTGTTAAGTGCCATAGTAAAGGGTCTGAATAATTATATTCATGTAATATTTTAGTTTATTAATAAATTAGCAAACATTTCTAATATACTAAGATGAATAGAAAACAAGGACTGCACTCACCGTCCATACAACGTTTTATTGACAGTTGTCAGGCATAACGAGCTGGTGCAAGAGCGGAGGCGGGGGACGTAACCGGGGCAGACTGTTTCGCACTTAGTAACGCTTCTTCCAGGCGTTTACTCCTGATTTTAGAGTGACATGTCACTTGCCACCTGCCGCGGCATTCCCCTTTTTTAATGTGCCTGATTAAAAGTTAAGTTTTAGTATTTCTGCTATTCACCAGGAGCTGGATTTTTTTCCCTTGTTTTTTTCTTCAACATCATTCTACTGTTTAACGAAAACAGAATGAGGCCTACAAAGAAAAGAACACAGTACCTACAGTGAAATATGGTGGAGGTTCAATGATGTTTTGTGGTTGTTTTGCTGCCTCTGGCACTGGGTGCCTTGTATGTATGCAAGGCATCATGAAATCTGAGGATTACCAATGGATTTTGGGTCGCACTGTACAGCCGAGTGTCACAAAGCTGGGTTTATCCAGCGATTCCCCCTGGTCCAGTCCGGAGCTCACCTCCTCATAAAAGCTGATCAGGTTAGTTTGGCAGGACTGATCTCTCATAAAGCCATGCTGATATCGGGTCATACATTTATTTTTATCAAGATACTCCAAAATAGTATCCCTTAGAAAACTCTCAAACAATTTACAAACAACAGAGATTAAACTAACAGGTCTATAATTCCTGGGGTCACCTTTTGACCCCTTTTTAAATATTGGCACCACATTTGCCATGCGCCAATCCTGGGGAACAGTTCCTGTCACTATAGAGTCCCTGAATATTAAAAATAGAGGTCTGTCTATTACATTACTTAATTCCTTTAGAACACGGGGGTGAATGCCATCTGGACCTGGCAATTTGTCTATTTAGATTTTTTTGTAGGCGGCACTGTACTTCTTCCTGGGTTAGACAGGTGACCTGTACTGGGTAGTTTACATTATCTCGCTGTATTTCACCTGGCATTTCATTTTCCTCGGTGAATACAGTGGAGAAGAATTTTTTTAAATATATTTGCTTTTTCCTGATCCCCGTTATAATTTCTTCTTTCTCGTTTTTAAAGGGCCAACACTTAAATTTTTAACCTTTTTGCTATTTACTCTCTTTGGCAATGAGACTTTCTGTCTTTCTGTCTCTATTTTTGCGGCTTTTATCAGTTTTTTACATATTTTACTTTTTTCACTTTAGCTTTTTAATGCTTCTTCACTGCCGTCCTGTCTTAGTAGTTTAAATGCTTTATTTTTGTAATGTATTGCCCCCTTAATGTTTTTATTCATCCATATTGGTTTTCTTTTATTTCTGACCCTTTTATTCCCATAAGGTATATACATCTTGCAGTGATAATTTAAGATATTTTTAAAAGTCTCCCATTTAGTGTCAGTAATCTTGTTTTTGAGGACATTATCCCATTTTATATTGTTAAGGGCTTCTCTGAGTTGATCAAATTTTGCCTTCCTAAAGTTCATTGTTTTTGTGGCCCCTCGAGAGATTCCCTTATTGAAGAACAAGTTATAATGTATTATATTATGATCACTATTTCCCAGGTGTCCTTCTACCTGCATATTAGTTACTCTGTCAGGTCTGTTGGCTAATATTAAATCTAGTAGGGCACCCCCTCTGGTCGGGCCCTGCACCATTTGGGACAGATAATTGTCTTTAGATATAGTCAGAAACCTGTTTCCTTTATGAGATTCACAGGACTCAGTCACGCAGCTTATATCAGGATAGTTAAAGTCCCCCATTATTATCACCTCATTCTGATTTGCTGCCTTGTTTATTTGCCTTAGTAATTGATCTTTTGGCTCTTCAATTGTTCTTCTAGCTCTTCCATAATGTTAAATTCTACATTATGTAAAAAGTTTTTGCAACTGACAAGTACACTTTAATGTTGAAAATACGGTATAGAAAAAAACAAAAACAAAACTCATGTCTGAACATGACCTTAGACCATCTAAGAATTAAACAATTTAGGTGAACCTTCCCCATGCTATATAACTTTTTGCATGTGTATATTTTCACTTTATGCATGCTCTTGTTGCTTCAAATGTGTACGCGCTGCTATTGGTTCATTTAGCCATTTAGAAGTTGTCAGGTTCCCACAATAACATGCATGTTCAGCTAGTCCTGAATGGGCATACATTTAGTTCTCAAAAACAACAGCACACAGCTCACCCCACACGCCAGACTGGGGCTCGGATCAGAACGGTGCGGATGTAGAAAATCTTTATTTACTGCATAAAATCCACTAAGTAGACACAGGTACAGGGAATAAGTGATGCATTTCAGCCACCCTGGGATGCCTTAGTCATACTCCATGTAACATGAACAGAGACACTATGTGTGGGAGTTGGGAAAATCACCCAAAACAGGAACACCTGCGTAAAGTGACCACCTCCAACCGCTTACAGCAAAAGGAAATTTGCATATGATCAACATAATGAATCGGGATGCTTTAACAGACAGTTTTTTTTCCAAAATAATATTGGTGTAAGCAACCACAAGAAATTCCTTTATTAAAAACTACCTTAGAACCCTAGAATATATAGCACATGTCGCTTATAGAGATGTCGCGAATTGTTCGCCACATATGTGAAGTTCGATTCACCCCCTGTACTTTAACATTGCAGTAAACTTTGACCCTGTGAGTCAGAGTCAGCAGACACATTACAGCCAATCAGCAGCAGTCCCTCCCTTACAGTCCCTCCTACCTCTTGCACGGACGCCATTTTACCCTCATTCAGCATGCTGCAGGCTTAGGAAGTTAAGGGTCAGAGAAGCTGCTCCTGCTGTATAGGGAAAGCGATAGCTAGGTTGCTGCTAGGTGGTGTATTCAGGGTCCAGTTTACTTCTAAAGCACTAGTGTAACATCTGCTTTAAGGACAGCACCCAAAAAAGCCCTTTTTAGGGCTGAAAGATATCAGTCCGTGTGTCTTGCAACAGCTGGAGGCACCCTGGTTGGGAGGGAACCGGTGGTTAAAAGGGGTACTCCAGAATCAAACTTAAGTTCCTTCAAGCAACTAACTACTACAGTATTCAAACGGCTGAAAGATATCAGTCCGTGTGTTTTGCAACAGCTGGAGGCACCCTGGTTGGGGACCACTGCATAAAAGGGGAACTCCGCTGGCAAGCTTTTTTTCTTTAACCTCTTCAGGACACAGGGCGTATGGATACGGCCTGCATTCCGAGTCCTTAAAGACGAGGGCGTATCCATACGCCCGTGGGAAATCCGGTCCCCACCACTAGCCGGTTGGGGACCGGAGCCGGATGCCTGCTGAAATCATTCAGCAGGCACCCCGGCACATCGCCCAGGGGGGTCCTGAGACCCCCCATGTCGGCGATTGGAGAAAATCGCATGTAAATTCAGACATGCGATTTTCTCCAATTCCAGGCTGATCGGGTCTCTAGTGACCCAATCACCTGGAAAATAGGGCTGAGCGGAGTTGTCAGCAACAGCCCCGATCAGCCTAAGGGATAGAAGTGAGGTTGCAGAGCTGCGATCTCCTCCTATCCCCTGCCATTACTCAGAACGGAGTTCTGACCAATGGCAGCGCAGGACAGCGCCCCTGGATGTCGAGGGGATCTGGGAAGAAGATGGAGGCCATACCTGCAGGAGAAGATGCCTGGGGACCTGGGATCTTCGCTGGAGCCTGCTGGATCCTTGCTCAGGTAGGGTATCGACGATGGGGGGGAATTGAAAGTGAAAGTAAAACGATCTTTACTGTGGCAACCACTAGGAAGGCCAAACTGCAACTCCCAGCATGTTTTGCAACATCTGGAGGGTCACAGTTTGGAGACCACTGTTACAGTGGTGCCCAAACGGTAGCCCTCCAGATGTTGCCAAACTACAACTCTCAGCATTCCTCGACTGCCCAGGCATGCTGGGAGTTGTAGTTCTGTAACATCTGTCCCTTCAGATTTAGCAATTTTCATGAAATTTTTGAAAATTGCTGCTCTACTTTGAAGCCCTCTAATTTTTTCAAAAAGCAAAAATATGTCCATTTTATGATGCCAACATAAAGTGGACATATTGTATTTGTGAAGAAAAATAAAATTTATTGTAGAGAGCTTCAAAGTTACAAAAATGCAACATTTTCTAAATTTTCATGAAATTTGGGGATTTTTCACCAAAAAAGGATGCAATTAACGCCAAAAATTTACCACCAAAATAAAGTAGAATGTGTCACGAAAAAACAATCTCAGAATCAGAATATTCGGTAAAAGCGTTTTCACGTTATTAATTCGTAAAGTGACAGTGGTCAGAATTGCGAAAAAGGGCTCAGTCCTTAAGGTGAAAAAGGGCTGCGTCCTTAAGGGGTTAAAGCAACTAACTACTACAGTATTCAAAGGGCTGAAATATATCAGTCCGTGTGTTTTGCAACAGCTGGAGGCACCCTGGTTGGGGACCACTGCTTAAAAGGGGAACTCCGCTGGCAAGCTTTTTTGCTCATTGTCACACTAGTGCAAATCACATTTGGTGTGACAGTTGTGCAAATTGAAAAAAAAAACCTTTTTTGGCTGTTTAATAAAAACCAGTCATCCCTGTCAGTTCACGTCACAGTTGCCAGTTTTTTTTGCCTGCAGGGCAAATGGTGTCCCCCTAGTGCAAATCACATTAGGTGTGACAGTTGTGCAAATAAAAAATAAAAAAAAAACTTTTATGGCTGTTAAATAAAACCAGTCATCACTGTCAGTTCACGTCACAGTTGCCATTTTTTTTGCCTGCAGGGCAAATTGTGTCACCCTAGTGCAAATCACATTAGGTGTGACAGTTGTGCAAATTAAAAAAAACAAAAAAACTTTTTTGGCTGTTAAATAAAACCAGTCGTCACTGTCAGTTCACGTCAAAGTAACCAGTTTTTTTACCTGCAGGGCAAATTGTGTCACCCTAGTGCAAATCACATTTGGTGTGACACTTGTGCAAATTTAGCAAAAAAAATGACAGGCAGAGGAAGGCTACCCCTTCCTCTGCCTGTCGTGGTGCTGGGATTCCCTTTGGCCCTAAAATGGCCAGTGTTCAGAGGCCACATACCCTGAACCCCCAAAGTTCTGAGGACTTAGTTGACTGGCTATCACAAGACACCCAATCTACTACTAAAGCTTCTGCTCGGAACCTTGACGCACCATCCTTCTCCTCGTCTAGCTTAGCTTCGGGCACCTCTCATGCTACCACTTGCCTGCCTGCTGCCACCACCAACACTAGCACCACAGCAGCATTACTTGATCCGTCAGAGGAGTTATTTACACATCAGTTTGAAGACATGAGTGATGCGCAACCATTATTGCCAGAGGATGTAGTTAACAGGGATATGTCTCAGTCAGGCAGCATTACACACATGGACGTACGGTGTGATGATGATGTTGTACCCACTGCTGCTTCCTTTCTTGAGGTGTCAGATAGCGGTAAAGGTGTTGATGATGACGATGTGTTCGTGGATGCCACGTGGGTGCCCGCTAGAAGAGAAGAAGAGGGGGAAAGTTCAGATGAGGAGACAGAGAGGAGGAGGAGACGAGTTGGAAGCAGGGGGAGGTCGTCGCAAGGAGCTAGTGGCACAGTCAGACGGCACCCGGGGTCAGCCACACGGGACGCCAATCAACGCATGCTGTTGCCACCACCAGAATGCCGTCATCGCAGAGCTCAGCAGTGTGTCATTTTTTTTTTGTGTGTCTGCCTCTGACAACAGTGAGGCCATTTGCAACCTGTGCCAGAAGAAACTGAGTCGTGGGAAGTCCAACACCCACCTAGGCACAACTGCTTTGCGAAGGCACATGATGTCAAATCACAAATGCCTATGGGATCAACACGTCAGTACAAGCAGCACACAAAGTGAAAGCCGCCATCCTCCTCCTGGTCCAGCATCTTCAGCCAGGTCAACCATTGCTGCCCTCCTTGCCCCCTCTCAACCATCTGCCTCTCCGTCTCTCGCCTTGAGCAGTTCCTGCTCATCTGCCCACAGTCAGGTGTCTGTCAAGGAGATGTTTGAGCGCAAGAAGACAATGTCTCAAAGTCACCCCCTATCCCGGCGTCTGACAGCTGGCTTGTCGGAACTGCTAGCCCGCCAGCTTTTACCATACAAGCTGGTGGAGTCTGAGGCCTTTAAAAATTTGTAGCCATTGGGACACCGCAGTGGAAGGTTCCTGGCCGAAATTTTTTTGCTCAAAAGGAAATCCCCAACCTTTACTCCATTTTGCAAAAGGAAATTATGGCATGTCTGGCACACAGTATAGGGGCAAGGGTCCATCTGACCACTGATACCTGGTCTGCAAAGCATGGTCAGGGCAGGTATATCACCTACACTGCGCATTGGGTAAACCTGGTGATGGCTGCCAAGCATGGAATGCGTTGCTCGGCAGAGGAGTAGGTGACACCGCCATGACTTGCAGGCAGGCCTGCTGCCACCTCCTCTACTCCTCCTACTCCATCCTCTTCCATAACATCCTCGGCCGAGTCCTCTTCCACTGCTGCGTCTTGCTCCACATCACCGGCACCCCCCCAACTCCCCAGGTCCTATTCCACATCCCGGATACGGCAGTGTCACGCCATCTTGTGGTTGACTTGCCTCTAAGCGGAAAGTCACACCGCTCCAGTGCTCCTGTCGGCCCTGAACGCACAGGTGGATCAGTGGCTGACTCCGCACCAACTGGAGATTGGCAAGGTGGTTTGTGACAACGGAACAAATTTGTTGGCGGCATTGAGGTTGGGCAAGTTGACACATGTGCCGTGCATGGCACATGTGTGTAATCTGATTGCACCATCAGCGACATCATACCGTTTGTTTTCTTCCTGGAGTGTGCCCTGCGAAGATCACTATCACCACCAGAAACAGCCTTATCAGCATCGCTTGCTGGACCTGCGGCAACGCTGGAAGAGGATTGTGAGAAAGAGGAGTCAGAGGAGGAATGTGGCTTTAAAGAGGAGGAGGAAGACCAACCACAGCAGGCATCCCAGGGTGCTCCTTGTCACCTAGCTGGTTCCCGTGGTGTTGTACGTGGCTGGGGGGAAGAAGATGATACCTTCCCTGACATCACTGAGGACGAGGAACGGGACATGAGTAGCTCGGCATCCGTCCTTGTGCAAATGGGGTCGGTCTTTCATGCTGTCGTGCCTGTTGAGGGACCCTCGTATAAAAAGGATGAAGGAGATCGACCTGTACTGGGTGTCCACGCTACTAGACCCCCGGTATAAACATAAAGTGCCTGACATGTTACCGCATTACAGCAAGGCGGAAAGGATTCAGCAGGTCCAAAATAAATTAAGAAGTATGCTGTACACAGCGTATAAGGGTCATGTCACAGCACAACAGGGTTCTAACAGGGGAAGAGGTGAAAGTAATCCTCCTCCCACGAACACGCCGGCAAGGACAGGATGCTGTACAGACATGCTGCTGATGGAGGATATGCGGAGCTTTTTAAATCCTGCGCATCGCCACAGCCCTTTGGGGTCTACCATCAGAGAATGACTTGACCGACAGGTAGCAGACTACCTGGCCTTAACCGCAGATATCAACACTCTGAGGAGCGATGAACCCCTTGACTACTGGGTGTGCCGGCTTGACCTGTGGCCTGAGCTATCCCAATTTGCTCTCGAACTTCTGGCCTGTCCCGCTTCAAGTGTCCTGTCAGAAAGGACCTTCAGTGCAGCAGGAGGTATTTTCACTGAGAAGAGGAGTCGCCTTGGTCAAAAAAGTCTGGATTACCTAACCTTTCTTAAGATGAATGAGGGATGGATCCCGAAGGGACTGACACTGGGCGATACATTTGACTGAACAAGGCCTGATCAGATGAGCTGCCTTGGGCTAAAAATGGTCCACATGCTGCTGTATTTGAACTCTGAATGCCGGATGACTTGCGTGACTTATCCGCCACCAACTAGGGTTCAAGCCTCAATGTTTTAGGGCACTTTCTGCCTGGCGAAACAAACAGAAATTTTTCTGGCTGCTGCTACAGCAGCGGCTGCGACAATACCAAATTTTCCAGCCAGGTGTACATGCCTAATTTTTCGGGCCTCTGCTGCTGCACTTGTTATGGTGCTACAATTTTTATGGCCGCTGCTACAGCTGCGGATGCGACAATACCCAATTTTTCATCCATGTGTATATGCCTAATTTTTCTGGCCTCTGCTGCTGCACTTGTTATGGTGCTGCAATTTTTATGGTCGCTGCTACAGCTGCCACAATACCAAATTTTCCAGCCAGGTGTACATGCCTAATTTTTCTGGCCTCTGTTGCTGCACTTTTTCTGGTGCTGCAATTTTTATGGCTGCTGCTACAGATGCGGCTGCAACAATACCAAATTTTTCATCCATGTGTACATTCCCAATTTTTCTGGCCTCTGCTGCTGCACTTGTTATGGTGCTGCAATTTTTCTGCCCGCTGCTACAGAAGCGGCTGCAACAATACAAAATTTTTCAGGCATGTGTACATGCCTAATTTTTCTGGTACTCTCTGCTGACATCTCTGTCCATTTTAGCAACTGTGGATATTAGATGTATGCTAAGGGTAGCATGTTGGCTCAGAGGTTAGCACTGCTGCCTTGCAACGCTGGGGCCTTGGGTTCAAATCCCACTATGTGCTGCCTCAAGGGGGTTCTAATTATGTGCTGCCTAATATGGGGGAATCTATGTGCTGTCTAAAGGGGGGATCTAACTATGTGATGCCTCAAGGGGGGCTCTATGTGCTGCCCAAAGGGGGCTAAAGCACGTTATTCCAAACCATTTAGGAATGTTAGGTGATTTATGCCCTTTATGGATTAAAACCAGACTCTGCATCAACTATGTAATTTTCCATGGGAATTTTGCCATGGATCCCCCTCCAGCACGCCACAGTCCAGGTGTTAGTCCCCTTGAAACAACTTTTAAATCACTATTGTGGCCAGAAAGAGTCCCTGTGGGTTTTAAAATTCGCCTGCCCATTGAAGTCAATGGCGTTCGCCCGGTTCGCGAACTTTTGCGGAAGTTCGCGTTCGCAAACCGAAAATTTTATATTTGCGACATCACTAGTCGCTTATACACTGATATCATACATTGTTCTTCATATCAGTCAAGCACTGCCCCAACATCGCCTGCTTCAAGGGGTACTCCATTGGAAACATCTTATCCCCTATTAAATAGGGGATAAGATGTTAGATTGTAGAATGGTTCCTAGCCGTACATGCATCGCCAGTCATCGGGCACAGAGCGGAGTACGCTCCGTGCACTGAATGACAGGGGTCCCCTGCGGCGGGACCCCCGCAATCTAACGTCTTATCCCCTATCCTTTAGATAGGGGTTAAGATGTTTCCAGCAGAGTACCCCTTTAACTACCTTAAAGTTTAATGTTCCTTATGATGCAGAATTAACAGATGTATCTCATTTATTTTAGTGGAACAAGTACTTAAAATGATGTCTAGCTTCAAAATCTTCATTTATTTTTTATTTTAGTGGAACAAGTACTTATAATGTTTTCTAGCTTCAAAATCTTCATTTATTTTACCAAGTGGAACAAGTACGTACCATGTTGTCTAGCTGTGGATGAATCTACTGACTAGTTGGGATGTCGGTGCCTTATTGCCAGGCATCAATTCAAGCCCACTCCCTTTGAATTATAATCATAATTTTTCCTGAGGCCTCCACCCCCGCACCTTTGTAGGTCTGCGCCTGACTTAGGAGTACAGGACACATGGAGCCAATGTGCAACATCATTAGCAATTTAAATATTTGGAATTCTCTTTTGAATCCTATCTCTGCCGCCCCCACCCCAGCCAACACACAGAGCCGCAGCAATTAATCATCACACAGCCTGCCGCCTCCCTCCACTGTGTTTGCACAAGTATTGTGTGCTCAAGACAAAGAGGCCGAGAGTCCCCAGGTCATGCATGTACACAAACATAGGCACATATGTGCGCAGAAATGCGTGCAAGGAATCCTGAAGTAGGCCTCGCACAGGTATGCTGGCAAGGTTTCACTGCCTCGACCAAAGTCCAAGCTCTTTCCCTCACCTCAGTGTACCGTAATTACATTTTACCTTCCAGATTCATAAATTCAGCCTCTGTTGGTTTTAAGAGACTGATACGGAAGGCGATACATATAAATAAGTAGCCCCTTACTGCAGTCACTGCGCTGTAAGTCTGCGATTCGCTTGAAGGAATCTGTTTCTGGGATCTGCTTACTAGGCAGAACGGGACGGTACTGTGTCAAGAAGAAGAAGCCAGAGTTGGCACAGCAGCCTTATCAAGCTTTTTTTTTCTGCTCTTTGCCATGGGGGGGGGGGGGGGATGACACTATGGGAAAGGAGTATTTATAGGTCATTTTTCAAGTTTTCTTTCTTTTATATAAGCAATAAGGTACATTCTAGAAAAGTGGTCTTCAAACTATTGACCTCCAGTTGTTGCAAAACTACAGTGGTCCCTCAACGTACGATGGTAATCCGTTCCAAACGGACCATCGTTTGTTGAAACCATCGTATGTTGAGGGATCCGTGCAATGTAAAGTATAGGACAGTGGTCTACAACCTGCGGACCTCCAGATGTTGCAAAACTACAACACCCAGCATGCCCGGACAGCCGTTGGCTGTCCAGGCATGCTGGGAGTTGTAGTTTTGCAACATCTGGAGGTCCGCAGGTTGTAGACCACATGCATAGGAAGTTGTACTCACCTGCCCTGCCCTGAATGTCGCCTTTCATCTCTGTCGCCACGTCCCCGGGTGTCCCCAACGCTCCGGCAAGGCCTCTGCTTCCCCGGCATCCTCGCTCTCTGTCACCGCTCTCTGTCGCCGCCATCACGCCGCTACGCACGCCGCTCCTATTGGATGACGGGACGGCGTGCGCAGCGACGTGATGACGATGATGGAGAGCGCCGATGATGCAGGTGATCCCGAAGAGGACGCGCCGGAGCCCCGAGGACAGGTGAGTGATCTCGTCAGTGGACACACGGGGCACCGTAAACGGCTATCCGGTGGCAGCTGAAGCAGTCTGCGCTGCCGGATAGCCGTTTATGCGATGGCCCCGACATACAAAAGCATCGTATGTTGATGCGGCCTTCAACATGCAATGGACTCTGAGAGGCCATCGCATGTTGAAATTATCGTATGTCGGGGCCATCGTAGGTCGGGAGGTCACTGTACAACCATTGGCTGACCAGGCATTCCGAAAGTCATAGTTTTGGAACATCTCAAGGTCTACAGTTTGGAGACCACTGTTCTAGACCATGCAAGACCAATAATATCAACGTAAAGCAATGCTTTGAAGAGAATAAAGACCTTGGGGGAGATTTATCAAAACCTGTCCGGAGAAAAAGTTGCTGAGTTGTCCATAGCAACCAATCAGATTGCTGCTTTCATTTTTGAAAAAGCCTCTGAAAAATGAAAGAAGCGATCTGATTGGTTGCTATGGGCAACTCGGCAACTGTTACTTTGGACAGGGTTTCATAAATCCCCCTCCCACTGTGAACTGAGTTGTGCCCTACCTCATAACTCACTACTTGTTTAGTAAATATGACATCTTTACATACATCCTATGGAAAACAAAGAAAGAAGAGAAATAAGAGAAAGAATGAATGAGGGGGAACCAGGGATTTTTTTAACCCAACTTTTTTGGTAATGAAGTAATGAAGGCACCGGACCTCAAGTTTTCAAGTCTTGGAAATGGGCAAATACTGTACGTCACAATGTCGAGTCTAATAATAATATTAATAATTAATAATAATAATTGTTATTACTATTTTTTTATATTGTATCCACACATGCTGCAGCACTTTATAATACAGAGATCACATGTATAGGGTAAATCAGACTTTGAAGGGTAGGAACACACATTGCAGATTTGCTGCAGCAGATTTTCTGCAGCAGAAAATGGTCCAAACGCAGAAGTGGATTCAACTGGCCCATTTTCTGCTGCAGCAAATAAACAGGGTATCTGCAACATGTGTTTCTACCCTCATAGTAACAAACAGTTCAACAATTCAAACAAATGCAATGAGGAGTCTGCTCACAAGAGCTTAACAAAACAAGTGAAAAACAAATGTTTTTTAATTAATTGATGCCAGAAAGTTAAACAGATTTGTAAATTACTTCTGTTTAAAAATCTTAATCCTTCCAGTACTTATCAGCTGCTGTATAGCTGTGTAGTTCTTTTCTGTCTGACCACAGTGCTCTCTGCTGACACCTCTGTCCATGTCAGGAACTGTCCAGATTTCAAGCATAATCCCCATAAAAAACCTCTCCAGCTCTGGACAGTTCCTGACATGGACAGAGGTGTCAGCAGAGAGCACTGTGGTCAGATTGGAAAGAACTTCACAAATTTCTCTATGGTACATCTGTAGTATACAGCAGCTGATAAGTACTGGAAGGGTTAAGATGTTTAATTGGACGTAATGTACAAATCTGTTTAACTTTCTGCCACCAGTTGATATGAAAAAAAAAATTATAATTTCCACCGGAGTTCCCCTTTAAGGATACAATAAATGGTTTTCCATAAATATTTATTAGTAGAATAGTAGAATATCTGATGATTGGGTTTCAAGTTAGCTTCAAATGAAGTTGTCTTGTGCTAGACCTATGGGGCCCTATACCATGAATACATTGTTGTGTTACAGTTTGGGCCCAATGGAGAAATCTCCGAAACCATTACTGTAGTTTCTTGCATGTTGTCTAGATGGCAATACAAAGCACACATTTTATTCTAGAGTGGGAGTATATGCCTCATTGCCTGCTGGACCCCTGGGCAACGGCAAATGTAGCACATATGGTATAGCTGCCTCTGTACATATTGCACATTTTGCTTATACATTGTGATCTGGGGACAGGCTGATACCATCGGCATTGCTAGAAAACACGTTGATCTAATGAATTGAAGCAAAATATTGGGATTTTTAGTTTCCATGGGGTCCTGTGAATTGTGCGCTTTCGTGGGGTCCTCTACGTTCACATGTAGTAAAGAAGCGATGATTGTTGCATCCTTCTGTGTTTTTAATTAAACAAAGCACAGGTAGAGAATGGAAGTTATTATTGGCTCATTAGATTATGGCACATAAACATGCCTTGGTAGCATCTCAGGGGCCATTCCTGGAACATGCGGCTTAATTAAAGAAACATTAATATTTATCAGCACTACTCTGTAACACATTACAGGCATCTCCCAGGACTTTGGGGTTAAATACTTTTAAGTAAAGCAGGTCAGTATGGTGCAGGCATAAAGTAACATTACTGGCACTTACATAGTGCGATGATGAAATATGATTCCTTAATATTAATGTGATCACAGAATGAATTAAATATGAATCATGAGTAAGGACGGTTATACTGGGTTTTATTTGTCATCAAAAACACAAGAAATAAACAGTGGTCATAAAGAAGGACAAAGTCCTGTGAACTTATTCAGAAATTCTTCACCAGAACAATTCTTACAAAGGGAGAAAATCATGTTAATGCTATGTATATAGCAGCAAGTTACTGTCTATATCTTGTAAAGGGTCAGCATGCTTTAAATTAAAAGAGTTATCCAAACCGTGCAGTTCCTTGCACTGTCACTACTAATAGAATAGCAATTGTAAGGATGAGCGCTGGGAAACATTGAAGAGGACCACATCACTCTATGTATGTATGTTCCAGTATTGATTCCAAACAGTACCTTACTCCACAAGCCATGCACTGCCTCTCAGGATGAGTGTATCGGTCCGGCTTGTAGACCACGCCCATCACACAAGCTCCTCCCCCTCATTCAAGCCACACAACTTTTATTTTCAGCCCTTTTTTTTGTCTCAGCTTAAGGCCCAAAACATTATTACAGCAACCAACATTCCAGGTCCTCCAACCTTCACCACCTTCTATTTTTGCCCTTTTATTGTGTGTTGGTCTAGGTTGCAAATCACACCATGAAATGCCATGCCCCCTTTTTCACCCATTTATTTATGTTGGTCCATCTTGCAAGCCATGACCCCTCCCATAAATCCACCTCTCCCCCACGCAATGCCATGCCCCCTTCTCTTTTTGACAGTCTCTTCATCACAGGTCAGGATATGAGGTGGGAATATAAGGATGGGATAGAAGAACAGGATATGGAGACAAGTTATGAGGTCGGGATATGAGGACAGGATATGAGGTTGGGATATGGGGATAGAATATAAGGTCAGCATATGAGGATGGGATATGAGAAAAAGAGTGTCCTCATATTTTGCTTTTCCTCTCCCCCAAGGTTTAGGTAAATAAATGAGCAGCTTTCCTTCCATTGTATATGCTATAAGGATAAATGATTAAGAAAGATCTATGAGATAAATCAATCAAGACCGGTGGAATTGAGAGACCGCTCCAATGACTCGTAGTTCAGGCACTTCCGCTTCTGCAGAATTTCCTCCTATCAGCATCAAACACCTTTTTATTTTTTTTTTTAAAGATGAAAGTCTTTCATCTTCTTTGGTCAGAACATTTTTGATGCCGTACTTAGGAGGTTACTGTGGTTTATTACTCTTCTATCACTCTTCCTAAAGAACCTTCCTGGCCATGTTATACACTCAACACATATATAAAGATATATTTAACCAAACATATTATTAGATCAAGCCCTTATACTAAATGTGTATGGAAGTATAAGTATTACATTGGATAAAAGACATGTATACAGAGGGTTACTGTTCTTTGACAGTCTGCTGGAAAATTCAATACAAGAATTTAGGTGCACTACTGTGGTAGATGTAAACAATGACATTGGCTAACCCTCAACACTGATGTTAAAATTGAGACATTGTCCAGTATATCCTTATATGAAGGACATACCTGAGCCCGCACACCAACGCCAAGGTTTCTCAAGTGACACGGGACCTAACACTAAACCTACCTGTGCATGGTAAGCAAAACTAGGGGCCAGTGGGCAATTACAGCAGCATTAGGTCCGACTCTGTATTGTATTATTCTAATTGTTACACATCCACACAGTTTATCTGATGTAGGATGCCAATGTGGCACTTGTAGTCCGCTGCAGGCATCCTCCATTGTATGCATTTTTTATGCTGGGAATTGCCCTTAGCAACAGACTACAAGGGCAGGATCTGCTCCCCCAGCATAAATGCACAACTGCATTTGGGGTTGAGCACCTCCAGCCATTTGAGACCACATCTTTGTTGTTGTTTAAATCTTATACTTGGAGGTGTGTAAACTCCACATTTAATGCGCCTTGATCACTATTAAGGCAGCATTAAGATCCAACTGTGAGGCCGGCAACCATATCAGCCAACTTGGGTGGGGTTTATAGTCTGCCTCCCTCCTCCCATTGTATGTGTGCCCAGCCACACTTGAGGTAACCTGGGAGCAGGCTTTGAGTCGGACCTAATGGTGCTGTAATTGCCCACTGGCCCCTGGTTTTATCATGCACAGGTAGGTAAGGGTTAGGTCCCGTGCCACTGGAGAAACCTTGGAGTGTGTGTGCGGGCCCAGGTATGTCCTTCATATAAGGATACACTGGCTAATGTCTCAATTTTAACATCAGTGTTGAGGGTTAGCAAATGTAATTGTTTACGTCTACCACAGTAGTGCACCCATATTCCTGTATTGTATTATTCTAATTGTTACACATCCACACCGTTTATCTGGTGTAGGATTCTATTGTGGAACTTGTAGTCCACTGCAGGCATCCTCCATTGTATGCACTTTTATGCTGGGGATTGCCACTAGCAACGGACTACAAGGGCAGGATCTGCTCCCCCAGTATAAATGCACAACCGCATTTGGTGTTGAGCACCTCCAGCCATTTGAGACCACGTCTTTGTTGTTGTTACAGGCTGCTGGAAACCAAGCCTTGCTTCGGAATATTACACCTGCGCACAATTTGTATGCACAGTGCTGGAAACGAGATTTGAAAACAGGGCTTGGTGCTGAGTCCTGACTGTCAGTCAAACAGGAACAGAGATGGAAGGGGGAGGAAGAAGACTTTCCAACCCTCAGCACTTCAGGAGATTGGGAGCACCTCTGTGACACAAGAGAATGAAAGCATTTTTCTATGTTATAGAAGTACAGACAGATATATGAAAGGTGCCCTGTGTCTCGGTGTCCTAACAGATATCTAACAGTATTAGCAGTTTGGAATGTGAATTGCAGCTGACAGATTCCCTTCAAGTAGTAACTGGATATGATCTCATTCTCATCATAGCCAATAATTGCTGTGAAAGCAAGAAATGTATTCTGTTGCTTGCATATTTTATTTGTATAATTTTCTCTGGGGATTTATATTAGCTAAAGTCAGGAAAACCTAGTACACGTCACTCTAATGCATACTGTGTTCTATACTGACAACTGAGGCATTGTCATAGAGCTGGTTCTAAATTATAGAGAACCCTGTTACAACTCTGCACTATGTTTAAGAATAATATCATTTGTCGGCTGCACATCTCCCTGAGTAAGATATTTAAGGGCTGCCCAATCTATCCAGCAAGGATTTGTGTGGCCCTGCCTACACGATGGTGGAGCATTGTAGTAGGCTTTTTAAACGAGCGCCGATGAAGTAGAATCGGGCAGCAGCCTGGCTGTGTAATACCCCTCTAAACCAATTTTCTTTTTGTTAATTTACTAAGAAAATGATATGATAAGCCATAGAATAAGGAACCCAGCACTCACCGGTAATGCTAAATCATGTGAATTTATTGATCCATAATAGAAATCAAGACATGAAGGATGTGTTTCGGCATATTGCCTCCCTCAGCTTGCTGCCATAGGCAGCAAGCTGAGGGAGGCAATATGCCGAAATGCGTCCTTCATGTCATGATTTCTACTATGAATCAATAAATCCACATGATTTAGCATTACCGGTGAGTGCTGGGTTCCTTATTCTATATACTGATTTTCTCCCACCTCGGGCACCACCACCAAGTGCCGACCTGACCATTACTATATAACCTGAGTCCATGACTTGAATCTACAGATGGAAAGTGTTCAAAACCCTTGCTTGGCATGCTCTGCACACCTCCTAGTAACTTTAACATGTATTTTTCCATGGCATTAATCCTTGTTATTGAAAACACATGCCTATTACCTCTGCAGGAGCCTACAAGACATTTTCAGGACCTGTGACAGCAAAGAGGTTAACTACAGCATCATTTCGCAGCCTAAGCATGCCCTAGTACTGAACAGTTTCCTGTAACGCACTCCCACCCTGTTCCCAGAGCTATTCTTAGGACACAGATTTTGTGCATGTATATGCATTTTAAACTCCAATTACACATCCCATCTGCGGGCAGAGCAACCATGGCGAGGCCTGGTGAATTACCAGACACCTCTTAATATTAATCATCCCCCCCCCTCCTCCACATCCTTCCCTCCCAGCCTCACGTCATCCTCTATTTTCCCCCTTCTGCCTCTTCTTTTCCTTCCATTGCAGGATGGAGCAGATGGAAAATAGGACAATAGAGTCCATATTCCCAGCAGGAGGCTGGCGTGAAGCTCACACCAAATATATTCATCCTGATCTTTCTCCCATCTTTGCATCAAATCAATGCCAGGGCACACTGCTTAAATATTTTATAAGACTATGTGGCCTGAGTGCAACAATAAAAGTACACCAAGTCCTTGTCCTCTGCAAAACTCAGAGGTAACCACTTCACTGCCAAAGTTTAGATTCAATTACAGCCACTGGAGCATTAGAAACCTATTTAGTAATTATCTCTGAAATCAATATCTAGGCCCATGATTTATACATAGGTAGCATTGTTGTGTTACTAACCAACTGTACAGTAAATCCGACTGTTTTGTATGTTATATGCAGTTATTCAGGGCTGAGAATGAAATATTCATTGGGAAAAAAAAACTTGATGGGTATTTCAGTACATCAAGGATGACTTCAACAAAATTCCACAGAACTTTATTGGCTGCACCAGCTTAGCCGGGAAATGACCCTTGTAAATATTTAAAAATGTTGGCAACTGTTGAAAAGTTCCCAGAATCCTTTTCACTCCTGCACCGATGAGTATCTTTATGATTTACCCAACTTGTTTAGAATATAAAAGTCTTTCTATTTCCAGATGTGCGGCAGTCATGCTAAGCTGGACATGCATGCAGACATCTCCAAAGTGGTTATCACAGCGCACATGTCGGAGCTAGCGGTTTCCTCACTCGAAAGGAAGAAAGAAAAGAATGAACAATGTGTTTTATTTCTTGTAGACTGCTCATTCGCGAAGACAGATGGAGCAGATCTGCAACAGATTATAGGGCAAGAATTTGAGACGTAGGACTGTATAGTTAACACCAACTTGCTAAGCACTTTCCTGACTTCCTCTCTTTGGAACACCTTCAAAAGCCCACTTCATTTGTCATGCCTGGGATCAAATGCTCAGCACCATTTTACCTGTTGATGGCATTCACAAGGCATTCATTATAAACCACATCCGACATGGGTACACCTCTGCATTTCAATCCCGAGTCCATACACAGTGGATTTAGTGTAGTGCTTAGGTGGAGTGTTTTGGGGGGGAGGGGGGGAATTTATCACCATTTTTATCTTTGCACATAATTTGGCTCGGATAGATAAAAGTAAATGTTTATTATTTGTCTTTACAAGGAGATGAGATACACGTTTCTTTGTTGGAGAAGGGAAGATGCACAGCCAAGATGTCTTGAAAAGGCGTTTTTGCCTGATGAGTGCTATTGCCCTTTTACAGACAAGCAAATGATTGTTCCATTGACCTCATCACTGCTAGACAGCAGTTTGCAGGGTATGCAACATTTGCCCTTGTAACTGCTTGCTATAGGAGGTTGTAGAGCAATCCCTGATTCCCCTGCGCTCCCTGTCTACTGCAATTATTCTATAGATAAATATTAATCTTCATCTTAGCCTGACTTAGTGAAAGACGTCAATTAGGTGAACTCTTAGCATGGAAGAATAATGGCAGCGACTGAATTCTGTCCCAAGGAACATGCAATCTAATTTATAGAAGGAATGTAAACATAAAATTAGACTGCAGGAAAAAAAAAGCAGAACGTAAGAAGCATTGTTCACATTCACGATGTGATATTATTGAACTGACCTTGTCCTATGACGTTCTTGAATATCATACTTACATTTTGTTACTACTGGTATAAAGTGTCAAACAATGCAGTTAGTAAATAACTCACTAATAGGCATCAATGTCAAATAAGTAAGAAGAAATAGATGGGATCTAATAGTGTAAAATTAAGTCACTACTTTGGTTTGTGCCCTGAGGTGGTCAACTAACATATCCAGAAGGCTTTGAGAATGTAGCAAAAAACCACTCAATACCTTGTACCTGAATAGATCAAATAAACAACATATGACACATTGCAGTATATACATTGTCTGATAGTATACCTTTTTACATAACATTACAGCAAATGCATTTTCTGTGTCTTTGCAGGAAATTGGCTTCATTGTGTACCCTTGTAGGGTGAGATTGAGAGACATCTGAAAAGAGACTGGGGGAAAAGACATTATCTTGAGTAGGTAAGTGCTTTTCTCACAACAAACCTAATTCATTTGTTAGTCATTTCTGAGTATCCAAAGTCCTAGTATAATACCAGTAGGTTGTGAAAAAGACCAAATCGGTGTCAGTAGAAATGGCAGTGGGAGAATCAATAAACAGATTGCACCTTGATCGCACAGTAACCTGCATATCCTGTTTGAGATTTAAATCTGAGTAAAAGAACCTTTTGAGTATATGAAGTAAATTTGAAGGGGTACTCCGGCCCTAATACATAGTATCCCATTATCCAAAGGATAGGGATAAGATGTCTGATCGCAGGGGTCCTGCCGCTGGCGGAGTCGTGACGTTATGATACACCGGTCACTTGGTCGTCACGCTGCACACTCTGAGCCTCCAGCGCTGCAGAGAGCTCGCAAAGGTGGGTGCTGAATGACAGATTGTTGGGGTCCCCAGCTGCGGGACCGCGGCAATCAGACATCTTATCCCCTATCCTTTGGATAGTGGATAAGATGTATTAGGGCCGGAGTACCTCTTTAAGGTTAAATGGGTAAAACAGACCATACATTTTAAATAACTATTGGCTGAATATACAAGGGGGGCGGGAGTTATCTCTCCTGGTCTCCCTAAACACATAAATATTCAGGGGGCCACCATATACCTAAGACAGTCAGCTGGACCTGCAGGTAGTGGTAGGTTCGGTTGACTCTAGTATGAAATGTATGGGTACCGTTCCCATAGCATGGCTGTCACGGCGAAGTGCAAATAAGAATGAGGCCATTATGTAATGATTCTCGTCAGTAAATATATATTGTAAGTACCTTTCCAAAGTTATGGCAAGTGTGTGTGGGATTGCAATGTACAATGAACAAACATTCGTGGTCGCCCACACATAGTCCTCTTGCCTCGTCAAATGTTGAACAGTAGATAATACAACCTTTGCGTCGTGAATGTGACCAGGAATAGACAGAATAAGGAGTTGGGGCAGACTGACAGAGACCCTGCTACTATTGGGCACTTGGCAGGTGGAGAGGCAGGTTTGTGGATTTTTGTTGTTGCTGACAGATAGCCAAGTTATACTAAGGGCCATAATGGCCTTAAACATGTGGAAGTCAGTACTTGTGTGTTTGTTGTGTAACCTCCTTTAAAGAAGAAGTCTGGTTTTACTTCATGTGCTGAAGGTTCCTTCTGAAGGCCTCTGGGTTGCCATAACAGGACTATTACACCCACTTGCATAAAGCGAGATCTCCAATTTGATACTGCAATTCACAAGGATACAATTGTACTGTTTAAGCAACCGAACAATCACAAATGTAAGTTCCATAGGAAGACTAACATTTCTAATAAAGTTTAAAAAAATTGAGAAAATGCCCCCATATAAAAAAAAACTTCCTCACTCCATTTTTTAAATAAAACTAAATCTAAATTATGAAAAATTAAACAGATAATATCATTTATACTGCTCAGTGAATGCTGTGCTAAAAAAATTGCCCTCACACTGCTTCACAGATGGAAAAATAAAAAATAAAACTTTTAAGGGTCAGATGGAGATGCAAAACAATATATATATACAAAAAAAGGGAGAAGAAGGAGAAGCACCGTGAAGCAGGATTCAAGATCCGTTTGGGTGCTTAGCTGTACACAGATGAGGGAATGAACCATGTTTTTTGTGTGACATTGGAGTGCCGCTTCTACCTCATTTTTTGGATAGATATAGATATATAATTTTTCTGAATTCCTCTCAAAGGGAGGGGGCGTGGCCTCACTGTGCAGGTCTCCGCCCCCTCCCTCAGTATGCTGTCTGCTCACATCTCCCCTAGCATTAGCAAAACTACAACTCCCAGCTTGTCCTCACTGACAGTAGTGGGACACAAGATGACAATGGGAGGATTTTTCCTCCAGCTGTGATCCCTGCACTCACAGCTGTCAATCAAGGAAGTGTGTCCATGACATAGGTGATGATGCATGGACACAGCAGGACTAGTATGTGTTCAAGCAGGCAGGGGGGCAGTTGCTTGACTGGCTTTTTCAGTATGAAATACTGAACATTTTCTAATGAAAGCAAATACAAAACATATTGGTTTTGCATGATTTACAACATGTCAAAAGTTTTTGTTTTTGACAGTGCCCATTTAAGCAGACTGTGATTGTCTATTGTCGATTGTCTATTGTTGTGACTTAGATGAAGATCAGATCACATTTTATGACCAATTTGCGCAGAAATCCATATAATTTCAAAGGGTTCACATACTTTTTCTTGCAACTGTAGTTAGTGTTGCTTTAATTGTACTGACCTACAGAAGATTACATATTTGCAGGAATTTTTTTTTGTATTCAATTTGTTTTGCATCACATTATGTGGTAAAAAAAAGAAGCATTCCAGTATAACTTTCCTTCATAAAACAAGCCTTCATATGTCTCGGAAGAACCCGGGAATATAAAATGTCCAACAAAGAAATAAATGTTCTCTCTGTCAGATGGAAAGGAGGTGAAAATTTAAACAAAACTAAACTTAAAACATGGAAAAAATATCTTAGTGTAATGCAGCAACCCGGAGGGAGCAACTCCCTCAACTCCTGTGGGATGTGAGACCCATAGTCCTCTACCAGCAGGAACATGCGCACATAGACTCAAAAGGGGGCTTGAGCCCCTGCCCTTTTAATGCACCTGCCCTATAATGCCCTCATTGATTGGGACTTCCGTAGGGTGATGCAAGTCTCATTCAGCGGACATGACTGCCAGAGGTCCCTTACCTCAGGAATTGTGTTGTGTTACCATATGTAAGGTTTATACAAACATTTTTTTATTACAAGTATCCTTTTTATCTACTTGAGCCCTGCCCCCCAAAATATCTGTGCACGTCCCTGTTTACCAGTCATGGTTAATATAGCTCTGGTCACACTGGAATGAGGGCTTCAACAGGGTTGTCCCACACTCCGTGGACTGGCAAAGTGACAAGGGGGACAGCACAGTAGGTGTTGATAGTATATCCGCCCTGGGGCACGCTCTGTGAGGTATCCGATCTTGGTGTGTGGGGAGGCAAGGTTGTCTTGCACAACATGTGAGTAATGTGAAGAAGGCCCAGCTTTACTAAAGCCAACAAACACTTCCACAAAGTGGAGGCACAGTCTCAGCTTTAGAAGCAGGCTTTGGCTGGAGCTAGGGTGACCTCTAAACTGTAGGGGGTGTCTCTAATTTGCTAACTCCACTGTAGCCCTAGTTATGTCACTTGTCCTGTGTCTCTCATTTCTGAGGTAGGTAACAACTAATTGGTTCTCAGTTGGGCAACCAGTTTTAAAAGGGTCGTCAAGGTAAAAAGTTTTTTTTTTTAACATCGGCTAGGGGATAACTAGCTGATCCCGGAAGGTCTGACCGCTGCCTTCCCCCCCCCCCCCCCCCCCCTGCAATGAGAACCCCAGTGTCCCAGAAGAATAGAGAGGCCTTATTCCCTCCATGAATTCTCTATGAGGACCACTGGAAACATACATCTGTTTCTGCCACAGAGAAAGAATATGTGTCCTATATAGTGTTGCTCGCGAATATTCGCAATGCGAATTTTATTCGCGAATATCACATATTCGCGAATTCGCGAATATTCGCGAATATAGCACTATATATTCGTAATTACGAATATTCGTTTTTTTGTTTTTTTTTTCACAGTACACATGACAGTGATCATCCCTCTCTGCTTCCAGCTTGTGTGGTGTAAAGAAGGCTCTAATACTACTGTGTGAGACTGGTGTGCGAATTTTCGCATATGCGAACATTCGCATATGCTAATTTTCGCACATGCGAATTTTCGCTTATGTCAATTTTCGCATACGCAAATTTTCACAAATGCAAAAATAAAGCGCGAATATTATGATTATGCGAATATTCGCGAATATTCGTCCATATATTCGCGAATATTCGCGAATTCGAATATGGCCTATGCCGCTCAACACTAGTCCTATAGAGAATGAATAAAGCAGAGTATATGTACATATTATTGGGAAACTAGACTCCCTGTTCTCAAGATAGTGTGGTGCTCCAGCGGTTGGACCAGGGAAAACTTTTTAAGCGCAACCCCTTTGATTATGTTTTTATACATGAATGGTATTTGCTTACACATATAAATGTATGGCATATAAATAAATATTTTGGCAAATAAATTATCATGAAACTAGAATCCCAGTGTTTTTTTTTTAAAGGGATTATCCACCATAAGGTGATTTTGACACTTACCTGCCAGACAGTAATGGGCATGCTTAAAAAGGATCTGTGCTTGTATTTGGGTAAAATGTTGTGAGATTACCATAAAGCTGTGGCTATCTTTTTGTGAACTGGCTTTTTCCTATTGGAGTTTTCTCTTTTACTACAAATACCATAATTCCACTTTTCTCCCTCCCACACATCAGCCCCCCCATCCATTGAACCACAAAGGAGCTGAATTCCATGCAAAAGACCAGTGCTTTCTAACCAGGGTGCCTCCAGCTGTTGCAAATTTCCTGTAGTCGCTCCACCCATTGAAGCAGAACAGGCTCCCTGTTATCATCTGAATAGCAAGTAAGTGTCTTGGCCGCACTGCATCCTGGGAATACCTGAGACAGAAGTCATTTTGTATGCTGATAAAAATTAAATCCAGAGCAAAGATCACATAAGAATGCGAGACCAACCATCAGAGACAGGTACAGACATTATATTATGAACTACAGTAACTTTACAGCCCCTGTAGCATAGTGAAATATAAAAAATACTGGAATACCCCTTTAAGGTTGGACAGTTTCTATGCATTAGGTTTTTCCAATAACTTACCAACCCCAGAAGAATAAAAAGCACAGTGGAGCACATGATGTATTTAGGATAATGGAAAATCCTTGCTACAGATTTAAGGGAAGGGGCTTGTTTGGTGCCATAATTCAGTAATTTAGTGATGGAAGTAAGTGGCTTGTTTAGTTAACCCCGCATTAAATATTGTTAGAGAGGAATATTATAGTAATCTGTCTGTAAGGGCAGAGAACTTACAACTTCCAGATGTTTAAGCGTTTAGCACATCCTAGAAAAGATATAATGTGTCGTCATTCAGCCCCTGAATAGTCATTGCTTTGCTACCCAGAAAAACGTGTCCAAATGGGCCCGTTACACTGACTTTTTGTATAGATTTTTGTTTTTTCAGCTAGTTGCCAACAATAATTGTAATAATTTATGCTATGAAAAATAAAGTAAGCGCTCCCAGTATGAAAGAATACATTGTGGTTGTAAAAGATGAAGCAGAGTCGCAGGAGTAAAGATATCTGAAATAATTTGTGATGTTTTAAACAACTGTATGTGAAAGCAATTTAACAGGCTCCTAAAAGACAAAGTCTGGCACTATTCTGATGGATAGTGAGGAATGCAAAATAGGGAAGGTTTGCTCCGAGGGACTGTAAAACAGAGAGACTATACTGAATGGTACATATACCGTATTTAAATACTAGGGGAATGTTTTAGCAACAATTCAGAGACTGCTTTAGTACATATTATTACGTCTGCGCCTTTAGGCTGGGCTCACATACCGTAAAATTAAAAGCAAAATATGCTGTAAAAAAAGCATAAATGGATGTCATTTTAATCTAATAATGTGATATGAAAGACAATGAAAAAGGCTCTTTGATTTATTAAATTTGTATTTTGGGGAAAGGGTTAGTTTGCCCAAAAATGTGTGATATTTTGCCCTTTTAAGTCTGTTATGATGGTTTAGAAAAAGTGGGTGTGGTCAGATGCTAACTGGGCATGGCCCAAGCTCACATCTAATTTATTACAATATATGCCAGTGGTGTGCAGGACAGACGCAGCAGCACCTGGTTGAGAGGCCGCAGCCTCTTAACAGATTGTCTGAATGCTATGGGCACCAGGACATTATTAAAGACTGGTGTGTGAAATGTAACTCACCCCCATTGTTAAAAAGAAACAAAAACAAACTGCTGTTATTACAACATTAGAATTACAGACATTTTTTTTTAAAACAGTCGCTTTTCCATAGACTTCATAGTACACATTATTAGTTTAAACCCAGCCTTAGAGTGTCCATACACATTAGGGAAAGTTCATTATTTTAACCAAAATTGATTATTTCAACAACAACCATTTTAGCTGGTTGATTACTGACTGTCATAGTCTTTAATAGTGTTGAGCACGAATATTCGAAATGCAAATTTTTACCACAAATATCAGCACTTCACGATTTGTCGAATATTTAGAATATAGTCATATATATTCGTAATGATGAATATTTGTTTTTTATGCAAATTTATGCGAATATCCATGCGAATATCGGCACTTCCAGACTGGACACTATGCACATTTCAGTACGAATTTTTGCATGGAAAAAAAAAACCGAACATAGCGAATATGCAAATTTCGCGAACATAGGACGAATATTCAAATTCGAATATGGCCCCTGCCGTTCATCACTAGTCTTTAAAGGGGTATTCCAGGCAAAAACTTTTTTTTATATATCAACTGCCTCCGGAAAGTTATAAGATTTGTAAATTACTACTATTAAAAAATCTATCCTTCCAATAGTTATTAGCTTCTGAAGTTTTCTGTCTAACTGCTCAATTATGATGTCACATCCCGGGAGCTGTGCATGATGGGAGAATATCCCCGTAGGAACTGCACAGCTCCCGGGACGTGACATCATCATTGAGCAGTTAGACAGAAAACAACAACTCAACTTCAGAATCAGAAGCTAATAACTATTGGAAGGATTAAGAGTTTTTAATAGAAGTAATTTACAAATCTATTTAACTTTCCGGAGCCAGTTGATATATAAAAAAAAGTTTTGGCCTGGAATACCCCTTTAACACCTTCCCTCCACAGGACGTACAGGTACATCCTGGGAGGGGGTGGGCAGCTACAAAGTGGGATTGTGACGTCTTTCCAGTCTGCACCATGCGGCTCCTGACTGAAATCGACAGCCAGGGGCCACAGCTATTAACCCTTTAGATACCGCGATCAAAGCCAATTGCGGGAGCTAAAGCCGATAGTTAAGTCATGGCAGCTGGATACTAACAGTGATCAAGATCACCGCGGAGGATTGAGGGTGCTTTGGCAGGCTAGAGAAGCAAAGGGCCGAGAACACTTATCAATAGCATAAAATTGTAAGAAATAGTGAAGAAAATAAAGTAATAAATGTGTATAACTACTCCCCTAAAAAAAATTTTATCCCCCTTTTTCCTTTTTATAAATAAAATAATGCAAAAAAATTAACATAAAAGTGTTTATGTTTCACATATTGCAGCGTGTGTAAATGTCTGAACTATTAAAATATAATGTTAATTAAACCGCAAGGTCAATGGGGTAAATAAAAAAATATATAAAATACCAAAGTCCAGAATTGTGCATTTTTGGTCACTTCATTTACAAGAAAAAAATATATAAAAAGTGATCAAAAAGTCACATCAAAACAAAAATGGTACCATTAAAGGGGTACTTCGGTAAAACTTTTTTTTTTTTTTTTAAATCAACTGGTGCCAGAAAGTTAAACAGATTTGTAAATGACTTCTATTAAAAAATTTTAATCACTTATTAGCTGCTGAATACTACAGAAGAAATTGTTTTCTTTTTGGAACACAGAGCTCTCTGCTGACATCTCTGTCCATTTTAGGAACTGTCCAGATTAGGAGAAAATCCCCATAGCAAACATATGCTGCTCTGGTCAGTTCCTAAAATGGATATCTTGATTCTGCCGTTTGTAACCGCAAGGCTCGTATCGTACTTCTCGTTTTCTCAACTGCTGATTCCTAACTGTTGTGCACGTACATCCTGTTCTTGTGTTCTGCTGACTTGTAACTATTAAGCAACATGGTATATATATATATGAACGTTGGCAAATAGTAAAACAGAGCGTACTTAGACGGTATCCTGTGTGCATGTATTTTGTTCCACACCTGACAAGACGCTCTCCTGGCCAGTACAAGCCTTAAGCCAAATTGGACCTAGTACCAGGGGTACAGAAAAGACAGAGAACCAGTACCAGGGGTACTGAGTAGATTATTCAGCAATACCTTTCAGCTGGGGGCTCAGTCCGGGGTCGAGAGGGTCATCCTCCGGACCGGTAAGAACCATATCCTTGTGTGGTATTGTCGACCCGGGGGGCACTGGCCACGTCTCGATTCCAGTAAGTATAACAGTTACTTTCATATCGTGTCTGGGACACAGTATTACAGTATTTGCCTTCTGTTCAGGGAACAGGGGAAATGAGGAACTAAGAGTAATTTGACAATCCAGGGTGGTTGTCTTGTTTCAATTTGGCTTAACGCTTACAAAAACTTCTTGTATTTCTGTTTAGTTCTGTTTAGTGTTTTACTTGTAACTTCCTTTTTTTCCCCTTACGCTTAAGAAGACACGTGAGTATACTACCCATTGCTTTAATGTCTAGAGTAAGGTGCATATAACTGTTATAATATTAATACTAATAATAATAATAGTAATAATCTGCTGGTTCTCAAAACATCTGTAAGACGCCCCACCCTCCCGGCTAGAGGAAACTTGTTGACCCGGGATGTGGTGAAAGCAAGTGACAGTTTGTTCAGAGATACCGTGCATGCTCAGTGATTGGTGCAATTAAATCAGAGAATCCCTAATCTGTTGAGAGGAATCCAAATCCAGAGATTGTGGTTTTGCACCAATTACGGAACATGGGTTCCAAATCATCTAAGTCCTATCCTCCTCCCCTTCCCGGTGAAACATGTAAGGCTTATGTGGCCCGAGTTAGCCCTACAAAATTGAGGGACTTAGTGAATCCGTGGGTAGATGATATAGTTGGTTGGTCAGAATTCATGAAGGACTCCAGCCCATTCCCAAGGGAGGGGGCCAATGATAAATACCACCTGACCCCCACTCTAACAACTACATTTGTAATCTCGAGAAGGGTAGAGAGCGTATATGGAGAGAATTAGAAGAGGAACCAAGTTTTCAAACAAAAATCATCACTGCCTATTGCTGTGGCATGCAAACAAAAACTAGGTGAAACTGTTACTGAATTTTGGGAAAGGTTCACAGCATGTTGGCGTTATGATGCAGGGCTGTGTAAATTGTTTGATAGGATTAGAGATTGTTGTCAGAAATAGAGACTCAACGTTTTGGTGGAAAAGCAGGTGATTTGTGAAGGAGAAAGCATGTGAAGCAGTGTGAGGAATGTAGGATGAGCAGAGCTGACACTGCTGGAATAAATGAAGTGAAGATGAGTGTTCAATGCTATGGAATGGAGTGATGTGGTAAATCGCTTGGAAAGCCCTGTGTATGTGGTCATATGATGGCGTTTATAGGATGGTTCTTATGATATAAAGTATGTTATATATGTGTGAGGTGTATAGAATCAGGAGTGTATAGCAAATGACCAGTGAATGTTTTCCCTGTGAAGCTGTTGTGTTGTAATGAAAATGGTGTTAAAAGAAAAATATATTCACGTGGTATTAAATTGAACTATTTGATGATTTTTCATTAATTTCTTGCCTTCACAGTAACACAGGGTTGATGCCAAAAAAAATGAAATGTATCAGGAAATGCGATTAATTGTCTGATTATATTACAGGAGTAATAACAGAAGAAATTTGGCCAAGAAGATAAAATAAATATAAAAAGTGATCACTATTTAATTGATAAATATTACTTTAGGCATTTACAATCAAGCTAATGGTTTACTGGATTATAAACAATGCGCATTGGAGATAATTATTTTTCAAATTTTTGAGAGAGCTGTGTACACTTTTATTTTTATATCTTTGGTAAGAATGTGGGCCCTGTGTGTTGTACGTTAAGTATTTGTAAATGTCGGTATTGTTACAGGTTACATGTTTCTTGTATGTTTCTTGATGTAAAGTAACACTGTCAGTAACACATGTGATAATAGATGTTTCATGGTGACTGACCAGAACTGGGGAAAGACAAGAAGCCAGACTCAAAGGGGCGGTGACTGGTGACACAGAGGTTTGGGAGGAGTAAGGCGGGGTTTACAGGGAGCATGACAGCTTCTTCTTCGGATCTGGTGCAATTTTGTTTTTCAGGGGATATGTGTGTATGTGCATGTGTATATGTATATATGTATATATGCGTATATATATGTCTACTGTTTGAAATTGAGTATGTTCATAGCACCTGTATACACAATGCCCCGAGGGTGACCATTTAACCTTCCCTTCCTTTCGCATCATACCTGAATGCCCTGTAAACCTCCTGAGAAGAGACCTCATATGTAAACTCAAATTACATATCACTTCATCCCAGTCCAGGTTACATGTCACGTCTGACCTCGCACCCATAGTCACACCTGCAGGGTACTATCCTGCTGGACATTATCCTGTTATGTCCCCGACCCAAGTCCCACCTGAGGTAGACCCCATTGTCTGGTCACATGGTGACCATGATGTAGGACATATTGACTGTACACCATACAAGGCAAGACTCAAACCAGACATCCTCCCGGTCTACCAAAAACAGTACCCCTTGTCACGGGAAAAAAATCAAAGGTATCCGCCCTATGATCAAACATTTCCTACACACTTGAGTTTTAGAACATACTGTCTCTCCCTACTGCACTCCAATTAATCCGGTCCCCAAACCCGATGGTACTGTCTGTTTTGTACCAGACCTGAGAGCCATCAACAGACTAATTGTGCCTATTGCCCCTATAGTTCCTGATGTCGCTCAACTGTTGTCATCAATCCCAGCACAGGCAACTCATTTTTCTGTCCTCGATCTGAAGAATGCTTTCTTCTCGATCCCAGTGGACAAAGAGACCAGACTCCTTTTTGCTTTTTCCTTTGAGGGACTACAGTTAACCTGGTGTAGAATGCCCCAGGGGTATGCTGATTCACCAGTTGTGTTCAGCATTGTCCTCCAAGCCTTTTTACAATCATGGCACGCCCCCCAGGGTTCTGTTCTCCTCCAATATGTTGATGATTTGTTAATGTGTAGTTTCTCTGAGGAGGCCTGCCTTGAGGATGGTGTTGTGAACAGGTTGAATATCTGGGTTTTGTTCTGCCAAAAGGGAAAAGGGAGTTGAGCACGTCTAGAGTCCAGTCTGTAGCGGGCCTGGTCACCCCGCACGCCCAGAAGGAAATGCAATCTTTCTTGGGTATGATAAACTACTGCAGACAGTGGATTCCCGACTGCTCATAGAGATGCAACCCTATCAGGCAAACCAGATCTAATCAAATGGTCCTCATAAATGTACAAAGCTTTTAATAACGAGTCCAGGGCTCGGTCTCCCAGATTACAATTTGCCTTTCCACATGTATGCACGAGACAATTGTAAAACCATGGCGGGTGTGCTGACACAATTTCACGGAGGCAAACTGCATCCTTGTGCTTTTTTCTCAAAGGTGATGCCCGTCTCCGTACAGGGGATGCCGGCATGTCTGCGAGCTCTTTCTGCCTGTGCTATGATTGTTGAACAAGCTACCACCCTTACTTTAGGACATGACACTACCTTGTACACTTCTCATGATGTTATCTCTCTCCTTAAAGGCCTACATACACAACACATGTAAACACAACGGCTCTCTGGATATGAGGCAATTCTCCTCAGTAATCCATCCTTGAAAATGGTGTATGCCTCCCCTACATCTGGCCCTGCGCACTAGTTGGCCTGAAAATTCATGATGATGTGATGCCGGACATACATGACTGCTTGCAAGTCATCCACACTGACGCCTCACACAGACCCGACCTCTCTTCAGTGCCCATACCTGATGCTCCAGAAGTCTTTGTAGATGGGTCATGTACACGCCCCAATGACAATGTTTACCATGCCAGTTATGCTATTGTCCAACTACCTGACATTGTCCTCAAGGCCCAGTCCATCCCCTATAAGTCCGCACAAGCTACAGAACTCATCGCCCTCACAAGAGCCTGTACACTTTTTGCTAAGAAACCTGTCACCATTTACATGCACTTACCCTACCATCACAATCAGTCATCATTCACTGCAGGACACACACACGTGGGACTGATCACATATCAAAGGGCAATGCTCTAGCAGACCACACCGCCAAACTGGCTGCTACACAACAACCTGTCTCACTGATGTTACCAGTTCTTACACCTCCTTCACTCGTAGACACACAACTTCTTCTCTCTCTTCAGTCCTCTGTTCCCAAACAAGAGGAATATGATTGGTGTTATCCAGTATTGCAGAAAAATCCTGTAACAGGATTGATCTACAAAGAGGGGAAACCATGCATACCCCAACACAGTGCCACAGTTTTATTGCTCATTTCCACGGAGTAGGCCACAGGGAGCACCTTTGAGAAGTGGAAACAAGTCCTTCCCATCATACTCTCAGAAATTAGAATGACCCCCCTATAAGACTTTAAAACTCTCCCCTTTTTGAGATTCTCATGGGTAGGCCTTTCCCGACTCCATGGGCCCAACGACCACTTATAACAGAAGAAGGGGACCTTGACCAGATAAGGGAACAATATGTCACAGACCTCATCCAAACCCTTGATAAAGTAGAACAAAATGTTGTCTGTAATTCTCCTTCTCTCCCACAGGAACCAACACACCAGTTCCAGGAAGGCGACACTGTCCTGGTTAAGACTCTGTCGAAAGGAAAGAAGCCCGGAGACTTCACCTTTGGACCCCCAACCACAGTTGTTGCCGTGAAGAGGACGGCGGTTCTCACGGAAGACAGCCCTTCTTGGATCCACGCCTCTCGGATCAAACTCGTTCAACATCACCCAAAGGAGGTAATAACGGGGGCAGACAGCCCTGACCTTGAAAGCCTACCGAAAGATGTACCCGCTGATGCCCTGGCCTTGTTCTGGCAGATGGTTGAAGAAACTAAGTCTCCTGATGTTTGCATTAATGACTTTATTGACTTTGATTCACCCCACGGTGACTCTACAGAATGAATTAGAGAGACACCCAAACGATAAGTTCCTGAAACACCATATAATGTTAGCACAAAACCTCACTGCGAAGGATTGTTGGATATGCACCCATGCCCCTGTGTCTGCCCAAAGCATGCCCTACTTTGCTATCCCTGTGCCCTCATATGTATTATTTCAGGGAGACTGTTTTGACATGCTTGCTGACAAGGAGACACCATATGCAAAGAACTGAAACACCTCAGTGGGTATTCCTATAGTAGGATGGGTGGGGCAGCCATGGTGGCAGGGAAACTTAAGCAGCCCAGGCCCAGGACCACACCAAATGTTGGTCTTCAAAGGGGGTTCCTGGGTAACTCGAGTAGTCACACATATATTAGACCTAGGAGAGATCCCCACGGAAGGGATAAAAGTTAGTTTTCACAGGACATCCGCAAGTACTGATCTTCTTAAGCCCAGCCAGATAGAAAGGTACTTACATGACCCAAAATGGCCAAATAACACCCTCTTTACTCAGGCTACTCAAGACGTAGACTGCTATAATATAACAGGACACCAACCATGCAATGACACGTCAGAATACCAACTTACTGATCCAATATGTAATAACCCAGATGTGGGCTACCGCGGTAGATTAGGGCAGATACCTTCCTGGTGTTACTTAACAAATGCCTCTAGACTCATTGACATAGTTAATAAACTTATCAATCAACATTCCTCTTTCTGGGAGCTCCCACGAGACATCTATTGGGTATGTGGTAGGGAAGCCTACAAGTGGTTGCCGGTAGGGGTCAAAGGCACATGCACCCTAGCTAGACTTACCCCCTCCACCTTTGTCATATCCAACGACGACATTGACATGAGAGCAGCTCCTAAACATATGTTATACCGAAGAGCAGCAGATAACAAAGAAAGGGAAAACGGTAGGCCACATGTTGTACAAATGGGAATAACCAACAAGCTTTTTAGCACCATTTTTATATATCCAATGGTGATGCAAATATGGGATAAGTTAGTCGAAGCCACTAACTACCTCGATGACCAAATATATGACATTTTAGAAATTACTAATACCTCTGTGTCCGTGCAAAATCAACTGATGATAGTGACTAACCAACACGCAATAGTCTTGGACTATCTCACAGCACCACCAGCTTGAGAACATACAAAAATTGAGGGACAAATATGCCAAAGACAATGAAATCAACAGGGATAAGTGGTGGGGGGATACCTTTTCAATATTGAATCCCGCTACCTGGCTCAAGGGCGTAGGAGGATGGATAGGGGGCGTTCTGCAGCTCATAATACACATTACTGTCATTGCCCTTATAGTATATGTATCAATAAAACTTATTTTCTTATGTATGAAACGCTGCAAGCCAAGACCTGCTGCAGATACTAAAATCCTCCTCTCCACCTCGTCAGACACCCAAGTCCCTCTACTTCACCATCACTTAGCAGAAGGCTATACTGCCTACATAAAGACTTTTCAAAAGAAAATAGAAAACAAGAAAAACCAAGTTGTCTAAAGTGACAACTGGTTTTAAGAGGGGATTGAAGGGTACAAGAGTCTTGATAGAATAATACAGATCTGTAATGTTGTATGATGTGTATCTTAATTCTGTAATCTTGTATGATATATCTTGATTCTGCCGTTTGTAACCGCAAGGCTCGTATCGTACTTCTCGTTTTCTCAACTGCTGATTCCTAACTGTTGTGCACGTACATCCTGTTCTTGTGTTCTGCTGACTTGTAACTATTAAGCAACATGGTATATATATATGAACGTTGGCAAATAGTAAAACAGAGCGTACTTAGACGGTATCCTGTGTGCATGTATTTTGTTCCACACCTGACAAGACGCTCTCCTGGCCAGTACAAGCCTTAAGCCAAATTGGACCTAGTACCAGGGGTACAGAAAAGACAGAGAACCAGTACCAGGGGTACTGAGTAGATTATTCAGCAATACCTTTCACTTACCTGCCTCCTCGCTGTCCGATCGACGAATGACTGCTCAGTGCCTGAGATCCAGGCAGGAGCAGTCAAGCGCCGATAATGCTGATCACAGGCGTGTTAACACGCCAGTGATAAGCATAGGAGATCAGTGTGTGCAGTGTTATAGGTCCCTATGGGACCTATAACACTGCAAAAAAAAAAAGAAAAAAAAAGTAAAAAAAAGTGTTAATAAAAGTCATTTAACCCCTTCCCTAATAAAAGTTTGAATCACCCCCCTTTTCCCATAAAAAAATAAAACAGTGTAAATAGAAAAAAAAATAAACATATGTGGCATCGCCGTGTGCGTAAATGTCATTAATTAAACCGCACGGTCAATGGCGTATGCGCCCAAAAATTCCAAAGTCCAAAAAAGTGTATTTTTGGTCACTTTTTATACCAGTAAAAAATGAATAAAAAGTGATCAAAAAGTCCGATCAAAACAAAAATCATACCGATAAAAACTTCAGACCATGGCGCAAAAAAGAAGTCCTCATACCGCCCTGTACATGGAAAATTAAAAAAGTTATAGGGGTCAGAAGATGACATTTTTTTAAATTATAAATTTTCCTGCATGTAGTTATGATTCTTTCCAGAAGTACGACAAAATCAAACCTATATAAGTAGGATATCATTTTAACCTACAGAATAATGATAAGGTGTCATTTTTACCGAAATATGCACTGCGTAGAAACGGAAGCCCCCAAAAGTTACAAAATCACGTTTTTTCTTCCATTTTGTCGCACAATGATTTTTTTTTTCCGTTTCGCCGTGAATGTTTGGGTAAAATGACTAATGTCACTGCAAAGTAGAATTGTTGCCGCAAAAAATAAGCCATAATATGGATTTTTAGGTGGAAAATTGAAAGGGTTATGATTTTTAAAAGGTAAGGAGGAAAAAATTCAAGTGCAAAAACGGAAAAACCCTGAGTCCTTAAGGGTTTAAAAACTAGAGATCATGGCACACAAATTAGCCCTCATAATCCCCAAATATGGAGAAATAGAAAAGTTATAGGGGTGAGAAGAGAAGACACTTTTTGGGTCTATTCACACGTACAGTATTCTGTGCAGATTTGATGCGCAGGATTTCAAGCTGTGTTCAGTTTACATTGAAATCTGCAGCAGAAAATCCTGCGCATCAAATCTGCACAGAATACTGTACGTGGGAATAGACCATTAAGCATACTAATCATTGTAATCGTGTGGGCCTACAGAATAAAGATAACTTGTGAATTTTACCGTAAAATGCATATTGTAAAAACAAAACCCCCAAAAAGTTGCATATTGGCGTTTTCCCCCCCAACTTTGCCCCACAAATATTTTTTTTGCTTTGCTGTACATATTGCGGTGAAATGAGTAATGTCATTACAAAGAACAATTACTGTAGTCCTGCAAACAACAAGCCTTCATATGGGTCTGTAGATGTAAAATTAAAAGAGTTATGGATTTTAAAAGGCAAAAAATGAAAAATCACTGCATCATTAATTGGTTAAAGATGTTGGCTATGCTTGAAATTTCCCTAAATTTTTGGATAGACAAAAGATCTTCGGTTGAGGAAAGATCATTTTTTGTCATAGGATGGTCTTTCTGGAAATAATGGGGGAGGTTTATCGTGCTGTCTTATAGTAGGATTCTCTTTGTTGCTAATAGCAACCAGTTAGAGCTCAGCTTTCATTTTACCAGAGCAATATGAGAAATAAAAGCTGAGGTCTGAATGCTTGCTGTGTGCAACAAAGAGAATCTTGCTATAAAGACTCATTCACACTATGTAATCTCTGCTCAAAGATATTCCGGGCATAGGTTCCACGGCAGCAGGGGCCGGCAGAACAAGACAGAGCTAAGCCTGCTCAGACATGTGCCGTTTCATAGACAGCAATGCATTTCCAAGCGGATTCTACAGGAAGAATGAATATGTCGCTGTCCCCTGGGTCTCATTTGTGCCGCTCCGCTTATCGAGGAGATAATTATTCATAAGCAGGAAAGCACGAATGAGACCCGGGGGCTGGCGTCAGAGGTGAAGATAGTCTTCAAACTTGCCCCTAGTGCAGGTTAGTGGATTGGATCCATCAGTCGGTTTCTCTTTAATACGGGTCTGTCAGCATAAAAACAGAGGTGTAAATAAGCCTGTGGCTAGATAGGGCATATCTTTTTTTTATCATTGTAGTCCTTTCCAATGCTGAGATAAAAGCCACTTTGTTATTATGGAAATGACAGCCCATGTCCTTTTTATCTATTGACTGTCAGTTAAACAGCTACCCTGTTGATGATGCTAGTGGGCCGAGGGGGGTGATAAAAAGAACATGGGCTGGAGTTAGCTGAGCTTTTACCGTGTTGTAGAACACCCTCTAGACTTTTGAGTCTCATTTGCATAATAACAAAAATTCTTATACAGTGACCCGCCGACCTACGATGGCCCCGACATACGATCATTTCAACATACAATGGCCTCTCAGAGGCCATCGCATGTTGAAGGCCGCATCAACATACGATGCTTTTGTATGTCAGGGCCATCTCATAAACGGCTATCCGGCAGCGCAGACTGCTTCAGCTGCCACCGGATAGCCGTTTACGGTGCCCCGTGTTCTCCGCTGACAATCACTTGCCTATCCTCGGGGCTCCGGTGCATCCTCCTCGGGATCCCCTGCATCGTCGGCGCTCTCCATCGTCGTCATCACGTCGAGAGTAAGGATGTCGGGGAAGCAGAGGCCTTGCCGGGGCGTCAGGGACACCCCGGGGACGCGGCGACAGCGATGGAGGGCGACATCCAGGGCAGCGGTGACGAGCGGTGACGGTCCGGAGCTGCGGGGACACGCGGGTATAACTTCCTATACCAGTGGTCTTCAACCTGCGCACCTCCAGATGTTGCAAAACTACAACTCCCAGCATGGCCGGACAGCCGTTGGCTGTCCGGGCATGCTGGGTGTTGTAGTTTTGCAACATCTGGAGGTCCGCAGGTTGTAGACCACTGTCCTATACTTTACATTGCATGGATCCCACAACATACGATGGTTTCAACAAACGATAGTCCATTTGGAGTCCATGTTGAGGGACCACTGTATATCCTAGAAAGGATTATGGAAGTAAAAAAAAAAACTAAAGAAATGTCCGGAATCTTGATGACTAGCCTTATATAAGCCTGGCCTTCTTGATGACTAGCCTTATCTTATCTAAGCCAAGAGCTTATTCACACCCATATTTTTCTGCTGCCAGGTCTGCTTTAACAGGCTCAATGTAAAGTACTTCACCAGGGCAAGGTGTAATCAATTGGTGCCAGAAAGTTAAACATATTTGTAAATGACTTCTATTTAAAAATCTTAACCCTTCCAGTACTTATCATCTGCTGTATACTACAGAAGAAGTTCTTTTCTTTTTGAATTTTCTTTATGTCTGACCCCAGTGCTCTCTGTCCATGTTAGGAACTGTCCATATCAGGAACTGTCCAGAGTACAAGCAAATCCCCATAGCAAACCTATCCTGCTTTGGACAGTTCATAAAATGGACAGAGGTGTCAGCAGAGTGAATTTTAATCACACAGTGAGCTACAGCACACTACCACCCATTGTTAGAGACACAAATCCTGAAGACCTGTTAGGCATAGTAAAATCAGCACCTCTGAAAAAACTTATATCCACAGGATATGGAATAAGTATCCAGTTGTGGGGGGTCTCAGCGATTGCACCCCTCCTGAAGGAGGCCCTGGCTTTGCTGTAGATGGAATGCGATCCATTCATGTGTGCTGTACTCGTGCATATTTGGCGATTCCATTCAATTAAATGGAGTGTGTTTTGCCTACAGCACACACTTCCTTATAAAATCTGGGGTCCCATTCTGGAGCACCCTCATTTAGATTCTTATAACAATTTTTTTCTCGACTACTCCTTTACTATGGGAAGGTAAGTTCAATTGTGACTCAACTCATACTCATGGGAGTCTATGTCAGATTCAGGGTACGAAGCTCCTCCATGGCACCATCCCCACAACCGATCCAACTCCAGAACTTCCATGTGGTGTTTACATGACAGATGAATAAGCTAATACTGACCCCCTTTCGCAAAGCACATGCATGCTTAAAGAGTACCTGTCATGAACTTGTTAAATTTTATAATCCTCCCAGTTCACTGCCCCCATCATGATAAACCACCCCCTGCCTTTATTTATATTATTTTTAGTTTTCTACCTTAATATTGCTATACATTTTCTACTCAGTCTCAGTCAGCTTCACAGACTGGAAAGGAGTGTTCCCCAGCAGGCGTTACATCATCTGAAGCCATATGGGGAGAACTTCCTCCCTCACTCTGCTACACACAGCCCAGAGCAGTGTGAGATGATCTATGATTGGCTAAGGCTGCACACACACCCCTCAGCACTCCATACTGCATTTCCTGATTTTGGACTTCTGCCAGGCCAGCAGGAGTCCAAAGTCTTTGCAAGAGATGGGTGGAAATGTGCTCTGGACAAGTAGGGAGACACCTAGTGGCAGCTTTTTTTAAACAAAACATAGAAAACCTAGCAGAAATGTGATCTAGTGATCACCCTCTTTGACTAACCCATAACATGGGAAGAAATAGCCACTGGGTTCTTTTCACCAGACTGGTAAAATGTCAATCCTCAGAATATGAAGTCATGGAAAATTGCATTTGAATTTTTGGAGTCTATAAAATATATTACATAATTAAACTTTAAAACTTTGTATATCTTTGTATAAACGTCCAAGCAATATGTATTTCTATGTACATGTTGACGTATGTTAAGAGCAGAAGCACAAAGGAGAGTGTGGAAGATCTATTTTTATTAGTATATTTATCCAACCTTATTCCAAGACCTTTTTTTCTTTCTAAAGGGAGATGCAAATCCGTCAACCCTAATAACGTAATGCTGATGTCAACAGTTTGTAGGGGTTTTCCATGGAGTCTGCAAATCACAAGACACAAAAACAATATTCACTCTTCACATTTTTTTCCCACATTTTATTGACCATTCCTCTCCTTAATGACGCTGCGCCGGTGGTCATGGATTCTATATAACCATTAGTTATTCCCATTTATTCTTAATTTCAAAGGATCAAATAGCCTCCTGAGCACTGAGCACCAAGAGAATAAATATTTTTCAGGCTACGTAGCTTCTAATATTGACACTTTACTGCCAGAGCTGCCTCCCAGGCCTGGAAAGTTGTTACTTTGCAGATAACATGAATGCTTTGCACACAGTTCTTTGTCATTTAATCTCCCATCGAGGGAGACAGGAGTTGGATGACATTTTGATCTCGGAGAGAAAGCTGGCATTTTAAAATGCTGAAACCTGATTTGCACTTTATTCCTCTGCTCTCTTCTAATACAGCGAGTCAGAGCTTTTTGGCTATTTCCCGTGACACTACAACCAGGTTGAAGGTTCTAGAAAAAATCTAGAAAAAAGATTTATAGACCCCAAAATAGTCAAAAAAATTATTGAATAAAAGCCAGAAATGTACATTAGATAAATGGTAGCTTTAGGGATGGCTCTTCTTTTTCACCATCCATGTGGAATCTCATCATATCTAATCCTTTGTTCCTCCTGAAGATAAGTACTGGCAGAGGTTATAGCAGCCGCTTTTCACCCTGCAATCCACATGCCGTCTTTACCAATCCAGACTCTCATATAAATGTCTCAGCTAGATTTTTTTCATTTATAGTGATGAGAGCCAGATACTGAAACATGTTCTTTCTTATCTGTTTTTGTTTTCTGATGTTTTCAAATCAACTGGTGCCAGAAAAATATACAGAATTAGTAAATTACACACACACACACACACACACACACACACACATATATATATATCTTAATCCTTCCAGTACTTATCAGCTGCTGTATGCTCCAGAGGAAGTGTAGTTCTTTCCAGTCTGACCACAGTGCACTCTGCTGCCACCTCTGTCAGGAACTTTCCAGAGCAGGAGAGGTTTGCCTTAACTAAACTCTCCCCTTCCCAGTCCACCCTCAATGCTGCAGCCATTCTCATCTTCTTCTTCAGCCGTTACACCAATGCCTCTCCCCCCTCCCCCCCCCCCCCCGTTTTAGTCACTATACTGCAATTACTGAACGTGTTGTACATATCATGCAAACATGAAACAGATCTTCAGTTGAGGGCCTACAGTGTGGTCTATAGCGTGGTCTGCTATTAAAAGTATACTAGCGTGAATCTGCCCAAAAGTAGTCACTAGCTAACTACATTTGGGCCACTGAAGTGAATGTAGCATGCTGCGTCACATTATACATCGACATATGTGGTTTAATGGGATCTGATGTATTGCTGAGATATACTGCATTAACACAGTGTGAACCCAGCCTTACATGAAAAGGGGTATTCAGGAGTAAATTACTTCTGTTTAAAAATCTCAAGACTTCTAGTACTTATCAGCTGCTTTATGCTCCAGAGGAAGTTGTGTAGTTCTTTCCAGTCTGACCGTAGTACTCTCTACTGACACCTCTGTCTGTGTCAGGGACTATCTGGAGTGGGAGAGATTTGCTATGGGGACTTGCTCTGGACAGTTCCTGACACAGACAGAGGTGACAGCAGAGAAAACTGTGGTCAGACTGGAAAGAACTACACAACTTCCTCTGGAGCATACAGCAGCTTGAAGAATTAAGATTTTTATATATATAAGTAACTTACAAATTTGTATAACTTTCTGGCACCAGTTGAGTTATATATATATATATATATATATATATATATTGTAAGGATTCCTCCTTAGGGATTAGCTCTGGGATCGTCCTGGACACTGCCACGGGACACGTTTCCACTCAATGAACCCGCAGACAATGGTTATTCATGCAAGCCTGGCACCTTGCCAACTTTATTTAGACAGGTTGCAGGGGGAAAACAAACATAACGCAGGAACAAAATAAAATCCTAGACCGTCTGGTCACTGACTACACATATCAGCATGCCCTGACTACTAGCTGGTGAGCTACCCTCAGCCAGTTAAACATGTGACTCCTGCAACCTGCTACTCACAGTTCGCACCACTTTTTGGACCACTCACAGATTCCAGCTGTGTGCTTCCTCAACTGGGTCCAAGTGTCTCCCCCTACAGCAATGTGCTGTTTCCCAGGGAGAGCCCCAACTATTCTGTTTATTTTCCTTTTCAACACACTTTCCCTTCCTGATACCACAGGTGGCCACAGGTGGAGCATTCTTCAGAGTTAGCAAGGGAAATACACCCTTTCCTTGCCACACTGCCACAATATATATATATATATATATATATATATATATATATATATATATAAAATCTCCGAAGTACCCCCTTTAAAAGCAAAGTCAAGCAACAGCAGTGTGACATTTCTGTTAGGATGGGGTTGCTTTTAGGTGACCTAACATTGGACTAAAAGATAGGAAATCTAAGGCCACGTTCACACAGTGGAAATTCCGTGCGGAGATTCTGCAGCAGCAGAGTCCCATTGTATTCAATGGGATTCTGCTGCACTGTGCACACGGCTGAATTTCTGCGCCAGATGTTTCTGGCATGTAAACTCCAATTTCTGTGTCCGTAGAAAGAATTAACCTGCATTTTCTTATGCAGGATACCCCCAAGTCATGCTGGCACCCACAGTCTGCGGAATGTCTGCACTTAGATTTTTCGTGCGGACATTCCAACATGTGAACATAGCCTAAAAGTTGGATATTTCTACATTGCTCCAACAAAAACATGTTGCAGGTTTGTACAGGGCTCAAATGCTTTAGTTTTAGCTAAAGAAACATTTGCATTAAATTTGATGCTATTCAGTTACTGTGCAGACTTTCTTCTCGGCACGCCAGGTTCCTTCTACAGTCCAAAAATATACTTGAAGGTTAATTGGTTTGCAATGTAATTGACCTCTGGATTCTGTATGTGCATCTGTTGTAGAGAATTGAATAGAAGCTGGAGTGAGGCAGAGATGGAAGTAAGCGAAAACATTCTCTGCATTGTGTTATATGTCACTGTTATAGAAGGGATAATAATGATAAAATAATCCCTTATCATATAGGGGAGGCCAAGTGTAGCTTTCCAGCTGAAATCTCAGATATCTAACAATGTTAAATATTCTGCTGCAAAATTGGGAAGCATATAAAAATACTGTCAGTGAGCAGAATCACTCCGCTTATTTAGGGTACGTTCCCACACGGCGTATTTGCTGCGTATTTGCTGCTGCGTATTTTATTTTCCCTGTTGAAGTCAATGGGTAGGAAAATATGCAGCACCAAATACGCAGCAAATACGCAGCAAAATACGCCGTGTGGGAATGCACCCTTAAGGGGTTTTTGGCAGTGGTCAAGGCTTGGAAAAAAAAAGTGTGGGAACTCACCCAAGATTTCTACTCAAGGGCTGGTCCTGCTGTGGAAAAAGTGCAGGAATTCAGTGTCCATGCGTTCCTGCAGGACTTGAGCCCTGGGTTTTGGGGGAAATTTACATTGGTGGACTTTTAAAAGTCTCCCTGAAAGGAAGCCCATCTTTGTGAACCCTCTGATTGGTAGAATGAAGGGGATATGTTTTCCCACTCAAGTCAATGGCCTGAGCTACAGTTCCAGACACAGCCCTCCTTTGAAGGTGTCAGGTACTCCAACACTGCAGGATAAGGCCACTGTCCTGTCTTTCTACTCATTGTTGGTACCTTCATTTAAATGAAGGGTTACTTTAGGCCCCATTAATATGGTGACATTTTCAAATTGAATCCTTCTGAAAAATTCAACATGGAAATTCCGTTGCAGCAAATTCCCGTTATTTTCAATTGGATTCTGCTGTCCCTCCTTTGTGGTGGTAAAAGGTGATTGTTGTGTCTGCTCATGCAGCCTTGTCTATTGGACATCACTTGTCCATGACTCCTGGACAAGCTGATGCTGCTGCAGGACTGGTTAGTGTTCCAGTAGGTATGGGGACCCCTAGGCGTGGGATTTTCAAGAGACGTTTTCTTTATTAAATATTTAAAACATTTTAAACAACCATATTACAAAAGGTCTTTCATTTTCATTAGTAAAAACATGTAAAAAGTTTTTGTATCTGACAGTGCCCATTTAGGGTTATATATACTGTTTCTGAGAGGTAAATATTCTTTCCCACAGGCAAAATACGCCTCATGAATACTCAAAAAAAGCCTCAAAAACATGTTTTCCAGCTCTCATTGACTTTAATACGGAATGGCATGTGTCCAGCACACGCATGTAACAGGTGTGACAGGTGATCTGTGTGTGGCTGGGTTCCATGACAGGTATCCATCAGCATCTCAGTGTGAATGGGATGCCAATGTAGGGGAGAGCAGTGGATGCCATTAAAGGGGTACTCCGGTGGAAAACTTTTTTTTTTTTTTTTTTTTAAATAAACTGGTGCCAAAAAGTTAAACAGATTTGTAAATGACTTCAATTAAAAAAATCTTTACCCTTCCAGTACTTTTAAGCAGCTGTATGCTACAGAGGAAATTCCTTTCTTTTTTAATTTCTTTTTTGCTTTGTCCACAGTGCTCTCTGTTGATACCTCTGTCCGTGTCAGGAACTTTCCAGAGTAGCATAGGTTTGCAATGGGGATTTTCTCCTGCTCTGGACAGTTCCTGATACGGGCATCAGGTGTCAGCAGAGAGCACTGTGGACAAGACAAAAAAAGAAATTCAAAAAGAAAAGAATTTCCTCTGTAGCATACAGCTGCTACAAAGTACTGGAAGGGAAAAGATTTTTTAATAGAAGTAATATACAAATCTGTTTAACTTTCTGGCACCAGTTCATTTAAAAAAAAAAAAAGATATGTTTTTCACTGGAGTGCCCCTTTAACCCCTTAAGGACCAAGGACGTACCGGTACGTCCTTGGTCCTGCTCTCCTGATATAACGCGGGGTTACACAGTAACTCCACGTCATATCACGGTGGGCCCGGCGTCATAGTGAAGCCGGGACCCGCCTCTAATAGCGCGCAGCGCCGATCCCGCTCAGAGCTGAGCCACGCGGCTAAAAGCGAAACCAAAAGTGGCCGGCTAGCTCAGTCGGGCTGTTCGGGATAGCCGCGGCTAATCGCGGCATCCCGAACAGCTGACAGGACAGCGGGAGGGCCCCTACCTGCCTCCTCGCTGTCCGATCGCCGAATGACTGCTTAGTGCCTGAGATCCAGGCATGAGCAGTCATGTGGCAGAATCGTTGATCACTGGTTTCTTATGAGAAACCAGTGATCAATGATGAAGATCAGTGTGTGCAGTGTTATAGGTCCCTATGGGACCTATAACACTGCAAATAAAAAGTGAAAAAAAAAAGTGAATAAAGATCATTTAACTCCTCCCCTATTAAAAGTTTGAATCACCCCCCTTTTCCAATAAAAAAAAACCACAGTGTAAATAAAAATAAACATATATGGTATCGCTGCGTGTGGAAATGTCCGAATTATAAAAATATATAATTAATTAAACTGCTCGGTCAATGGCGTGCGCGCAAAAAAATTCCAAAGTCCAAAATAGTGCATTTTTGGTCACTTTTTATATCAATAAGTCCTATCAATGCAAAAATGGTACCGTTAAAAACTTCAGATCATGGCGCAAAAAATGAGCCCTCATACCGCCCCATACACGGAAAAATAAAAAAGTTATAGGGGTCAGAAGAGGTCAATTTTAAACGTATTAATTTTCCTGCATGTAGTTATGATTTTTTCCAGAAGTCCGACAAAATCAAACCTATATAAGTAGGGTATCATTTTAATCATATGGACCTACAGAATAAAAATAAGGTGTCATTTTTACCTAAAAATGTACTACGTAGAAACGGAAGCCCCCAAAAGTTACAAAACGGCGGTTTTTTTTTCAATTTTGTCGCACAATGATTTTTTTTTCCGTTTCACCGTAGATTTTTGGGCAAAATGACTGACGTCATTACAAAGTAGAATTGGTGGCGCAAAAAATAAGCCATCATATGGATTTTTAGGTGCAAAATTGAGAGTTATGATTTTTTAAAGGCAAGGAGCAAAAAACGAAAATGCAAAAACGGAAAAAACCCAGGTCCTTAAGGGGTTAATGGCATCCACTGCTCTCCACTACATTGGCATCCCATTCTCATTGGGATGCTGATGGATACCTGACATGGAACCCAGCCACACACATCACCGGTCACACCTGTTACATGTGTGTGCTGGACACATGCCATTCCGTATTAAAGTCAATGAGAGCTGGAAAACATGTCATTTACAAGTCTGTTCAACTTTCTGGCACCAGTTGATTTAAAAAAAATGTTTTCCACTGGAGTACCCCTTTAATGAAGCACTCCTGTTTTTTCCCCCACATATCATGCACACTCACTACTACTACTCCTACAGCACTATTTGTTTCATTCCAGCACAGCTGGTTTTGTTAGCCACAGACAGTTCTAGCAAAGAGGCCCTCTGCTATCAGTGTCCACTTCTGATCTCACATATACAATCCAGTTGTATCTACAAAACTGCTGAGTGTAAACGTTACATATTTCCTGGTAGTCATTGCCATGCTATAAATCCAACATGTTTAAAAAATGTTCTCTTCAGACAAACTAAATTGTGGTCATAACTTTAGGCTAAAATGGGTCACATCCACATCTCAAAGCAGGAATGGCCAGGCTCCCTGTGTGAACCTGTGATCAATGTTATGAAGGAAATCTTTGTAATCATAATAATCAGGTCCCAGCTAAATTCTAGCTCCTGCCCATAACTAGTGTTGGGCGTGAATATTCGCATTTCGAATTTTTATCGCGAATATCGCAAATTCGTGAATATTGCGAATATATTTGCTACATATTTGAAATTGCGAATATTAGTTTTTTCTCGCATATTCGCATATTCCTTCTTTTCACTTGTGGGCCAATTAGAATGATACAAATACACTTGTCAGAGGTTATCAACAACATCTCTAGCAACCAACAGTAAAGTTGCCCACCCCCTCACTGGTGTCTTCTTCAAATACGTGATTATTCACATATGCAATTATAACGAATATGCGAAATTCGCGAATATAGGATGAATATTCATCTATATATTCACGAAATATCGCGAATTCGAATATGGGCACTACCCATTACCAACCTTATCCCATTGGAAACCATTGTATCATAAATACTCTTGGTGTTGAATGTCAGGGCTAATAGGCATTGGCTTTATGAAGTTCATGACATTCTGCATAAGAACTCTCTCCTCCTCAGCACATCATTCATATCACTCATTGTCTTTGTTGTTTGCTTTAATTTGTTCTCTTCCTGAGACCTTGAAATGCCAGACTCCTGAGATAGAGGAGAGCAGAATCCACATATTAATGTCATAATTACCCACAAGCCACTGTGTGTATTGCATCAATAGATCACACTGTGTTTACAATACTTCTGGGTTACATAGAGAAGATTGTTAGTTACAAATTGCTACTATTATCTGTTCATTGTGATCCTTCCATCCCCTTGGCCATTGGCCAGCAGCTAGTCACATGTCCCTCTGCCAGAAGCTCGGATTTCAGCTGTGTGCTCTGCTGCTGTCTGTTTGCCCAGCTCTTTGGCTGTAGAGTCCAGTGAGATGTGTGCAGCAGAGCCAGGATGAACCCCATCACACTGCAGGCACAAGGAAGCCTCCTAACCAGGTCCTGCCAGCAGAAGACCTTACAGCAGATCCCAGCATCTGCCACACCATGCCCAGCAGAGGCAGAACACCAGGAGCTGCAAACACTCAACTTGGAGTTGGGATCCAGTGAACTTGCAATGGACTGTCACAAAACTAGATAGCATCCAACAACGTGAAGATGCCACCTCAACATACATAGCACCCCTGGAGCTGTGCCCTGTCTCTGTCCTCCACAACTTGGCTAGTGGGGTGCAAGACCCCCCCAAAAAAGGTGTCTGCAAGGACAATGAACACATCAGGTAAATACTTTGTTTATTATACTATTCTCTATAACAATAACAGAAAGCATGTAAACATAATGTAAATATTTTGTTTATTATGCTATACTCTATAACAATAACAGAAAGCATGTAAACATAATGTAAATATTTTGTTTATTATGCCATACTCTATAACAAGAACAGAAAGCATGTAAACATAATGTAAATATTTAGTTTATTATACTATTCTCTATAACAATAACAGTATTCTCTATAACAATAACAGAAAGCATGTAAACATAATGTAAATATTTTGTTTATTATACTATTCTCTATAACAATAACAGTATTCTCTATAACAATAACAGAAAGCATGTAAACATAATGTAAATATTTTGTTTATTATACTATTCTCTATAACAATAACAGTATTCTCTATAACAATAACAGAAAGCATGTAAACATAATGTAAATATTTTGTTTATTATACTATTCTCTATAACAATAACAGAAAGCATGTAAACATAATGTAAATATTTAGTTTATTATACTATTCTCTATAACAATAACAGAAAGCATGTAAACATAAATAGTGTTTTGCATTGTTTACATTGCTCAGGAGTGCAGAACCAGTGCATGTGATGTGAAGTTGTGTGCAATATCCAACCAGCCCCATGTCCTCTGCTCAGCAATGTTGAGTTTATACTAAAGTTAACCTTGTCACAGATACGATTACAGTGGGAATGGAACAAATAGGTTAGAGTGATCAGACCAGCACTTCCATCTCCCTTTATGGCAGTAATGATGTTCAGCTTCATGGGTTAGATCTCTTTGTAGACAACAGTTTTTAAATTGAAGTCTAGAAAGCATATGGAGATTGGTTTAACTCTCAAAGTGCCAGCGGAATGGCTACAGCTTGTGTGCAGGGTCTCGAATTCTCAGTCTAGTCCCGTGTTTGCCAACCAGGGTGCCTTCAGCTGTTGCAAAACTACAACTCCCAGCATGCCCGGACAGCCTTCGGCTGTCCGGGCATGCTGGGAGTTGTAATTTTTCAACAGCTGGAGGCACCCTGGTTGGGAATCACTGGACTAGACTGAGAATTCGAGACCCTGCATATATGAACTGCAGCCATTCCTCTGGCACTTTGAGAGTTAAACCAATCTCCATCTGCTGGGAGTTGTAGTTTTGCAACAGCTGGAGGCACCCTGGTTGGGAATCACTGGACTAGACTGAGAATTCGAGACCCTGCATAAATGAGCTGCAGCCATTCCTCCGGCACTTTGAGAGTTAAATAAATCTCCATCTGCTGGGAGTTGTAGTTTTGCAACAGCTGGAGGCACTCCAGTTGGGAAACACTGGTCTAGTCGATCACTGACATCTCTCATACTGTGAGGATGAGTGACTGCCAGTCTAGGAAAGTTTGTGTGTTAGTAATCTCCCCCAGCAGGATGCATCCTGGTAATCCTGTTTTATCCCTTGTAAAGTGAGTCTCTGTAAACTATGGAGCTGTTAGCTAAAGCAGGGGATTACAAGGTATCATTAGCCATACTACACATGCTAATGCCCCTCATTGTACACAAAAGGAGTGTCCCTGGGATCATTAACACTTCAGATAATTACAGTTCTGGTACCCAGAAGCCTTAGCTCCACAGGGGTCCCCTTTACTTTAGTTATGTGTCACTATAACCTCACCTCACTAGTCTAGCTATATTTATACTGTGTATATATATATATATATATATATATATATATATATATACATACAAAAGTCCAGAAATCACTGCACAAGTAGATCTTGGATCAATAAAAGCTGGTATTCTTTATTCCCTAAATAAGGTGCAACGTTTCGGCTGTGGTAGCCTTTATCAAGCCTCTTGATAAAGGCTACCACAGCCGAAACGTTGCACCTTATTTTGGGAATAAAGAATACCAGCTTTTATTGATCCCAGATCTACTTGTGCGGTGATTTCTGGACTTTTGTATTACTATCCCTGGCTGGCTGCCTGGGTAGTCACATGCGGTCTCGCCATACAGTGTATGTATGTATATATATATTATATATATATATATATATATATATGTATATATGTATATATATATATATATATATATATATATATATATATATATATACACACAGTGGTCCCTCAAGTTAAAATATTAATTGGTTCCAGGACGACCATTGCATGTTGAAACCATTGTATGTTGAGACCAGAACTCTATAGAAACCTGGTAATTGGTTCTGAAGCCACCAAAATGTTGTCCAAAATAGGAAAAAGTGAGGATTAAACAAAAATTAGTAGAAAACTAATATAGATAAAGCAAGTCCTTATATATAAAAGTAAGAAAGATCTGCTGGGAGCTGTAATCACTGTCTATGTAGAGGACAGGAGCTTCATCAGGGTCCTGTACAGTACACACAATGTCCTAAAAAAGTATAATGGAGCTGACCTTACTTGGTGTCCAAAGGAGCAGGTAACCCTGGCACAGGTAAATAGTAGTACAGAACACGTAATACCATCCTGTACTGTAGGGGGCACTACCAGACAGCCAGTCAGTGCATGCAATACAGGTGTTGTACCAGTGAATGCCCATTCTGATTGGTCAGTTCTTCCAGCCATTGACACGTTTCACAGATCTGGACTGTCTGTAACATTGTATGTTGAGTCTGGTTTCAAGTTACAATGGTCCAGAAAGGACCATTGTATGTTGAAACCATTGTATGTTGAGGCCATTGTAAGTTGAGGGATCACTGTGTATATATATATATATATATATATATATATATATATATATATATTATAGCACCTGCATACTGCACTATACTGCATAGAGAATAAGTGCATTGTCAACTCCAGGTCCAATGGCAGAGGAAATACATTTACCATTATGTGTATAATAAATCCACATAAAGTGGCTTTTCATTGACCGTAGGGCTACAGGTGCTAGCAGTGCATGTAGACTTTCTTTTGCTTTAAATAGATTGATAGGCAAAGGGGAAACTAGACTGAAAACAACAATGTATGTACTTTGTTGTATACTATACAAATCATTTTGGTATATACAGGGAACCAGAATAAATATCTGTACAACACTTTTCATTTGAAACTTTCCACTTGATAGAGGGACCATTTAGGTTAAGGGTACATTCCCACGAGCTGATTTTTTTGCGGGTTTTCCGCTGCGTATTTGAAAGTGGACGGGCTCTTCTCGGCAGATTTTCCGTGGTGGAATTTACGCTGCGGAAAATCCGCCGCAAGCCCCATTGAAGTCAGTAGGGAGCAGCGTAAATTCCGCCGCAGAAAATCTGCAGAGAAGAGCCCGCCCACTTTCAAATACGCAGCGGAAAACCCGCAAAAAAATCCTCTCGTGTGAACGTACCTTAAGACATTTTTTAGGAGGTTGGGTTTAGACTTTCCTTTACTTGGGAGAGTATATTCATTTACATTCCCTAGTCCTGTATATAAGCACCTGGAGGAATAGCTGGACAAGCTTTTATACATGTCTGCATTTGGGAAGTTTGTTTTATGTAGATTTTATATTCCAAACTGGAATGGGATCCAAAGTGTTTTCTTTTATACTGTATGTTTAACTTTACTTGAAGGGGTTATCCAGGAAAAAACTTTTTTATATATATATATATATATATCAACTGGCTCCAGAAAGTTAAACAGATTTGTAAATTACTTCTATTAAAAAATCTTGATCCTTTCAGTACTTATGAGCTTCTGAAGTTAAGGTTGTTCTCTGATGACACGTGTCTCGGGAACCGCCCAGTTTAGAAGAGGTTTGCTATGGGGATTTGCTTCTAAACTGGGCGGTTCCCGAGGCACGTGTCATCAGAGAGCACTTAGACAGAAAAGAGCAACCTAAATTTCAGAAGCTCATAAGGACTGATAGGATTAAGATTTTTTAATTGAAGTAATTTACAAATCTGTTTAACTTTCTAGAGCCAGTTGATATATATAAAGTTTTTTTCCTGGATAACCCCTTTAAACCTCCAGTCATAGCTTGTATTCACACAGTGCAGTTTATGAAAAACCTATATATCAACATACCATGTTTTGACCATTGATCATGCACAATATAGAAGCAGCAGGATCCATTGCCAGAGGGGCAGTGCCTAATAACAGAAGACAAACATATTTTACAAAGTGGCAGAGCAGTTCACACATAATGAATACTATATACATCAGTGTTTCCCAACCAGGGTGCCTCCAGCTGTTGCAAAACTACAACTCCCAGCATGCCCGGACAGCCGAAGGCTGTCCGGGCATGCTGGGAGTTGTAGTTTTGCAACAGCTGGAGGCACCCTGGTTGGGAAACAATGATATACATAGAGGCACGTATCAGATATCTGTGTATAGAGGTCTGTGAGTATAAGGGATTAACCCCCTGCCAGTCTCTAAATGCTAAGAATTAAGTGATCTTGCTAATTAGTTTTTGGGATTAGAAAGTAAGTGCAGGAAGAGATAAGAGAAAGATTAGTTCTATAAATGCCTACAGGCTGTATGTGATCAATAAAACAGAAGTACATTATTTCATCCAGTGATTTACAACAACTCTGCCCCTTTCCTGATATCTGCCAGTACATCCTCATCAGGCTCCTGAAGACTCCCACTGTTTCTCAAAGGAATTGTACGTGGACAGTTTTTCTTGTTGATGGGCGTTCATAATTTGCAAACCGCACTGTAAAATATCCTTGTCATTTATTATGTTCCATTATACTGTATTACATTTTAGGACAAGTTTTTATTTGCTCGTGGAAGTTTGGTAAATACATAAATAATACTAAAATCGTGACACGTGCATGAAGCATGGTGTAAAACCAGAGTGGTTTGTTTATACAGTGCTATGGAGCTTGCAAACAGCGAAATAAATCATAAACTTCTATGTGATATTGGGCCAAACGTAATAGGCATTAAATATGATTTGAGGGTAAAACCGAAACATAATACATTTACATTTACATCTTTTCTAAGGCTGGGTTCACACCACGTTTTTGCAATACAGTTCCCGTATCAGGTTTTTGATAAAAAGACGGATTCCTCAAAACCTAAACGGTATCAAAACGTGTTTACAAATTTTAATCCGTATACGGTTTGAAAAATGATGTCCGGTTGCATCCGTTTTTAAAGAAAAAAAACGGATATGTTTTTAACTTTTCACTCCATTATGAATAAAGTTTCACTTGTTTGATTGAAATTCCAAGAAAAAAACTGTGCAAAGTCAAAAACCGTATGGTGAAAACCGGATGGAACTGTCCACACATACGGTTCTGTACAGTTCCCATTGACTCCCGTATCAGGTTTTTGATAAAAAGACGGATTCCTCAAAGCCTGACTAAACGGTATCAAAACGTGTGTACAAATTTTAATCCGTATACAGTTTGAAAAATGATGTCCGGTTGCATCAGTTTTTTAAGAAGCAAACGGATATGTTTTTAACATTTCATTCCGTTATGAATAAAGTTTCACTTTTTTGATTGAAATTCCTAGAAAAAAACTGTGCAAAGTCAAAAACCGTCTGGTGAAAACCGGATGGAACTGTACGCACATACAGTTCTGTACGGTTCCCATTGACTCCCATGTTTGAAAAAAAAAAAAGTATACGTTTCAATATGATTTTTCATGGTAGGCTACGGTTTTATGTTTGGTGAAAAAACTGACAAAACTGTACAGGTTGCAAAACGGACACAACCTGATGCATCTTTTGGCATACGGTTTTAAATGGAGAGTCAATGCATACGGTTTTCAAATTGAAACTATATAGTAAAAACATGGTGTGAACCCTAAAATCTGTAAAATGCATTGATTATAAATAGTCTAAATCACAGACAATAGACAATGTGGTAGTTGTTGCTGTTCCATGACCTACCCAATAATATGCCAACTTCTTAACCAGACAAACATTCTATGGGAAAGGTTAATAAGCAGCTGTCATGCAACCCTGATGATTCTGATCTTGGTTGACACAAAGGAGACAACCGTACGTTCATAGACATGGACTTTTCATTTTTTGCATCATTGTTTTGGTTCTTTTGTCACATTTACAACATGTCTGAAGTTAATAACATAGATTATTTCTTGACTAGGACACCTTTCAAAGAGCAGGATATATTGGGTAAGAAGTGAACAGTAAGTTCTTGAAGTTCATGTGTTAGGGTGGGTTCACACCACGTTTTTCAAGTACGTTTCCCGTATATGTTTTCATTATTGAAAACATATGGAACCGTATTGAAAACCATATACATAGACAAATAATTGAAAACCGTATGCACCCGGTTGCTTGTCTTTGGTTTAAAAACCGTACTGCAACCGCATACGTTTTTTTTAACATGGACGTCAATGAGAAACGCACTTGTATACAGTTCCATACAGGAAACCGTATACGGTTTTTAGCACATGCACATTTGCATCCTAAAGTCCCCACCCAAGACCCCTCCCATTAAAAATGGACATTTTCAAAAACTTATGTTTTAAAAAAAAAAAAAAAAAAAACGGACGGAACTGTATGCACTTTTAAAAACAGTATATGGTTTAAAAACGCATACGCTTTACTTTTTCCCATACTGTTCCATATGTTTTTTTGCCATACGGTTTTCTTTAGAAAAACGGATTGAAAACAGTATGGCAAATACGTGGTGTGAACCCAGCCTTAGAAGTAGGAACAATTGGCAAGGAGAGCAGTGACTGACAAGGGCCAAATGTAGACAACTGGTTCTCCAAAATGGCAGGTCTTGTGAGGTGTTACTGGTATTCATGCTTAGTGCCTTCCAAAAGTGGTCCAAGGAAGGAAAACAGTGACAAGCTCATGGGCACCAATGCTCACTGAGATGCGCGATGAATAAAGGTTAGCTTTTTTTGGTCTGTTTCCACAGACCAGCTACTGTGGCACAAGGTTTTAAATGGGTTTTTATGGACTTTTGATCCCTATCCTCAGGATGTTTTATCCTTGATATCTCTGAAGACCTCTATAGGACCTTCAGAGTGCAAAGCTGCCTCATTCTTTGATTGGTGGTTAGAGTGGAAGCAAAGTCAACCTTATGGCATGTTTTGCTGATATGTTATAGCATACTCTCATAGGGGAACCCCTTTATAGTGATTCTGAGAAACTTTATGGCAGGGTGAGCCAGGAATGTCCTCATGATTATATCCATATAATATACATTGCATTTTCTATGCTTAAAATTAGACATCAGTCATAGACATAAAGTATATATTATATAATTTCATTATTGTAATGTATAAAAATGGCCATTTAGATTTCTTAAAAATATTTTCCATATCCAATGAGAACTTAAATTGTTGTTAGAAACAATTATTTTTCAAACATTCAGAGCCTAACAGTTGGCGTCTCCATCCCATGCGTAATGTCAGTAACATACACTATCTGAATCTTATTGGCAGATCTAGTTTATTTTGGTACCATGTGCCATAAATCTTATGTGTATGGCGAGCACATTCAACATAGTGTCTGCAGATCTCAACAAATGGAGCTGGATCTGCCATTGGTCTGGAGATAAGTATCTCATGTCTGTAGCCAGCAATAAGAGGGTTATCTCATCTTGTCTTTTCTCAGGAAAGTGGTTTTGACAATTTTGTTGGGGTCAATTGACCCGACCTCCTCATATACAGCAAGGCCAAGTGTTCATATTTCCAGAGGTATAGTGCAGCCTGGCACTGTATCTCCCCTAGAACAATAGGTTTATGCAGTAACCAACACGCCTGACCCTTTTCTCCTCCGACATCATCTGTTGGTGGAGAGTCTAGAGGCTGCAGATAGTTAACCAAACTAGACAAGTTGACAGGTTTGGACAACTTTCCTCTGAGGTTTAGGAACACCTTAAGGCTAAGTTTCCACTTGTTTTTTTTTCTGGCAGTTTTTGGAATAATGCCACTGCAGTTTTTGAGCCGAAGTCAGAAGTGGATCCATAATGGAGGAGAAGTGTAAGTCCTTCCTTTACATGTCCTATTCCTTTTGAATACACTTCTGGCTTTGGCTCAAAAACTGCCAGAAAAAAAACCAAGTGGAAACCTAGCCTAAAGGAGTTATCCAGGGATAGAAACAGCCTAATTTCTTCCAAAAACAGCAACATCTCTGTCCTAAGGTTGTGTGTGTTATTGCAGCTCAGTTCCATAGAGGTAAATGGAGCCAGCTTGTAATACCCCACAGGGGTGGTGCTGTTTTTGGAAGTAAATAGCACTGTGTTTCTTTTCCTGGAGAACCCTTTAATATTTAGCATGGCACCACACTCTCACCTCGCTGCCTGAGTTTTTTTGTTTTGTTTTTGGAGGGAACAAAATCAGTACATCTATATCTTCACTTGGCAGATGTAGTATGGAAACTGTCAGCGGACTGTAGCTTGCCACACATTTTAGTGTATGTGTACCTGAGAAATCCGATTGTGAGCCTCATTGCCCATACTTTATATATTTACGTATTAAATGGAATAAAAATTCCCACTTTTGAATGTGCTGTTTCATTCCTAAGTCATTTAGCTTTCCAAGTCCTTGAGCATTTGGCATTAGGAAAAGCTTGAATAAAGTCAAAAGCCATGAGCCACAATTGCTTCATACATCTCTTGATCCAAACGGATTTATTCTGCTACTTCCCCGCAAATAATTCTGCTAGGAAAATATTACTCCACTTATATGTCCCAGTAGACCAGTTTGGGTATGGAAATTTAGCCTGCAATTATATTTATCTATATGCTACTTAATTTGAGGATGGTGTTAAATAACACATTCTAGTGCCCTGCTGTGTGTTATGAAAGCATCGCTGTTATAAACAGTTCCACTTACACGTTCCTCCAGGTTGTAAATCTTTATTTTTCATCAGACTTTAACTTTAAAATCCACAGTTACTTTATTAGATTAACACCTCCACTGTCAGGGGTACTAGTATGTGTTACCACGTCTATCATAAAGGGCCAGAGCTGCCAAATATGCAGATGATTGAATATTGCTTAAATATATCTTATTTGCAGGTTTACAATATCCTGTGTAACTCACCTACTGCTCACTTGTCCACACTATTCTTACCAACATTATTCAGGAAACCTTTTCAAATGATATTTTTACTTACAAAATAATCTTTGGGTTCCTGCCGTGATAATCAGGTTTACAACTTCTCCCTGCAGAACAGAGGAACTAAACCCATCGACCTCGGTGCATCGGGGAGTACAAACATCAAACAAGACCAATTTGTCTTGTTGTGTCTGTCAATGGTCTATATTGGGGATATATATAACAATATACAATATAACAAAACAAGAATAAATAAATAAACTCAACACATAAACATACTAGTTAGAGTCTGGCCATTGGGCCTCCATTGGGTTATGGGGATCATCAGATACCGTATTTTTCTCCCTATAGGACGCATCGGCATATAAGACGCACCCAATTTTAAAGGTGCAAAATCTAGAAAAAAAAAGATTCTGAACCAAATACAATGTAAAGTATAGGACAGTGATCTTCAACCTGCGGACCTCCAGATGTTGCAAAACTACAACTCCCAGCATGCTCGGACAGCCAACGGCTGTCCGGGCATGCTGGGAGTTGTAGTTTTGCAACATCTGGAGGTCCGCAGGTTGAAGACCGCTGGATAGGAGGTAATACTCCGCCGCTCCGGATCCGTCACCGCTGCCCTGCATGTCACTCCATCGCTGTCGCCGCGTTCCTGGGGTGTCCCCGACTCTTCGAACATCTTCTTCCCCGGGATCCACGCTCTCCATCGCCGTCATCACGTTGCTACGCACGCATGCCGCTCCTATTGGATGATGGGACGGCGTGCGCGACGACGTGATGAAGACGAAGGAGAGCGCAGCCATGCAGGGGATCCCGGCACGGAGAATACACCGAGGAGGCAGGTAAGGTCCCTCCCGGTGTCCTGTAAGCTGTTCGGGACGCCGCGATTTCACCGTGGCGGTCCCGAACAGCCCGACTGAGCAGCCGGGTTTGTGACACTTTTGCTTCAGACGCGGTGGTCAGCTTTGATCGCCGCATCTGAAGGGTTAATACAGGGCATCACCGCGATCGGTGATGTCCTGTATTAGCCGCGGGTCCCGGCCGTTGATGGCCGCAGGGACCAACCCGATAGGTGTGTGTATTTGACGTATAAGACGCACCAACTTTTCCCCCCCAGTTTTGAAGAAGAAAAAGTGCATCTTATACGGCGAAAAATTCGGTACATTTATCGTATTCACTGGGATTACGTAGAATGGTCTAAGGTAATGCAGTGGGAAAAGAGCGTTTGCTCAAGCGACAAAACATTTCAAAGTTTGGCCAATATGCCTGCCTTATGTATTCTATTAATAAATAAGTGTAGCATAAACATATTCCACAGTGCTGTATATTGTCATAACTAACTTTGGTCCCTGTTCCCATTGGGGCTGACAGAGTTTAACCCCTTAAGGACCAAGCCCATTTTGACCTTAAGGACCAGGCCAATTTTATTTCTGCATTTTCGTTTTTTCCTCCTCACCTTCTAAAATCCATAACTCTTATATTTCCATCTACAGACCCATATTAGGGCTTGTTTTTTGCGTGACCAATTGTGCTTTGTAATGAAACCTCTCATTTTACCAAAAAATTTACGGTGCACCCAAAGAATAATTTTTTTAGGGAGGAAATTGAAATGAAAACCACAATTTTGCACACTTTACGGTAAAAATGACATGTTTTCTTTATTCTGTGGGTCAATACGCTTAAAATGATACCCATGGCTAGATACTTTTCTATTTGTGTACCACTTAAAAAAAATCTCAAACTTTTTGTACAAAATCACCCTATTTTGACCACCTATAACTTTTTCATTTTTCCATATATGGGGTGGTATGAGGGCTCCTTTTTTGCGCCGTCATCTGAACTTTCTATTAATACTACATTAGCATATATAAAACTTTTAGATCACTTTTTATAAAAAATTTTATAAAATGTGACAAAAAGCACCATTTTTGGACAATTTTTTTATGTTTTACGTTTACGCCGTTCACTGTACAGAATCATTAACATTATATTTTGATAGTTCGGACATTTACACACGCGGCGATACCAAATATGATTTTTAAAAAAAATTTTACGCTTTTTGGGGGTAAAATGAGAAAAAAGGGACAATTTTCGTTTTTATTGGAGAAGGCGATTTTTAATTTTTTTTTTACATTTTTAAACTTTTTTTTTTACATTTTTTATGTCCCCATATGGGACTATCAATAGCAATCAGTTAATTGCTAATACTGTTCAGTGCTATGCATAGGACATAGCACTGATCACTATTATCTGCTGCAGACCAGAGCAGAAGATGCCAGGAGATGGCCAGAGGCAGGTGAAGGGACCTCCGGCCGCCATTACAGAAGATCGGATCCCCGCGGCAGCGCTGTAGGCGATCATCTATTTTAACATGCGTATTGCCGCAGATGCCGTGATCTGTATTGATCACTGCATCTGAGAGGTTTATGGTGGAAATCCCCGCGATCGCGGATGTCCGCCATTACCGGCTCACCCCAGGCTGCTGGTAGCAGCCGGGACCTGCAGAGTATGATGCGAGCACCGCTCCGATGCTTGTGGTCATACACAGGGCGTAAATGTACGTCCTGGTGCGCTAAGTACTGCCGCACAAGGACGTACATTTACGTCCGTAGTTGTTAAGGGGTTAAATTGACGTAATGGTATGTTTAGAAGTGTGGGTGAGAACCAGAGTAGTGGAATAGAATACCACAAAAAGAATACCACATGAACTCAAAGATACTCCATGCAGATGTTGGAGGTTGGATTTAAAGGGGTACTCTGGCCAGCATTCTGTAGGGAATGTTCCGAACGCTGTTTTCGCGCTGCAGCACGAAAACAGCGTTTGGAACATTTACTTCTGAATGCTGGCCAGTGGAGTGCCCCTTTAAACCCTTGACCCTAGTGCTACAAGGCAACAATACTAACCACTGTGCTCAAACAAATTTAGGGTGAGGACTGGCTGGATCACTGAAGAACTTCATGTAGTTATAGGCTACTTATATATCATCTATGTTCATATTATAATTTACACTATTACTATATATTTATTATGTATTAATATAAAGTGTTCATCGTATTGTCCTAGACCATCACAAAGGCCTCTCTGTTTCCCTCTTGTTGAATATATCTAATAAATGTTGAATATATCTTATGCCATCACTGTCAAACACCAGAACATTGACTCTTCTATCCAGTAAACCATGACCCTTTCTGAACCCAGATTGTAGTCCCTGATTCACATTTTTTTTCCCACAGGGACTGGTCCATTTAGTCTGGTGGGACATCTGATGTCCGGCAGTCGCCATCTCAGATCTACACGTTTGATTTAATGCTGACGGCTGTCTTCTTGGAATGTGGACAGGACATTGGTCCTATAAATCTGGTACATCCTCTTTCTTGACCTTCGTCTTCTAACCGTATACTTCTCATTGTTTTATCTTTGCCTTCAGCTGCGTGGAGTGTCTTTGTTGCAGTCACAATGCAGGTCTAGTAGCATGGTTATCAGCAGTGTCAGATATCAATATAAATAAAGGGGATAACCTGTCTGATCGCGGGGGGCACTACAGCGTTCATGAACACGCCACGTGACGTCACACTACGCCTCCTTCATTCATGTCTATGCATCCTCATTGTCAAGACCGTTAGAAAGTAGTGTTGGGCGTGAATATTCGCATTTAGAACTTTTATCGCGAATATCACAAATTTCGCTATATATTCGAAATTACGAATATTCACTTTTTTCCGCATGTGCGCATATGTGAATATTCGCATATTTCTTCTTTTTACTTGTGGGTCAGTTAGAATGATGCAAATACACTTGTCAGAGGTTATCAGCAACATCCCTAGCAACCAATAGTAAAGTTGCCCACCCACTCACTGTTTTCTTCCTCGAATATGCGAATATAACGAATACGCGAAATGCGCAAATATAAGACGAATATTCGTCTATATATTCGCGAAATATCGCAAATTCAAATATGGGCAATGCCGCTCATCACTATTAGAAAGGGTGTGTGGCTTGCGGGTATTATATAAGGGGCGTGGCTCGATAAGCTAAGATAGAGAGGGGGTGACTTGGTTGGTCGATGCTAGATAGGGGGCGTGGCTTGTTGGCTGAATGCCAGTACAAAGTGTCACATGATCTCTCTATCAGTTGTGGGGGAGAGAGGAGACAATGTGGACAGAGGATGCCAGGTTTTTTTTTCACTTCCTGCCTGTCACAGCATATTCCAATAGGAAGAATGGCCCAGTACAGGGAATTCATCAAGACCTGTGCAGAGGAAAAGTTGACCAGTTGTCCATAGCAACCAATCAGATTGCTGCTTTAATTTTTGACAAGGCCTCTGAAAATTAAAAGAAGCGATCTCATTGGTTGCTATGGGCAACTCAGCAACTTTTCCTCTGCGCAGGTTTTGATGAATCTCCCCCAAAGTGTATATAACAATACAGTTGGTCTGACCATGAGGGGACAAAATATGAATCATTTTTGTTATCCAGAGTACCCCTTTAAACTAATTTCAAACCTTATTCTAAGGGTGCGTTCACACGTGCGTATTTTCTGCTGCAGATTTGCTTTAGCAGATTTTGCTGCCCATTTAAGTCAATGGACAGCAAAATCTGCAGCAGCAAATCTGCTGCAGATCTGCACTAAAAATATGCACGTGTGAACGGACCCCAAGGGTGCATTCACACAGGCATATTTGTCAGCGGATCCGCTGACAAAGGCCCCTAAAGTGCTGCCCTCTTTGTGCCTGCTAATAGCGGTAATCCGCCGCTACCATCAGACACACTGCGATGTACGAGTTACCCTGCAGTGTACTCGCACACAGCGGCCGCTCTCTGTGTAGCTCAGGGAGCCGGGGGAGCGGCCGCGATGTGCGGGATGTGCGGATACACTGCGACTCGCACTTCACAGTGTGTCTGCTGTTAGCGGCGGATTGCCGCTATTAGCAGGCACAAAGAGGGCAGCACTTTAGGGGCCTTTGTCAGAGGATCCGCAGCTGCGGATCCGCTGACAAATATGCCCGTGTGAATGCACTCTTTCCAGGAAAAAAAAACTTTTTAATATATATCAACTGGCTCCAGAAAGTTAAACAGATTTGTAAATTACTTCTATTAAAAAATCTTAATCCTTTCAGTACTTATGAGCTTCTGAAGTTAAGGTTGTTCTTTTCTGTCTAAATCCTCTCTGATGACACCTGTCTCGGGAAACGCCCAGTTTAGAAGAGGTTTCCTATGGGGATTTGCTTCTAAACTGGGCGTTTCCCAAGACAGGTGTCATCAGAGAGGATTTAGAAAAGAACAACCTTAACTTCAGAAGCTCATAAGTACTGAAAGGATTAAGATTTTTTAAATAGAAGTAAGTTACAAATCTGTTTAACTTTCTGGAGCCAGTTGATATATATATGTAAAAAAAAAGTTTTTTCCTGGAATACCCCTTTAAACATGATTTTTATTTTCTCTTTTTTTTTTTACCATGAAATCACTAGCTTCACAAACATTCCAACCAGCCCCCCCTGACCTGGAGACATAAGTTTCATTACACCCGTCATCATCTGAGCTGATTATTTGGAAATACGGCAGATTCCTTACCGCAGCTACATAAAGCCCAGGCCATGATCAAGATTCTGAGCCACCGGATGAAGTAATAGCAGAGCTGAAGGGAATGGACAGAATTGTTGACAGGAGATGGCTCCCCAAAATCCCATACTTCTCTTACCTCCTCTCCTGGGAGGCCCAGTAATGTAATGGCCCCCGATTTCTGTGAGCTATAATATCGCAGCTTGATTATCTGTAATACTGGTAGGTGTCACTGTAAAGCACAATGTCACCATGCTGCGTTACAGATAATTTACGATGCCGTAGTGATGTGTTACTGCTTAGCGTTTCGAGCAGGAGGGACCCATTACCAGCAGTATGAAATCAAAATGGCTTTAAACCAAAGGCAGAGCAGTTATCAAGCTGTGATACTGTAACTATTACCATGGGCTGATCATGTATTACATCTGGGCAGACCCATGTTGCACTTAAGCCTCTTCTCTTTGTCATGTCTCAATACAATTGCGCTGGAAAATGCCAGTATATGCCAGTATAATTACATGTGCAAAGAAGCACTCCATCACATTAATGAGGCATCTCACCCACCTACTTGTAGGCATTAAACCCAAATTATATATACCGCCGAAAAGAGTGAGCGGGTAGAAGAACACTTACATTAATAATACAAAGCATTGCATTTGTATTCTAAAAAATTCATAAAAATCCTTCTATATGCTGATAGCCATGTTCATTAGAATATTGCTGCTAACTCTGCTTAAAGAGACAGACACTGGTTTGCATATGCCAGTTATTCCCAACCAGTGTGCCTACAGCTGTGGCAAAACTACAACTCCCAGCATGCCCGGACAGCCGAAGGCTGTCCGGTCATGCTGGGAGTAGTAGTTTTGCCACAACTGGAGAGGCACACTAGTTGGGAAACACTGGCACATGCCAAAACATGATACACTATAAACAACCCTCAGTTTGAATCACCAGTTTTAACTTTAAAGGGGTACTCTGCTGGAAAACTTTTTTTTTAATTATTATTATTTTTTTTTTAAATCAACTGGTGCCAGAAAGTTAAACAGATTTGTAAATGACTTCTATTTAAAAATCTTAATCCTTCCAGTACTTATCAGATGCTGTATGCTCCACAGGAAGTTCTTTTCTTTTTGAATTCCCTTTCAGTCTGACCACAGTGCTCTGCTGACACCTCTGTCCATGTCAGGAACTGTCGAGAGCAGGATAGGTTTGCTATGGGGATTTGCTCCTGCTCTGGACAGTTCCTGACATGGACAGAGGTGTCAGCAGAGAGCACTGTGGTCAGACAGAAAGGGAATTCAAAAAGAAAATAACTTTCTGTGGAGCATACAGCAGCTGATAAGTAATGAAAGGATTAAGATTTTTAAATAGAAGTCATTTACAAATCTGTTTAACTTTCTGGACCAGTTGATTTAAAAAAAAAAAAAATGTTTTCCAGCGGAGTACCCCTCCCACCACCAATCCAGATGTCCCAAAGTGTCCCAGGCTCTTGGGGGTTCACATGCTAGTACAGAATGCCATCATTGGTGGGAGAAGGGGGGGGGGGAGGGGGGGTCTGCATGATCTGTACTGTATGCAGATGATTGAATAGGTAAATTTTTACATTTTCTACTGTTACTTTTCAGCAGGGTTGGACAGTTAATTAAAGTTATTAAAACCGATATCTCAAATATTGGTCTTAAAGGGCACCTCTAATGATGCTCCTGACGGGAGGATATGTACAAAATGATTGGTGTCGTTTATGATCCCATGACTTGCTTGCAGACTATCTCGAACTAGAGACGAAGTTATCAGAAGTCCCATACAAGACGTATTTATATGAGATATGTACTTATATATCTCCAGCACGCCCATAGAAATGCATGGAGAGGGCATACTGACCCTGCTACGTGTATGAGGAGAGCTGGGGCGCTGTTTAGGAGATCCAGAGATCCTCATCCACAAGATACAAAAATAAGTGTCTGATCACGGGGGTTCCAACCCCTGGGACCCCCAACAATCAGACACTTATCCTGTATCCTGTGGATAAGGGATAGGTCTTAAAGGGGTACTCTGCTGATAGACATGTCATCCCCTATCCAAAGAATAGGGAATAACATGTCTGATCATGGAGGTCCGGCTGAAGGGGACCCCATTGATCTCTGCCGCGGCACCCCAGTCATCTGGTGCACTCCAGACTTGAGCTGGAGTAGGTTTCTAATGATAAATCTGCCAGGCCGAGGGAGGCCACGCCTCTTCCTGCTAGTCAATGTCCACTCTTGGTAAAAGTGGCCTAAGTGGCACAGAAAGAGAAAAAGTCACAAATTGTTACACAAAGCCATAGCAAAAAAAAAAAAAAAATGCAAAATATAGCAAAAAAAAAAGTGCAAAAATGTGTCAGTCCTCTAGTAGTCCGCCTGGAAATTGTTGTTACAATTACTCTTGTCAATCGGGTATGATCCTATACAGTCTAACACTTTCACCACTGATTGGACTGTGCAGGAACACATCTCACACATATGGAGTCATGTTAAAGAAGATCTGGCTTTTTCTTAGAAACAGCGCCACTCATGACCATCATTTTTTATCTGGTATTGCAGCTCATCCCCATTGAAGTGAATGAGGCTGAGCTAAAATACCAGATACAGTCCATGGCCAACAGTGCTGTTTCTGGGGAAAAAAAGCCTTTACAGAAACCCATTTAATAGATATACGTTTTTTTTACATTTTTTATATTAATATATTTAACTACCCTGTGTGTGTTTTTTGTTTGTTTTTTAAATCTGGTATCTCTCTGTTTCTTCTTCCAAAGGAATTTAAAAAGAACCTGTTCCTTGCCGTCCGTGATATAAGCTGTAGCAGATTGTCATCTCTGAAGATGTTTCCCTATTACATGAAGAACATTAAAGCACATTTGCGTTGCTTTCGCGTAACATGTTGAACTGGAATAATAACCATATTTATATGCATCTTGTTTTTATTGCCTTTATTCTTTCTTTTCCACTTAAAGGGGTGCTCCCGTGGAAATTTTTTATTTTTAAATCAACTGGTGCCAGAAAGTTAAAAAGATTTGTAAATTACTTCTATTAAAAAATCTTAATCCTTCCAGTACTTTTTAGGGGCTGTATACTACAGAGGAAATGCTTTACTTTGTAGATTTCTCTGATGTCATGACCACAGTGCTCTCTGTGTTGCTAAGGAGTTAAAGGGGTACTCCGGTGGAAAACTTTTTTTTTTTTTTTTTTAAATCAACTAGTGCGAGAAAGTTAAACAGATTTGTAAATTACTTCAATTAAAAAATATTAATCCTTCCAGTACTTATTAACTGCCGAATACTACAGAGGAAATTATTTTCTTTTTGGAACACAGAGCTCTCGCTGAATCATGAACACAGTGCTCTCTGCTGACATCTCTGTCCATTTTAGGAACTGTCCAGAGCAGCATATGTTTGCTATGGGGATTTTCTCCTGCTCTGGACACTTCCTAAAATGGACAGCAGAGGTTAGCAGAGAGCACTGTGGTCATGACATCAGAGAAATCTACAAAGTAAAGCATTTCCTCTGTAGTATACAGCCCCTAAAAAGTACTGGAAGGATTAAGATTTTTTAATAGAAGTGATTTACAAATCTGTTTAACTTTCTGGCACCAGTTGATTAAAAAAAAAAAAAAAAAAAAAAAGTTTTCCACAGGAGTACCCCTTTAAAGGGGTATTCCGCCCCTGGCATCTTATTCCCTATCCAAAGGATAGGGGATAAGATGTTAGATCGCCGCGGTCCCGCTGCTGGGGACCCCGGGGATCGCTGCTGCAGCACCCTGCCATCATTACTGCACAGAGCGAGTTCGCTCTGCACGTAATGACGGGCAATACAGGGGCCGGAGCATCGTTACATCATGGCTCCGCCCCTCATGACATCACGGCCCGTCCCCTTAATGCAAGTCTATGGCAGGGGGCGTGATGACCGCCACGCCCCCTTCCCATAGGCTTGTATTGACGGGGGCGGGCCGTGATGTCACAAGGGGCGTAGCCGTGACGTAACGATGCTCCGGCCCCTGTATTGCCCGTCATTACGTGCAGAGCAATCTCGCTCTGCGCAGTAATGATAGCGAGGTGCCGCAGCAGCGATCCCCGGGGTCCCCAGCAGCGGGACCCCGGCGATCTGACATCTTATCCCCTATCCTTTGGATAGGGGATAAGATGTCTAGGGGCGGAGTACCCCTTTAAGCTTGCCCTGGTCAGTTGTGTGTGCCCTGAATGATAAGCAGAGGATCTAGTGCAGTGATCTTCAACCTGTGGACCTCCAGATGTTGCAAAACTACAACTCCCAGCATGCCCGGACAGCCGTTGGCTGTCCGGGCATGCTGGGAGTTGTAGTTTTGCAACATCTGGAGGTCCGCAGGTTGAAGACCACTGATCTAGTCAGTTGTGTTGTCATTGATTTGAATAGTGCAATGATATTGTGGAGAGGGCAGAATGTCACTATATACCTTAACCCCCGGTTACACAGCAGCAGACAGCCGCCTCCTCCAGCACATGGTTTGTATGCTCTGCTTCTCCACTCCTTGGCGGTTTGATGATGCTATCATTCAGAAAGAGCAATGATGGGACCACTCGCAATCAATGTTAGAACCGTCCACGATCAATGGGATTATCAAATGAGAGACATTGCTTACAAGTTTTGCAGGAGAAAACAGCTTGTTATTCTGATGTGTCTGTGCAGTGTAGAGAAAAATAACAAGGAAAGGACTGGATTAGAAGCCCCCCAATACCTGGACACTGAAGATCCTGCCAGTGACGCCAAAAATAAATCCAAGGCTGCGTTTATTCTTATTTGATTCTTATTTGGCACTGATAGGTATACAGAAGATTTCATTGCCATATAAGTACCAGGAAAAGGGAAAGATTGGGAGAATTTATACAAACAGTAGTAGATGTGTACAAAGAACGTTCCACTGATATAGAGGAAATGTAAGCTAGAAGTGGCAAATGTAGGGTTGTGTTGTCAACATCACTATGAATTGTGCGGATTTAACCCTATATCAGATAATGATACTTATGGCTGTGTGCATGAGGATTTATAAACATTTTAGGCTATGTTCACACTCCAGAATTTCTGCATGGAGTTCCGCATGAGAATTCTGCATGAATTTATAGCCAATACACTTCAATGGAATTCCACCGTCCCATTCACTCAGCAGAATTTCTACTGCCGAATTTCCGCTGCTGGAATTCCATTGAAGTGAATGGGCAATTCATTTCTATGGAATTTACTGCAGGATTTTCATGCAGAATTTCTGCTGTGTGAACATAGCCTTAGAGTAGTGGTAACTGTTTATATTATAAAGATATGCAGAGCACTGATCACTACTCGCACATGCCGAAATAGACATGTCTGTTGCAGTAAATATTTCTATTCTTCATAAAATAACTTCTCTTAGGCTGCATTCACATCTCCGTTTTACACTACGGGTGCCGGATCCGGCTGGGGGAGGGGCAAATCGGGCTCTCCCGTACCCCAGCCGGACCAGCTCTGAACTCCATTCACTTTAATGACCCGTATGCAGTCTTGTGACCGGACCTAAAACCGTAGTATACTATGGTTCTAGGTCCGGTCACAAAACTGGATACGGGTCAAAAATGAGCCGACCGGAGTCACCGTTTGACTCTGGTCGGCTCATTAAAGTGAATGGAGTTCAGCGCTGGTCCAGCTGGGGTATGGGAGAGCCCGGTTTGCCCCTCCCACAGCCAGATCCGGCACCCGTAGTGTAAAACCGAGATTTTAAATGCAGCCTTAGAGCATATTTTCTTATAACTTTGCATTGTGCTGTTTCTCCGTTATTCCTCCTGGAAATGTATACATAAAAACTGGGCGTTACCATTACCCTTGTCAATAGGGTATGTCCTTAAAGGGTACCTCTCATCAAATAAACTTTTGATATATTTTAGATTAATGAATGTTGAATAACTTTCCAATAGCATGTTAATGAAAAATATGTTTCTTTCTATTGTATTTTTCCCGATCAGTCCTGTCAGCAAGCATTTCTGACTCATGCTGGAGTCCTAAACACTCAGAGCTGCCAGCCTGCTTTGTTCACAGCCAAACAGGCTGTGAACAAAGCAGGCTGGCGGCTCTGAGTGTTCTCCTTTGTGAACAAAGCAGACTGGCAGCTCGTAGTGTTTAGGACTCCAGCATGAGTCTGAAATGCTTGCTGACAGGACTGGTAGGGAGACCCCTAGTGGTCATTTCTTCAAAGTGGAAAATTAAATAGAAAGAAGCATATTTTTTAATAACATGCAATTGTAAAGTTATTCTGCATACATTAATCTATAATATATCAAAAGTTTTTTTGATGAGAGGTACCCTTTAACCCTTAAAGGACATGCATGTCATTGTGCAATTGTACTTAGTGCTTAGGACTGACGCAGTCACTAGCTGGTCTGCTTATTGAAATGAATTGGGTACGGCCTAGGTCTGGCAGGGAAATGGCAGGAGGGGGTTTTGAAATTCTCCTGCAGAATCTGGTCGCAGGAGAGTGATGTGACTGCACCCTTATAACCACCACTAGAGGGAGCTTAGAAACATACGAAATGTACTGAGTGAAATTAAAGTGTCCTTGTCTCTTTAAAAAAAAACTTTTGTCTTGTCAAACTTTTCATTATGTCAGGGTGCGAGAACCCACACCCCGATATAATTTTTAGGCCTAAAAGAAACATGTAGCTGAGCTCTTCAATCCCAGGCTGGATTCCACTGACTTTCAATGGAGACTATCTCCTGCAGCACGATGGAAAAGGCAGCAGAGAGAGAAGTGCTCAGTCAAGCACCTCTTCTGGCTCTATTTAACCATTGTCATGGACTGAACACCCAAACCCCGACCAATTAAAACATTAGACTCATCTCTGGGACATGTGAAAAGTTTCTTTAAAGTAACAGTGCTCATTTAATAATGAATCTGCCATTAATGTTATTTATTAAATGTTTTTTTAGTAAAATTTCTTACGAAGTGTCTGTGCTATCCTTTTGAATTTTGTATTTATTTATTTTAAAGGAGTTATCCAGGAATATTAAAACAGAGCTGGTTTAAATAAAAAAAATAAAAAACAGCACCACTTTTGTCATTAGGTTGTGTTTGGTATTGCAGCTCAGTTCCATTAAAGTGAATGGAGCCAAGTTGTAATACCACACACAACCTGAAGACAGGTGTGGTGGTGTTGTGTTGTTTTTGGAAGAGCAGTGAAAGATCAGCTTTGCAGAAATGAGATCTAGACAGTTTTCTGGTCATGTCATGATGATATGTCTTTTCTGTCCTGTGGCAAAGTGCATAATAATACTGTAAAATGACTCCATCATCAGCATAGCTATTTTCAGTCAATGGAATGAGAAAAGTGTCCATGATTGCTATGTTAACCTGCCCATTCACTGCAAAGGTAATGGTTGTCATATGTCCTGGTCCTTTGTCTGACAAGCATCCCCATATCACAAATGAGAGGGAAATTAGTATTGTTTTCTGCCGTCATCTTTATATATTTCGTTAGAACCACAACAAAATAAAAGTTTCAGAATCATTTGACCAATGCAGATTGGCGATTCATCACTTTCATCCAATCCGCCACACTTCTTGATCTCTTATCTTTATTCCACCATAACCTCTTCTAGTGCCGTCTAAGGCAGCTTTCACACGGCCATCTGTCTCTGGGTTTTTTTTAATCCCCATTTCGGTTCCGTTCTTGCAGGCTGTAAACGGATTAAAAACGGTTCAAAAAAATAAAATCCCATTCATGTCAATAGGATTTTTTACAATCCGTTTACATGCGTTTGTACCCGTCTGCACTCATTTCAGTTTTTTTGATGGCAGAAAAAATGGCACATGCAGTATTTTTTCTTCCGTCAAAAAAAACGGATACAGTAAATTTAGCATTGAAGCCTTTAATGTCATCCTTTTGCATCCGTTTTTTTCAATCCGTTTTTTGGTCCGTTTTTACTTCTGAGCATGCTCAGAACAAACAAAAATGTTTTGGGGGTTTATTAACTGAACAATAACGGATCCAAACAGATAATATCAGTTTGCATCCGTTATTGTTCTTTTTTTTTTAAGTCCGTTTTTATTTTTGACGGGAGAAGAACGGGATGGGTCTAGACGGCCGTGTGAACGCAGCCTAAATCGCTGTCTTCCTTGCTTTACCTGTATGTTTTCCTTTTATGGTTTTCTTCTCATTTTGTTTATGCAAGTACCAAATTACAAACAGCAACTGAAGTATTTTTTTTTATTTTTCTTTGGCTTGTGTCAGTATTTGTTTTATAAACATCATTTCCAAATTTAACTCTTCTATTTGATCTGGAAAATCATATCTTATTAATTAAAATAATTTTCTTTAATTTTTCTGAGGGATGTTTTGTGAAGTATGAAAGTTCCGCAATTAAACATTGCTTTGTGTCATATTTGTGATTTGTGTATTTGCTACAAAGTAAAAAAAAATCTGGGTGAACATCTAAGTTTGCCAGGGGTTGTAGCATGTAGAATGTTAACTGTCAACCAAACACTTTTTAGTGGGTAGAGACTCCTTTAGGGGTCACATTTGGCAGATTTGTTGCAGAAACATCTGCGACAGGACACAGGAAATCTGTTTAATTAATCTGAATCGGGATATTTAAGATGAATACGACAGTTGTAGAAATTTCTGGAACAAATCTGCCCTGTGGGAATATTCCATTGTATTTCATATAACACCATCAATTGGCAATCATTGCTTTAAAGGGGTACTCTGACCCTAGACATCTTATCCCCTGTCCAAAGGATAGGGGATAAGATCTCTGATTTTGGGGGTCCCCCCACGATCTCCATGCAGCAACCAGCGTTTCGAAAGTTATTTTCAGAACACTTGGTTTGGACAGCCGTAGTTGTGCGGTCACGCCACACCCCATCCATTCATTTCTATGGGAGGGGTGTGGCACGAGGGGGAATGGCATGAAGGTACAACCACAGCTGCCCAAACCCAGTGTTCTGAAAATAACTTTCAGGACGCCAGGTGCTGCACGGAGATCGCGGGGGTCCCAGTGGCGGGACCCCCGTGATAAGACATCTTATCTCCTATTCTTTGGATAGATGTCTAGGGGCTGAGTACCCCTTTAAAGAGGTACTTCGGTGGAAAACTTTTTTTTTTTTTTTTAAATCAACTGGTGCTAGGAAGTTAAACAGATTTGTAAACTACTTCTTTTAAACATTCTTAATCCATCCAGTACTTATTCGCTGCTTAATTCTACGGAGGAAATTCTTTTCTTTTTGGAACACAGAGCTCTCTGCTGGCATCACGAGCACAGTGCTCTCTGCTGACATCTCTGTCCATTTTAGGAACTGTAAAGAGCAGCATATGTTTGCTATGGGGATTTTCTCCTACTCTGGACAGTTCTTAAAATGGACAGAGATGTCAGCAGAGAGCACTGTGCTCGTGATGCCAGCAGAGAGCACTGTGTTCCAAAATGAAAATAATTTCCTCTGTAGTATTCAGCAGCTAATAAGTACTGGAAGGATTAAGATTTTTTTAATAGAAGTAATTTACAAATCTGTTTAACTTTCTGGCACCAGTTGATTTAAAAAAAAAAAAAGTTTTCCACCGGAGTACCCCTTTAATACTGACTTGGTTGATATTCCATTAAAGTTTTAGTTATACGTAAAGTTTTATAATGCCTATATGTTTACTTTTAATATTATTAATATTACATTTCTTTACATGAGTCCTTTTCCTAAATGGAGTGCACAATCTCCCATGATACTCAAAGAAATTCCACAAGGAGCCTAATAGGAGGAAACCTAATAGAACATCCAAACCTCATGCAGATGTTGCTCGGATATGATCCCAGGACTGCAGTATTGGAAGGCAATAGCGCTAACCACTGAGCTACCGTTTTCTTTTTTTCTTGCTTGTGTTATTGGGTCAGACAATCAGGCTTTATTGGCTTCCTTAACTTTGTGGTTTCCAGCTTTAATGCGTTTTGCCAATGAAAAAGGTTTTTGTGGAGTAAAAACTCCTTCTAGTAAATATTTGGAGATGACAGCTCTTGTCCTATTTAATGGGGCTGGTAAACATTTACAGAGTCCAAGCAAATCTATAGCTCATTATCTCAGACCCCTAGTATATATATATAAAGCAGTAAAGGTGTACTAAATAAAATACACCACACTATTATAACTCTACTCTGATGCCGAGGATCCGGAGTAATCGGAGGGCTGTAAATGGCGCCTATATAGCGCTGCCTAGAATAATGTGTTATTTGAAAACAAGAGTTTTCATTCATTTTTGCTTTCTAAATTGCATTTAAATAGCTCTTTTATTTGCACATAATATCCCATAGCAGAACCATTTGCCTTGTTTCCTTATTATGATGGGTTGCAGAATACAAGGATAAGCTTAGCACTTCATAAATAAGGGGTAATGATATTAACAATGTTTCCTTTGGAATGCCAAGTGAGGGATACCATTACCCAAAAAATCTATTTTTATTATTTCTGTTCAGGATGATGTTATTCAGAATACCATTTCTCTGAGAATAATTATGAAGTGTTTGTGGTAACATGTCTGTGTGTAAACGGGCTTTTATAGCAGGCATTGTCCTCTGCTATAGTCTTTCTTTATTTATATAATGATGATTTGTCGGCTTATCTTACACATCTAGGTTAACGCTTGCAATAACAATTTTAGGGCATCTTTTCTTAGAATACCATGTTGTGCTGTTTCCGTGTTATTCCTCTTAGAAATATATGAATTGATTGACCGCTTGGTGTAAAGATATCTTCACACCTCGGAATTTCCGTGCGCAATTCCACATTGGTATTCCACACAGAGATTCAGCAACAGCAGAGTCCCATTGTATTCAATGGGATTCTGCTGCGCTGTGACAGATGTTTCTGGCACAGAAATTCCGATTTCAGTGTCTGCAGAAAGAATGAACCTGTCCATTCTTTCAGTGGACTCCGCACGGAAAGCATAGACATCTATGAGATTCCGTGTGTGTTCTTTTTTATTATTTTTTTTTTTTTTAGCTTTTCTGACATTTTGATGTTTGTTAAACATTTACCCAAATTCTCAGGTTTACATTATTGACTGAAATCTAGAGCATTTTCATTAGTAAATCAAATTGTAAAAAGAAACCAAAAACATACCAAGACTACATTTACACGGGCAGATTTCATTCAGATTTTATGCAACAAATTTTCTATGGAAAATATACAGCAGATTTTGCTACCCTTCACTCCAATGGATCTGTAAAAAATCTGCCACTATTGCAGATTTTCTGCTGACCCATTTGTACATGTACATGATAGCAAAATCTGCTGCAGATTTTTTGCAGCAAATCTGCTTGTGTGAATGTTCACACCACGGAAACTCTGTGCAAAATCCACATGAATTTTGCCATTGAAGTCAATGGGGTTTGATTTCTGCCAAATTTGTGTGGAATACATGCAGATTCCATGCCGAATCCGCACAAACTTTGACTGTTCAATTAAATAAAGTCTATCTTTTTACTGAATTGCGGAATCATGCAAAATTTGTGTGGAATTTTTTGCACATATTACGCAAATGATAAAAAAAACTGCGGAACTCTGCACAGAACCAATGCAGATGCAGAATTCATGCAGATATGCGGATTTTCCGCTGTGTGAACATGGCCTAAGGGTGGGAACACACATTGGAGATATGCTTCAGATATTCTGCAGAAGATAATGGCCCTCATTTACTATTCTAAACCCGACTTGTTTTGTCGGTTTTTTTTGTCGCATCTTTGTCTGCGACATGTCGCAGACATCGTGCGCCAGTCTGCGACACGATGCAACATTTTTCCCAACGGACCCGATCTGGATTCTCCCAACCCTGAAAAAGGGGCGTAACCCGACATTTCTGAGCTTTCCCACATATTTATAAAGGTTTCCAACCCAAATTTGTTGAATTGTTGTGGATTTTTTCCCCAAAACTCAGAGGAGTTGGAAACCAAGCCAAAAAAACGAACGTGCGACAAACAGGATGCGACATAATAATAAATACCAGGGGAAAAAAGAAAGCAACATAGACTTACAACCCGATTTTCTAAGTAAATGAGGGCCAATGTGCCAAAGGCAGAAGTGGATTCAGTTGTAAGTATAACACCTTCCTTTATATTTTGGTTGGATCCAATTCTGCCTTTGACTCATCTGCTGCAGAAAATCTGCAGCTTATCTGCAGTGCGTGTTCCTACCCATAGGGAGGTTTTATGTTTGCATCTTTCTGCTTTGTTAAGCAGGTCTATTATGTGACCGTGTGTATGACTGATATTATAAGGCAGTGTTTCCCAACCAGTGTGCCTAGGAGAGAGTTAATATATTTACTTCACCCTACATGTCATAAAAAAGAATGCCAAAAAACTGTAGAACTGTAGCAAATTTGCTGAATTGCTGTTTTTCCTCACCCTCCAAAAAATAAAACAATACAAGTTATTCCATACATTATATGTACCTCAAAATAGTGGCATTAAAATATAGCCCTTTCCACAAAGAATATAAAAATGGAATAACATAAAAATAATAGAGTAGAATTAAGAGTAAGGGGGGGGGGTAATTCCTTAAAAATTCCTTAAAATCCAACATTAGCCAGCAAAACTACAATTCCCAGCATGCCCAGACAGCCTAAGGCTGGGAGTTGTAACTTTTTGCAACAGCTGGAGACTCCGTTCGGAAAACACTGTCTTAAAGGGTTAAAGTGTATAGGTGATAAGGCATATATGGTGGGAGATTTCATGTTATCAGTACTGGACATGTTGAAGTATAATATCAACCTGCAGTGTAAAAAAGTAACTGCAGAAGGTCACATCTCATCCCTGCAGACAGCTTCTACATTGAATCCAATAGAATATCTTTAAAATTGCACATTTAAAAAATAATAAAATTAACATTGTGCCCGCTCTGTACACAGTAGTCCAATACTTCACAGGATAGTCACTATAATACGTTGCAGGTTCGGGAGCTATTCATGTGCGTTGCAGGTGTGACTGGCAAGTGAAAGGTTAATCTGTTCAGTCATTACTATTGTTTTGTTCTGCTCTTTGGTTTGCATCTGCCCTCTATCTGCTTCTCTAGCTCACTGTTCTTTCTCCCCTCCCCCATCATAGACCTCTCTAGTCTCCCTTCCCCTGGCCCTGAAGAGTAGAGAACCCCTCAGCCCCTTTGCATGGTACCACTAATCCCAGATAACCCATGGCTTCAGTTCTGATTAAATGTCCAGTTCTGCTGTTCGGTTTCTTTAACCTGACCCATTTCAGACACTAATTGGTTAACAAAGTTTTCGGGCAGCCAAAGCCTAAGATGTTCTGCTGACATCTAGTGGACAGGAAAATATATGCGGGCGTAGTAGCTGGAGCCTGCGGCTTCTCCAACGATTGGCTGTAACCAAGGCAGCCGGCTTCGTGCTCTCATAGGGAAACATCTACTTCCATTGTGTAGTCACAGAACAGCCATTAAACTGCACCTGTTGCCTACATGCAGGGAAAGCCGTATATACCTGCTGCCTTTTCCTCGTAATATAATATGGCGGATCCGTTCTGCGTCGCAGTTATCTGGACTACATTTATTACCGAGACTTATAAACAGTAGTGTTGAGCAGCATAGGCCATATTCAAATTCGCGATATTTCACGAATATATGGATGAATATTCGTCATATATTCGCTAAATTCGTATATTCGTAATATTCGCGTTATATTTTCGCATGCGTGAAAATTTGCGTTTGTGAAAATTATCATATACAAAAATTAGCATAAGCGAAAATTCGCATATGCAAAAATTACAATATGCAAATTTTTGCATATACGAAAATTCGCACGCCAGTCTCACACAGTAGTATTAGAGCCTTCTTTACACCGCACAAGCTGGAAGCAGAGAGGGATGATTGTGAAAAAAAAAAAATATATATATATATATATATATTCGTAATTACGAATATATATTGCTATATATGTGATATTCGCGAATAAAATTCGCATTGCAAATATTCGCGAGCAACACTAATAAACAGCTTCAACTTTATGTTTTCATCAGAATGACATGGAGGGGATGGACCCCGTGTAGGGTTGCCACCTTCCTTGCAAAAAAAATACCAGCCATGATCATTTGCATAATTAATTATATATGTGACATCACAGGATACACATATGCAGGGGAAATGTTGTCCTATTCTGACCCATATAACTTTTTTATTTCTCCTTATATGGGCCTGAATGAGGGCTAATTTTTTGCACCCCTATCTGCAGTTTTTAACAATACCATTTTTTTTTATGTGACTTTTTGATCGCTTTTTTTAATTAAATTCGTGAGTTACAGTTAGTTACCAACTACAACATCCAGCATGCCCTGATACAGCCTGTGGCTCAGCAGCTGCCCCAAACGAAAACTACAACTCCATGTACATATGTTATATGGTAAAAGTGTAATGTTTCTTTAATTACTGTGACCATGTGTTTGTTACCCAGGAGGTACTAGTGACCAGGTGACCCCTCAAGTGACCTATGGGCTCTTTGCTAGACACCCGTATAAAACCAGGGGTGGAGCTACAATCTCTCTTCCGGCATTCTTGCTCCTGCTGAGGTCCAGTGCAGTTGTCTCAGTGTCCAGAGCATTAGAGGCCTCAAGCCCAAAGTCTGTAGCCACAAAGTCCGCTCAAGTAAGCTCAAAGTCATCTTCATGTCAATTGTCAAGTCAGTCAAGTCTTCTATATAGTCACTATGGCCTTCACTAAAGTCTCTCCACATATTGCAGGTCCCAGCAAGCCTTCGAGGTCCCCCTGTGTCACTGTAACTTCCTGGGGATATTGGCTGCACTGCATAGACTGTATCACCTGTCTACCCTCAGTAAAGCTACCGTTGTCCATAATTTGGCGTCTGTGTCTTCATTGTCCCCGTGCCTAGCCCAGGACCAGTGGTATTACCTTCAGGTGGTTAAGGCTAAACCACACCCTGGCATTACGACAAGAAGGGGTTAATAACATCTGCTCCTAAGGTTACCAGCTACCCTGCATTGCACCCCGCTGACACCACACTTACGTATATGGTTGTGAATAAACTTCTTGAGAAGTTCGTCAGGCACTTCTTCTTAAACGCTGCATAACCTGGAACAACAATAATGCTTTCACATAAACACAGTTAGTCTTTTTGACTCAAGAAGTAAGACAAGATTCAAGCACTGCAGCCTGGTAACTTTCCATCCCAACCTCGTCGGTCAGCTTGCTTTCCAGGTTGTGACATGTACCTAGGACCACGAGATTGTGCCCCCTCCATAGGCTAACGTGTATTCCATGACACGTGTGACAAACTGGAATTAGTGATGGTTGGGCTCATGGTGACCACCACTTGTACAGCAGCAGCTTGTGCCACTGGGGGATTATGTGTTGGTGCCTGTTGGGCTGGCCAAACCTCCTCCTCAGCAGTAGTAGGCCGAGGCACCTTGGTTGGTGCCCGCTGGGTAGGCCAAACCTCCATAAGAGCAGGATTAGGCCTGGGCACATCAGCAGACAACCCTTGATGCAGATATTTAGGGTCCATGACAGGTGACTCAGGATACCATTCTTCTTGGATGACTTGTCCCTTGACACAGTGGCAGGAGACCAAATGGATCCTACTCCCAATCTTAAGAGGGGAAATAGGCAAAGGGGATTTGTGTAGGATTATTGGGCCTGGTGACAGCTGCTGCCCATTCCCCCTTGTTTGCTCTGTACAGGGGTGTATTCCACAATCTCTCTGCTCTCAAGGAAGTGTAGAGGTGTAGGGAGGTAATCTCTCTTCACCACTGTCTTGTTGACCAAAATAGTGCCACCGTGGTTACAGTCCATTAATGTGCTGTACCCCCTGACACTGTCAAATTAGATACCCGTGGCTCTCTGACACTCTAGGGGTGTCTCTCCCTTTCGAGGATGCTCTAGCCTCCTGATGTATAAGGCCTTAGTGTCCTGTTGTTGTACTTGGCGCACTTCATATGGCATTGGTTTAGGGCCATACTCCTCTGTGCCCTCATCTCTTCAACTATGGCAGTTACTTCGGCTTCTCGTTTGGCTCTTACGGGCTGGGCTACTGGGACTGGAGGATGGGACTTCCCTAGCAGGGGTAGTAGATGGTCCCTTATGTATTGGATAAGTGTTGGCTCGTCGCCAAATAGCCACCGTGACAGCGGTGGTGACCGGGGACGTGCTGGCAGCTGCTGGACCTGGGGCTCAGACTCTGGACTGGGAGTAGATGGAGGAGTAGATAACGCGGCCTCGGCCGGGGTACTCACTTCTGACTCCTCCGTGTGGATCTCCACCCAGGATCATCCTCGCAATGAAGCAGGTGTTCCACCCACCGGAGTTACAGGCCAATCTCCATCGTCCTCAGGCAGCGGAACTTTAAGATGGGCGTCTTCGACCCTGATGGAGAATCTCTGCAGATGATCTGCTAACTCCTGGAACATCTGCGCCACAGCACAGCCTCTGGCACCATCTTGGGACTCACTGACCTTGTGTTCTGCTATGCCTCTGCCATCTTGCTCTTATACTGGTCTCCAACAAAATAGCTGCACACCGGAACTTCATCATCAGCAGGGCCTGGGACCGGAAGTGACCGGTATATCTTCTTCTTCCACCCCCACCACCTGCAACAAGGGGAGGACCTTTCAGGTTCCACTTAGGATTGTGAACCGCAACTTGGTTTCCATGCCCAGGGGCAGAACCCTGGCTTTGGAGGGATCCCTTTGCACGCTTTTCCTCCAACAGGTTAATACTTTCAGGCATGGCAGTAGACATCTTGGCACATAACATTGCTTAAGCACGGATTTTGCACATATTATTCACGACTTCAGCAATGTTCCCAAAGGCAGGCAATAAACTTTTCTTCACCTCCCCCTCTATTTCACAAGTGCCTCTTGACATAAACTTTTCACAGACAAAGTCCCATACACTTTTTGGCGCAATTTTTGTTGCATGAGCTCGTGCATTTTACTCTGCAATGCTGGACTCAGTTCAGACTGGGTGGGGAATTTAGGCATAAGGCGCACACCCGTGTCCTGTTCGTAGGATGCCAAAAGTTGTGGTAGAGGGTGTGCTGAGGGCAGATGGAATTACCCTAGGGGCAGATGGCATTAACCCCTTGTATTTGTGATGCCAGGGCGTGGTTTATCCTCAATACCACCCTATAGTATACTTCTGGATCCTGGGCTAGGCACGGGGGCAATAATGACTCCGACGCCAAGTTATGGAACAATGGCAGCTTTACTGAATTTGACAGGTGGAATAGTCTATGCAGCTTTGCCAGGCCCAGGTAGGTGACCAGTGACTTCAGAAACCTTAGGGCTTGCAGGTACTTGCAGTGGACTTGAACAATTTTGATGCAGGCCACGCTGACTTGATATAAGATGACTTTGTCTGACTTGACTGGGACTGACTATACCCCAACTGTAACTTACTTGTAGACTTGTGGCTGCTTGACAGACTTTATTTATTTATTTATTTATATAGCGCCTACAGATTCCGCAGCGCCTCCTCTGGACTCCGGACACGCTCCTAGGACTTGACTGCACTGTAGTTCATAAGAGAGTGAGCTAGCTCCTCCCAGGGCTTTTATGGGGGAGACTAGGAGGGGTCCCATAGGTCACCCTTAGGTCACATGGTCACTGACACCTCACTGGGTTACAATCACATGACATGGCTTAATCACATGACAACCGTTCTTAAAGCTATAACATTTTATATACATTACATAGCATAACAATAACTGCACAAGGGGAACAGATGCAGGAGGGCCGAGGGACACTGGAGGGAGGCTTCCTGACAGGGCAGCATGGGTACAGGAGTACAACTCCTGTAATGGGCCACCACATGTCAGTGTTTCTCAACCAGGTGTGCCTCCAGCTGTTGCCCAAACTACAACTTCCAGCATGCTGGAGGCACTCTGGTTGGAAAAAACACTGGTATAGTATATGGTGCAATACTCCAGGAGTTGGAGGATTGGTTTATGTTTGATATAAAAATACTGGCGGTGTGGCCAAAACACTGTCTGTGCCAGTAAAATACCTGCCAGGTGGCAACCCTAACCCTGTGTAGGGTGCTTAGTTCCAGACAAACACCTGGTCACTGCTTGAGTTTTTTTTTACTTTTTTGATACAAACTTATTGAAAAAATATGTTTTATTAGGGAAGTACGATTAAGAGGCTGTCAGGCATCTATGGACGGGACCGGTAGACGCCAGGCTCTCCATTCATTTTTATGGGAGCGTCGATGATGCCTGAGAGCTGTACTCTGGTCTTTTCAGTGCTCCCGTAGGAATGAATGGAGCATGTTCCAGCTCCTGAGCGCCGCATCCCATCCTGGTGATCGCTGGTGGCCCCAGTGATCAGTCCCCCTGCGATCAGTTACTTATCCCCTATTCTGTGGATAGGGAATAAGTTATTTTTCGCCGGAGATCTACTGTAAAGTCAATGGTGGTTGGATCATTCATGTCTTGCATGTAATTGAACGCCTGTTTTTTTTGTTTGTTCATGGAGCAGAACAATAGAAAAAACACTGGTGTGATCCCAACCTAATGGCAAGTTGGAGTGACAAAGCTAGCGAGATAAAATATGATCCACTAGCAGTGATTCCCAATTTTATTAACAAGAAAAATGGTTCCACTCTCAAGAAGCCTCTACTGCGATAGTACCTTGGAGAGGCTGTGTGCAGAAGCAAGTTAAAGGGGGTTGTCCAGCAAAAAAAATAAAATAAAAAAAACTGTGCAGTACTGCTCATTAGATTTTAAGACAGCAGAAAGCATTTCTTAGATAAGACAGCAGTGAGCCTGTTCTGAAGGAAACTACTGTGATTGAAAAAGGCTTGCTACTGCCTTTAAAATCTAATGAGTAGTAATATGAGCTCCCCCCAACATTGCTGGTCTTTCCCTGAGCAGAAATGGGGAAGCAGGGATTAAGCCCTGAATGTGACGTGATGTCTAGTGTTGCTCGCGAATATTCGCAATTCGAATTTTATTTGCGAATATCGCATATTCGTGAATTCGCGAATATAGCACTATATATGACGAATATTCGTTTTTTTTTTCACAGTACACATCACAGTGATCATGCCTCTCTGCTTCCAGCTTGTGTGGTCTAAAGAAGGCTCTAATACTACTGTGTGAGACCGCATATGCGAATATTCGCGAATATTGATCCCTCCCTTCAGCTGCTTCTATCCCGTAACACTGGTATACTTGCTATAAAGTTCATACATTTTCACATATGCGAATTTTCGCATATGCGAATCTACGCATATGTGAAAAAAAACGTGAATATTACGAATATACAAATTTAGTGAATATATGACGAATATTCGTCCATATATTCGCAAAATATCGCGAATTCAAATATGGCCTATGCCGCTCAACACTAGTGATGTCCAAACTACAAGGGAGAGAGCAGAGCTGATATAGAGAGATCTGTGCATTATGGCTGATTATAAGGGGCCAAGTCCTGGGTGAGTTCTCACACCTTTTTTCCAAGATTTCCACTCAAGGGCTGGTCCTGCAGGCCTCCTGCTAATGGGAACAGTGGTCCTGCTGTGGAAAAAGTGTAGGAACTCCATTCCCATGCATTCCTGCCGGACTTGAGCACTGCTATTAACATTATATCAGTAAATTGCTTTCTTATACTTTTTGACACCATACACAAGTTGATTCTTTCACCAGACAACCCTTTTAACCTTTTGAGATTTGTGGATGGCATCGTCTGCCTTTTCCCACCCATACTCTTGATGCTACTTTATTCTGAGGAACTTCTTACCCGGCTGCAAGACAATCCTGCACGGAGGAGTTACCTAGGGCTTTACCTGTGCCTGGGAATAAACATTGAATCATTATCAGCCAAATAAACAAGTTCATTGCAACTTTACATCTTCCGATTATCAAGAGAGTTTCCTAAAAGCAGAAAAGCCCACTGCACAGTGTAGCATCCCTGTATCCAGGACTGATAATCAATTGACTTCCCTTTTCTCCGGACAACCTTCTACTTCTCTGCATAGCGATCTATAATCTTCTCTGCTTACTCAAACTTTCCAGGGCATTAATCTTCTCAGACAACTTTCACTGCAACAACAAACTCCGATGTCTTTCCTTTTATCAGATGAAACAGACCGAATTTTCATTTCAGGACTTAAATGATCCACATTAAGAGAAGATCACGAAGAAATGATGAAGCCAGTTTTAGTTGCAGCATATTATGGCAGCATTTCAGTGACTATTACAGTCAGAACCCCTGGATCTCTGCATTTCGACTGTACTGACTATAGATCACTATGGAACTTTTTTTTGACAATCTGTGTTTCTTTACAATCCAATCTGCTCTGTAGGAGACATTTCTTCTATTAATGTTGAGCAGTCCAATGCCACCAATTCTTAACATGGATCTTTGGGATTTTCTTTTTTTTTGTTTTGTTATTAAATTCTATGATTTCTTTAGAGGGTTCAGTCAACCATCTTACTCCCTTAGGATGAAAGTTTATTTTAGCAGAATGTGTACTTCATAGTGAGTCAGGTATCTGTTGTTGGTTTAGAGATGTTTTGGCAAACCATTAGTATCTATGGCCAGCCAAATTATTTCCATACACGTGCACCTATGATGTATCGCCCGGGTCTGCTAGTCTGTCCTTTTATTAGAGGGACCAATGATCTATGAATGATTAAAGGGGTACTCCGCCCCTAGACATCTTATCCCCTATCCAAAGGATAGGGGATATGATGTTTGATTTCGTAAGGTCCCGCTGCTGGGGACCCCCGTGATCTCGGTTGCGGCACCCCAGACATCCGGTGCACGAAGCGTTGCAGGGCGAATGCTCATGATTTCATGGTCACGCCACACTCGTGACGTCACGGCCATGCCCCCTCAATGCAAGTCTATATAGACTTGCATTGAGGGGGCATGGCCATGATATCGCAAGCCTCCCACTCTGCACCAGACGCTCTAAATGAATGCCGGGTGCAACAATTGCCTACTGAGGAAGGGGTCGGTTTTTAGCACCCTGAAACTCGTCTAGGCTCAGATCTTGTCTGAACAGAGCTATACAGAGACGCACTGCCAATCTACATATTGAAGCCGACACAAGAATTGAAGGAAGCTGCCCAGTACATCTGTTGCTTTAATCAAGAGTTCCACCTACCGGGCGTACTGCAAGTTCGCTGCCTCCACCACGAGCACCATGAGCATCTGAGCGAGTGCACATCGCCACCGCGGACCCCGCACACAGGAGTCTCCTGCCGGAGCTCTACCTTAACAGGCTCGTGAGGATAACTCTGCATATCTGTTGCCGGTAACATCACAGCAACCGCAGGACTTACCAACTCCGGCCCGTCGCAGTACGGGACCAGCGGCTGCAGACACGGTGAGAAACAATCATCAAATTTTCTAAAGACTATGGGCAGCTCAGTCTACATAGTGCAGAGACTGATTTCACAACTCCATCCAACTGCCGGATTAACAGTTTATTCCGGACGATCGGCATTTGCTAATATTCAGTATTGCTGGCATTTTAAATAATTGGTAGTGCTTTATACATTATTCTTTAAAGGGGTACTCCGGTGAAAACCTTTTTTTCTTTTAAATCAACTGGTGGCAGAAAGTTAAATATATTTGTAAATTACGTCTATTAAAAAATCTTAATCCTTCCTGTACTTATTAGCTGCTGAAAACTACAGAGGAAATTCTTTTCTTTTTGGAATGCTCTCTGATGACATCACGAGCACCGTTCTCTCTGCTGACGTTATTATAATAATAATAACAAAGCTTTATTTATTGTTGTCCTTAATGGGATTTCAACCCAAGTCCCCAGCACTGCAAGGCTGCAGTGCTAACCCTTGAACCACCATGCTGCCCTTAGCATACATCTGCTATGCATGGTTGCTAAAATGGACAGAGATGTCAGCAGAGAGCACTGTGCTCGTAATGTCATCAGTGTTCCAAAAAGAAAGGAATTTCCTCTGTAGCATTCAGCAGCTAATAAGTACTGGAAGGATTAAGATTTTTTAATAGAAGTAATTTACAAATATGTTTAACTTTCTGCCACCAGTTGATTTAAAAGAAAAAAGGTTTTCACCGGAGTACCCCTTTAACTCTGCCATTAGGGCCCAATGGCAGAGAACTATAAAATGTATGTAATATTGCTCTGATCATTATGTTTTATAAGTTTATGGGTTTTTCATAATCTATTTTAGAATAGTTTTTGAATAAATATCTTCGAATTTTTTCAAACCAACTGTTTGGTATTCTTGAGGTGTTGTTAATTTTTTTTTGTCCATATTATTTACTTTTGATCGGAGGGGATCGATCTTTTAATCACATTTGCCTCTGATACATGGTTGTGAGCTGCACACATTTCTTTTCTTGTGTCAGATTTGTAAATTAATACTATTAAAAAATCTTAACCCTTCCAGTTATTATCAGCTGCTGTATGCTCCACAGGAAGTTGTGTAGTTCTTTTCAGTAGTACCACAGTGCTCTCTGCAGACGCCTCTGTCCGTATCATTAACTGTCCAGAGTAGAAGCAAATCTCCATAACAAACCTCTCCTGCTCTGGACAGTTCCTGACCTGGACAGAGGCGTCAGCAGAGAGCATCTTAACCCCTTAAGGACCAAGGACGTACCGGTACGTCCTTGGTCCTGCTCTCCAGATATAACACGGGGTTACACAGTAATAGTGTAATAGTAAAAGGCGTCATAGTGAAGCCAGGACCCGCCTCTAATAGCGCGCAGCGCCGATCGCGGCTAAAAGCGAAAGTGAAAGTTGCCGGCTAGCTCAGTCGGGCTGTTCGGGATAGCCGCGACTAATCGCGGCATCCCGAACAGCTGACAGGACAGCGGGAGGGCCCCTACCTGCCTCCTCGCTGTCCGATCGCCGAATGACTGCTCAGTGCCTGAGATCCAGACATGAGCAGTCATGCGGCAGAATCGTTGATCACTGGTTTCCTATGAGAAACCAGTGATCAATGATGAAGATCAGTGTGTGCAGTGTTATAGGTCCCTATGGGAGCTATGACACTGCAAAAAAAAAGTGAAATAAAAAAAGTGAATAAAGATCATTTAACTCCTCCCCTATTAAAAGTTTGAATCACCCCCCTTTTCCGATAAAAAAAAAGCACAGTGTAAATAAAAATAAAAATAAACATATATGGTATCACCGCGTGCGGAAATGTCCGAATTATAAAAATATATCGTTAATTAAACCGCTCGGTCAATGGCGTGCGCGCAAAAAAATTCCAAAGTCCAAAATAGTGCATTTTTCAATCAATAAGTCCTATCAATGCAAAAATGGTACCGTTAAAAACTTCAGATCACGGCGCAAAAAAAGAGCCCTCATAATTTTAAACGTATTAATTTTCCTGCATGTAGTTATGATTTTTTTCCAGAAGTCGGACAAAATCAAACCTATATAAGTAGGGTATCATTTTAATCGTATGGACCTACAAAATAAAGATAAGGTGTCATTTTTACCGAAAAATGTGCTACATAGAAACGGAAGCCCCCAAAATTTACAAAACGGCGTTTTTTTTTTTTTTTAATATTGTCGTACAATGATTTTTTTTTCCGATTCACCGTAGATTTTTGGGCAAAATGACTGGCGTCATTACAAAGTAGAATTGGTGGCACAAAAAATAAGCCATCATATGGATTTTTAGGTGCAAAATTGAAAGAGTTATGATTTTTTAAAGGCAAGGAGCAAAAAACGAAAATGCAAAAACGGAAAACCCCCGGTCCTTAAGGGGTTAATCATTCAGTACTTTCAATTGCTGTATGCGCTAGAGGAATTGAGCATACAGCTGCTGATATGTACTGGAAGGATACATTTTTTAATAGAAGGAATTTACAAATCTGTTTAACTTTCTGGAACCAGTTGATATGACATTTTTTTCTCCCCCCACTGGAGTCCTCCTTTAACCTGACTCCGCTGTATACATGGACTCACAGTTCAGCCTAGTCACACATACATGTAGAAGGGAGATAGTGTGATGGTCAAGTTATTATTAGGAAAATAATGTCAGTATATACAGTGCCCACTGAAATCAGTCAGCGACTAAAGAATACATAGTCACATCTAGGCGGTTAGAGTGAGGCTTGCTTTTGGCAGTGGCAAAATGAGGTGTGTGTTGGGGGGGGGGGTAATTCTTAGGCACATTTCATGTACCCTAATAGTGGATAAGGATGGGGTTGGGCAGAGTATACAACCGTTTTAGCTGGAGATAACTTATACACTATTACAGTGGTCTTCAACCTGTGGACCTCCAGATGTTGCAAAACTACAACTCCCAGCATGCCCGGACAGCCGTTGGCTGTCCGGGCATGCTGGGAGTTGTAGTTTACCAACATCTGGAGGTCCGCAGGTTGAAGACCAGTGCACTATTAGAATGCTGTACAAGATGGGTTTGCTATTTCCATTACATACAATCTAACAAAATCTAAAACATTTATAATAACTGTCTAACAAAGGAACCTACCTAGAACAGATTAACAGGATTGGACAGTTCTGATTTCCCAAGTAGACTACATTTTAATTCAACGTAGAAACGTCAAATAAATGTATTACAGAGGAAGTTCATTATAAACCCCTGTACGAAAAAAAGGCAAAATAATTATCATTAATTGTGTGGGAGAAAGATGTCAATATACATTTTCTATGTGTTTACTGTCAATAATAGAATCTCCAATTCTGCTTTACCAAAGGTCACAATTATTTCTCAGCTGCTGAAAGCTTGTGAGGTCTGTTTGCATTCCATCTTGCAAAGTATTGGAACAGCGAAGTGGAAAACTGCAAGGACTATGGGATGGAGATAGTAGGTCACGACTGACATATTAATAGATTGAGAATAACAATAAGGGTGAGTTCACACGGGCGGATTACCTGCGGAATTTATGCAGCGTATCTGCTGTGGAAAATCTGCAGCGGATTTTGCTATCATTGGCTTCAATGGGTCCAAGGAAAATCTGTAAATCTGCCTCTACAGCGGAAGCAAAATCTTCTTTGGATTTTCCCTGAACGTACCCTTATACAGTGTTTACAGACATGGAAAAAATCGTTGATACCCTTCCGATGAAGACAAAAACCCGCATTGCTCCCTGAAATAACTTGAAACTGACAAAAGTAACAATTAAGAAAAAATACTCAAAATGAACTGATTAAAATCAGACATTGCTTTTGAATCGTCGTTCAACAGAATCATTTTAAAGAACTATTTTGGTGTCGGGTGAGGGTAAAGTGTAATTAACCATTTTGTGATGCCAGGGCGTGGTTGACATATACACCCCCCCCCCCCCCCCCCCCAGGTAGACCAGCTTCTTCTGTGCCAGGCACGGGGCAAATAATCACTCTGATGCAAGGTTATGGATAACTGCATTGCTTTACTGAGGTTAGAAAGATGGTACAATCCGTTACAGCTTACATTAGCATGAAGGAGATGCAAGGTGAACTTTGGGAAGCTTATCGGCTTGCTGGGACTTATAGTTGATTGTGCTGTATATGACTTACTTGACTTGTATGCAGCCCACGCTTGACTTTAGTGACTGGAACCTTCAGGATTACCTCAGAACTACTGCAAGAGAGAGAACTGAACTCTGACCTCACTATATATGGAACAGGTTTTGAGAGATCCTATTGGCCGAATAAGTCACCTGGTTCACCTTTGCATACTCCCCTAACAACAAGGTTCACAGCAACAGGATTCTTAAAGTAGCAAGTACATAGAAAATACTCCTACATTAACCATTACATAACATTACATTACATTATATTGTGAATTATAGAGAGTTCTGAGGAGAGTGGGCCCAAGACGGACATTGAAGCCACATCTGCCACACAGGATGGGCAGGAATACAGAAGAACACGTGATTCAGTACTGGGTCATCACATTAAATAATGAGACTGATCATGTGTTTATTAAAAGTTTTTACTACTTTTTTTCCCCCCTAAATGTACTAAACTATTTTTTGTGTGTTTTTTTCCCCTTTTATCATTTCAGATCCGTGTATGCAGAGAACTTCTTTGTCTTCAGTGGACTACGATGACCAGTGTTTTTTTTTTTTTATTAATAAAATGCTTAAAGAGTCATTGTAGAGGGAGGTTTTTGGATTAATTTTTTTGTTTTTAAATGTGTTTTTTGACCTGTGACTGAGACCAAGCTTCTTGACACTGAGCAGCACGTTTCGCTCCAGAATGCTTTGATCGTCTTGAGATTCTCTTATCCAGCGTTTCCAGTAGGTAAAATGTTCTTCTCTTTGAATGCTTCATTTTTGTATCTGTGAACATAGAGCTGAGGCAATTGGTCAAAATGTTTCAGTATTATCTAATCTGTCCATAGAACATTCTCCCAGAAGCTTTGTGGCTTTTTCCTTCATAGGCTTTGTGGACTTTTCCTTCTTAGGCTTCCATTTCTGCACTCTTTCATTTCCAATTTAGAGATGACAGATACCATTAAGACAACAGAGTAATACAGAATACACAATGAGAGATGGCACTCACCTCAGTTTACGGGGTCTTCTGCCTGCTGGTCACAAAGAGGAATTTTTATAAACCCGGCCAGATGATTGGTCCGTATCACACAGCACTCATCTATGTGTGTCCACTTTTACATGCGTGTGTCACAGGAACTTTCTAGGGTGCATTGCCCTTTTGGGTTACCTTCTTGGAGGTCTACGGAAGGTGTGAGTAAGCATCAAGTTTCTCACCTCAATGCAACCCCAGTTCCCATTTCTAAGGGAGGCCAACCAGTGGGTTTGTTCCTTGGATGATACTTGGTTTGCACCTAGGTGGGTGCCTAGAACAATGCTAGTCCTTTTCTAACGGAGGACATTGATCCCAGTTACTTGCAGGCACATTTTGGCCTGGAAGGGAAGGTATGGAGCGGGGAGTTTTGTGCCTCTAGAAGAAGTGCTCATTCTTTTTTTTTTTTTGTGAACACTGTTACACTTTTTTTTGCACTTGGGTAATAAAGCATTGTCTCGGCTCTTCATTAAACAGAACAAGTGTGGAAGTAATGCAAGATAAAAAGCATACACACCATCCTTGGTTCAAAAAAACTGTACTTGGATCACCAAAAAATGTTTAAACCATAGGAAATGGATACTATGGGGAAGATTCATCAAAACTTGTGCAAAGGAAAAGTTGACCAGTTGCCCATAGTAACCAATCAGACTGCTTCTTTCTTTTTGTGTAAAGGCCTCTGAAAAATAAAAGAAGCAATCTGATTGGTTACTATGGGCAAGTGGTCAAAGCAAAAACAGATAAAAGTAAAAAAAAAAAAAAAAAAACTTAAATGGGTACTCTCATTAAAAATAAAAATTTTATTAAATAGATTATGTAAAAAAAAATGTTTCTAATATATTTTATAAAAAAAAAAAATCATGTTTTATGTGTTTTTTTTACGTTTGTAAACCTGGCCACTAGGTGTCACCCTATATGGCTCAGGATTACTTTTCCCCCCGTGACGTTCAGCACGTTCGGACCAACGCTGGCCCAGCGTGGCCCAGCGTGGTCCGAAACGCGTGTTCACTTGAATGAGGAGAGGGAGATGCAGGGGGCGGGGATATTTAAATTTTGTGTGCCGTGCGCACATGAGCACTGTGCTCGCTCTCTGCCTGTTTCCTATACAGGCAGAGAGTGAGTACAGCGATCATGTGTGCGTGGCGCCCAAAATTTTAATATCCCCCCCCCCCTGCATCTCCCTCTCCTCATTCATTGCAGCACGCGAGCTGCAGGAAAGAGAGAGGAGACGGGCGGAAGAGAGCCCCGGTCAGGCTTCAGATGACGTTGCGCCTGCCAGAGCCGCCCACTTCCTGCCCTCACCAGAGAGCTAAATTCTGAGCGCCTGCAGCCGTTTTTCCAAATGTATTTTTATAGGGATTTGGGCAGAAATTCAGACAGGGATAGATGTAGTTAGTGTCAGGGACAGATGGGGAGGGGGAATAGGGAAATTTAATTTAGTGATAGATACTCTTTAAATGTGATTAAAAAAAATACTGATAAACTTGAACTCATGTAACACTTCTGCAAAGCAAAATAAATATGACAAATGTAAAAGATATACATCTAATTTAAGGCTTTTTTTTCATTTAAAGGTTTAATACAGGAATAGAAAAAGCTTATTTCTTAAAAAAAACAGCACCACACCTGTTACCAGGTTGTGTTTGGCATTACAACTTGGTTGAAACCACCAGCGCTGCTCTCCCCGGTGTTCACATCGCGAGACACACCTGCGGGCTCTCACCGGGCTCTCACCTACCTTTGACCTTTATTCTGTGCCGCCTGTCCTGACCTTCTGCCAGTCCTGACTACGCCTCTGTCTCATCCTTACTGTACCTCATTATATCTCGGCAGCCTGTGTGGACGAGTCGTATCAGGGGTAGCGACCTGGGTGCCGCCTGCCGCAGCAAGTCCATCCCGCTTTGCGGCGGGCTCTGGTGAAAACCAGCGGCACCTTAGGCTCCACTCCCTGATACAGCCCCAGTCATCATCCACACAGGTTCAGCGGATCCACTTACCACCGCCGTTACATTGGCCCCATTTACTTTACGAAATGGCAAAAATTTTAAAAAAGAAAACACTGTAGAGGAAATTTACTAATACTTACCCATTTATGCAAGACTGCATGGAAAAGTTACATAGTTCATATGGTTCATTTTTTCTATTGTCTTGTGCATCTCTCATTGCTTTATTAAAGTGACGTGGGTGAATTGAGTGGGAGAGGGTGAGGAATGCCACAGACTGACAGATTTACCATACATTGTGCCAGAATTTTCCATAAATTATGGAACAAATCTGCACCTGTAGGCATGGATATGCTTTATTGACACAAACAACAAAACAATTGTGCCAGCTCATGCATGCTTTGGATTCAAACCAGCATGTGAAATACCAGTCTTATTAAGTCCCCCACTATAAGTTTAAAAGTGTATAAACCTATAAAAAAAAAGGTATATATAGCAATTCATAGAGTACTTGAAACACTGCCCAGAAAAGGGTTAAAACAGCAGGTTCAAAATGTATTACAGTTGTTTGTGTTTTGTTTTGTGCTTTTTCTATTTATTTTTTTTTTTGTTAACCTATGATCTGACTCGAGTCTTGAAACCAGAAGAATTTTTGGCAGTGAAAGGACAGTAGAGTGAATGTTGACTGTAGAAGGCAACAAAGTTACAAATTCTGGATCCACCTATTATGGAACATACTATAAATCCATCATCGAAGTTCATTTATTTGCTGGGGCCCTGTGGTTTTTCTCATATAATGTGTCTTTGTTACACATATATGTGACCCTCACCTATTGGAAGAACAAGAGCCCCACTCCTGGTGACTGCTTTGAACCAGTGAACAGAACTCCTGTTCTCCTGATAGGTCAGGGTCTCAGAAGCAGAACCATTTATTGTTTTATGGATGTGGTATACATGTTCCTTAGGACAGATCCATTCTGTAGCAACAAAATATTCTACTACAATGTATAAAGAAACTATGAGAAATATAAAAAAAAATATATAAAAAATATTTTAAAAAAACTAAATATAACTGCTAGTGTTGCTCGCGAATATTCGCAATGCAAATTTTATTCGCGAATATCGCAAATTCGCGAATATTCGCGAATATAGCACTATATATTCGTAATTACGAATATTTTATTTTATTTTTTTACAAATTTTTTTTTTTCACAGTACACATCACAGTGATCATCCCTTTTTGCTTCCAGCTTGTGTGGTGTAAAGAAGACTCTAATACTACTGTGTGAGACCGGTGTGCGAATTTTCGCTTATGTTAATTATGGTATATGCAAATTTTCATATATGTTAATCTTCGCATATGCGAATCTGCGCATATGCGAATATTTGCATATGCGAAAATAAATGGAGGATATTACGAATATGCGAATATTCGCGAATATATGACGAATATTCGTCCATCTATTCGCGAATATTCGCGAATTCGAATATGGCCTATGCCGCTCAACACTAATAACTGCTACAGAAGACCACAGCAAAAATAGCATGTGCGATCTAGGCTAGGCCACAGCAATTTCTTTTGTTAGGATTTTTTAGGCACAGAAGAATGACGGGAGGAACCACTGCTATTTAACGTACCATACCAAAACTATGTGTGCTATATGTAACAAAGTAACCCGCTCAGGGCCACTTAGAAAGCGGCCAGGGGTACAACATGAATAAAGCTAAGCAAGAGCTACAAAAACAATAAGTCAAAAAAGAATATTATGAGCACTCGCCCGTATAAAACGTAGCTTTTAATAAGTCCTTAAAAGTGCCCGCCAGTCGGTGAAAAGTAAAAAGACTTCAGCCGAGGCTCAGGACGGATCTGGTAACAGTCTGTTTCATGGGATTATCTGCTTCATCTGGCCAGATGAAGCTGGTAATCCCATGAAACAGACTGTTGCAAGATCCATCCTCGGCTGAGGTCTATTTACTTTTCACCGACTGGTCGGCACTTTTAAGGACTTATTAAAAGCTACGTTTTATACGGGTGAGTGCTCATAATATTCTTTTTTGACTTATTACTTTTATTAGGATGCCTGTTGTATTACACATAGGGAATTGTACAGGGCAATCCTTTCTGAGACCAAGTTTACTGTTAGAGACGGATTCATAACCATAGCCCTAGAGCTGCAACACAGCAATGTTAACCACTGAGCCATCTACAATGCACTTTCATCAAGTTAAAGGTTAAAGTTAAAGTGTCAGGTGATTTCACACAGTTTAACCAAGCATATGATCTGGTGTGGTACGCCTCGGGGGTTGTAGGGTAGCTGGGGTGTTGCTGTTCTGAATAATAAAGGGCGCTGTTAACCCTTGTCACTTGTGACACCAGGGTGAGGGTTAAATACTGTAATAGTGCTGGGCCTAGCCCCACCCTTCCCAAGAGCGATAGGTGAGTGCGTAATAAATGGATTGCCCTCAACCACTGTCTAACCGAAAACTTGCAAGAACTTTTACTGAAGATTTTCTGTAGCAGGCAATATCAATAACAGTCCAGATAACAAAGTCTATTGACAGTTGAGCAGCGATTGACAGTTGGTTGGATCAGATAAGCTCAATTTAGCTTTTAAAAGATTCCGTAGCATAGATCCGCTGGATTTAGGGGTGCATTTAGGTCCAGTGATCTTGCGGAGAGTAGCGGGGAATTGTAGATGTACAACAGCTTTGGTATAGGCCGAGGCCGCAAGGCTTTGGCCTAGTAAATGTACTTGAAAGTTGCGGAGGTCCTACCTCGTTCAGTGACAGCAACCCAAGAGAGAGATTAATGGCCGCAGCTCCCTTATATGGGCAGGGGTTGAGCCGTTTTGGATTGGTCCATAACAACTGTCACTCACCGTTACACGGCATTGTGGGTGAACACGTGACACAAGAACCACCTAAGGTCCTTCAACATACCATAGAGTTCTGAGCAACGGGTCACATGACCTAAGGTTCTGCGATGCCAAACAAGTGAGTAATGCAATATACATATTTACAATGATAATTTTTATAAATATTAACTTACTAAGGGGTGACTAGGGGCTAACTAGGGAAGTGGATACCCACAGTCCTAGGGACTCTGACTTTGGGGACCCCCCCACCAAGGCACGGTGCCGGGACACCACAAACCCCCTTACTTAAAACAAGTTGACCCCGACGCCTGTCCCCAAAGGCAGAGGGACTAGGAGAAGGACAGAATTATTAAACATTCTATACATCCTGACAAAATTTTCTTTTAGTCTGACTAGTATCCTTACTAGACAATTGAAACTCTCTACACATTTTTAGACTAGCGTTCTCACTAGACAATTGTGAAGCTATCTAACAAGTAGTCTCAAGCTCCCTAGACATTCATGAAGCTTACTAAGCATTTATGAAAGTCACTAGACATTTATACAGCTATCTATACATTTAGTTTTAAGCTGTCTAGATTTTTTATACACAGCTCTCTATACATTTAGTCTCTAGCTGTCTAGACACATTTTTTTTTCTTTTTGCCACGATGAGTCACCTGTTAGTACACAAAAGTTATACTGGCTTGCCTGAGGCTATCTACCAATAAGTTTAGCTACTAGGGTCTATCGGCTTCATGCTACTTACCCCTAGAACACAACAGAATAACCTTACCTAGGTTACCTTTAGAAATACGTGTTTAATTTTTAAGCTCGCAAGAGCACCTACTGGCCAGGTAGAGCATCTCACACACATAATAAAGAGAAGAGAGAAAGTTAGTGTACATAACAGTGGCAGGAATTGAATATCAATAAGCTACAATTCCTAAAGTGTTTCCTGAGTGTGAGATATGTTTTTGTTTGATGTACTGTAAAGACTTGAGGTAGTACATTGAAGTGAGCTATTTAAGGTACTATGTGTGCAATTACTGCTTAAAAGTTAGTCTTGGTACCTTAAGGGTAGTTTATTTTGTGACAGGTGCTAGCGATTGGCGACTGTAATGCTACTCTCGGAGGAGCCGGGAGAGTTACCTATTTAGCAACTGCTAAAACACCTTTTAAATGTTTATAGTGTATGTACTTGTGTACAAGAATCATTTACTATTTTTCCTTTTGTGTACACATGCATCTAGCGGACATTTTTCCGTGTACAACACTTACTTACTTTTTATGTACACAGACACAAAGCTATCTTTTCTGTGTACAAGAACCATATACATTTTTATTACACAGACTTACATATTTATTGGCACTCCAACAAAGTTCAGGCGCATACACCTGATAAGTGCAATTTTTAGCAAGAAAGTCTTATGAATATAGGAATATATACACGAAACTGGCGTATAAGGATCTGCAGTCCACCTACACTAGGAGTCCATTGATAAACACGGCCTTACCACAATCAGCCGGGCACAAAACTTACGAATCTCCTACTGGCTAAGAGTTTCTTGACCTAATGGTCAGGCACAAGCTTAATGGTTACGTTGCTGAACTTGGAACTGGAACAGTCTTAGCATAGTCCTGCTAGGCACATATGTCTTGAACTTTTCTGTTGCTGAAAAATAAAAGTGGTTAGCAAAAAGAAACATAACAGTCATCACATGACAGTCCTTCAAAAGACATTTCTCCGAACTCTTCCTGTGCCTCTTCTAGACCCCCTAGCTCTTCCAACATCAGGGGCTGGCTTGGAGTTAATATAACTCTCCCACACCACATTGGTGAGAATAGAGTGGGTTATAGTTGGATTCAAAGTGACCAGGGGTTTACTGGTCTCCCTGATTACTGGGATCAAGGTTGGTGCCAAAGGTTTTAGCCCCATCTCCATGTAAGGAGCGGGCCACATCACTTTCGTTGGTACCCTTGCAGGAGGCAAACTCTCACTGCTCCGAGAGGGCCTGGGTACAGTCGTTGGTGCCCAAAGCTTAGGTCTACTTTACTGATCATGAGCAGGCCTTGGCACTTTGCTGCATTCTGAAGAAAATGACTGATGTTGTAGAGGCTCCTCCTCCTTGAGTACGTTGGTGGAGGCATCAGGAGCAGGCCATTTCGGCCTCCCAATCAGTTGAAGGAAAATATTTAAATGGAATGTTGTGTTGGGGCTGTTGGCCTGGTGACCGCAGCAGCCCAATTTCCTCGCAGATCCCGGACGGGGGTGTATTCCACAATTTCACCCACCTCCAGGGAGTAGAACTTTTTGTGAAGATATGGCCTCTGTACTGCTCGCCGGTTTACGAGGATGGTTTGCCCTGTGTGGCAATCTAGGAGTGTCCCATACCCTCTGACCTTGTCGAACTTGGCCACAGTTGCTCTTCGTCGTTCTAAAGGCTCCTCCCCTTCTCGGGGATGATCCCACTTGCAGATGAACAGTGCCTCCATCTCTTTAGTGTTCTCCTGATAACGAATTCTCTCCTCAGGAGGCAAATGCACATGCTTAGGGGCGTACAGTTCTCTGTGTCGGGCGTTTATTTTGTCCATCAACTCAGCCAGCTCGGCTTCCTGATGGGCCCTTTCTCTTTGTGCAGCTGGGATTGGTGGGAGTGGCTTCCCAGGTATAGGTTGTAGAACCGTGTGCATATATTCGATGAATCCCAGCTCGTCCCCAAAACTCCACTGGGGCAAATTTGATGAGTGGGGTTGTGCACTCTGCAGGCTGGATAGGGGTATTTCAGGCTCAGGGCTGGAGGAGGAAGAAAAGGCCGCCTCCGGCAGGGTACTCACTGCAGACTCCTCCGATGGGATTTCGGCCCACGAGCCCCAAGTCCGGTGGTGAGGGGACAATCTCACCGGCGATGCTACTCCAGGTGTCCCAGCGTAGTCTCCTGGAGGTGTATCCGGCCAGTCATCATCATCCTCGGGCAGTGGGGGAAGATTGCAGGCCCCCTCTTCGTCCAACGACAACCGCTGCAGACGGTCGGCAAGTTCGTGGAACAGCTGGGCTGCGACCGCCACAACTTTCCTTTGCTCCAGAACCATCTTGGTGCTCTCACCACATGGAACAATGCTCTGCTCAATTTCTGTACTCTCCGGCTCTCTGTGCAGACTGAAGAGGTCGCTGTGCAGGGTGTCCTTTATACCGGGCTTCTCCAAAATGGCTGCCGGCAGGAAGAACGTCATCGGTGCAGCCCCGACTTCCGGTCCTCCCAGAAACAACTTCTCTGTCTCTAAGTTCCCTTTTGGCTGCGATACAGCAACTTGACAGCCACACCCAGGGGCAGGACGTGGCGCAGCGCGGGACTTTTTCGCGTGCTTCTCCGGCAGCAGGTTAACTCTTCCTGTGCTGACCGGACCAGAGGATCGTAGTATGTATTCATTTTGCAGTTTACACATTCTTGCAGCAAATAAATCTTCGCCTCCCTCCTTACTTTTCGCGTGGCCCCCTTGTAATGCACACCACACGCACCGCTCTTGTACACTGTAATGCGGTTTGCAGCACATGAATAAAGTCTGTTATATTGGGGGGGAGTACACTTTCACGAGTGGCAACGGCAGCAGGCACACACCCGAATCCTGTTTGTGATGCCAAAAAGGCTTTGTGGTATGCCTCGGGGGTTATAGGGTACTTGGGGTGTTGCTGTTCTGAATAATAAAGGGCGCTGTTAACCCTTGTCACTCGTGATGCCAGGGTGAGGGTTAAATACTGTAATAGTGCTGAGCCTATCACCACCCTTCCCAAGAGCGATAGGTGAGTGCGTAATAAATGGATTGTCCACAACCACTGTTTAACTGAAAACTTGCAAGAACTTTTACTGAAGATTTTCTGTAGCCGGTAATATCAATAACAGTCCAGATAAAGTATATTTACAGTTGAGCAGTGATTGACAGTTGGTTGGGATCAGATAAGCTCAATTTAGCTTTTAAAAGATTCCGTAGCATAGATCCGCTGGATTTAGGGGTGCATTTAGGTCCAATGATCTTGCGGAGAGTAGCGGGGAATTGTAGTTGTACAACAGCTTTGGTATAGGCCGAGGCCGCAAGGCTTTGGCCTAGTAAACATACTTGAAAGTTGCGGAGGTCCTACCTCGTTCAGTGACAGCAACCCAAGAGAGAGATTAATGGCCACAGCTCCCTTATATGGGCAGGGGCTGAGCAGTTTTGGATATGTCCATAACAACTGTCACTCACCGTTACATGGCATTGTGGGTGAACACGTGACACAAGAACCACCTAAGGTCCTTCAACCTACCATAGAGTTCTGAGCAACGGGTCACATGACCTAAGGTCCTGCGACGCCAAACAAGTGAGTAATGCAATATACATATTTACAATGATAATTTTTTATAAATATTAACTTACTAAGGGGTGACTAGGGGCTAACTAGGGAAGCGGACCCCCACAGTCCTAGGGACTCTGACTTTGGGGACACCACACTGGTAAGGGTTACAAGCACCCTCACAGGCAGACCTTTTGACTTATGACATTTTACCTGTGAGACAAGTAATTTAAATCTTTTTAATATATGCAAATGAGCAGCAAGTAGCCACAGGGAAGGGCTGGTTGCCTCATGTGCTCATTAGTCCCATCCCCCATAGCTGCTCATCTCCTCCTCCTGTATTTGATAGATTGACAGATAGTGTGTTGTATGGGAAGGAAGTGCTGAGCACTTGCAGCAACTGCCCATATCCTTTGGGCACTAATGGCGATTGGCCCCACCATGTCTGTTCATTTGCATATATAAAAAGTCACAAACTGCAAGGGGTTCAAGTAGATAACAAACCTAAAGATATGTATGTGAAGGAGCTTTTTACCCTTACACAGGGGCGGTTGTTAGGTCAGCTGGGAGTAGTTAGCAGTAACTTGTGTCACATTGCAGGGTGGTGAAATTAGCCCATTGTCCCCAACACATTTTTTCTCGTATGTAAAGTGACGCCCCCTCCCATAGACTTGCATTGAGGGGATGGGCGTGACGTCACACGGGGGTGGAGTCCTGATGTCACGGACTTCCGTTCCCGTAGTCACGACTAAGACCCTCCTTCGCTTCCAGTCAAAAAACAGGTGGGTGCCGCATGCAATACTGCGGGGGTCCCCAGCAGCGGGATAAGATGTCTACGGTGGGAGTATCGCTTTAATATACCAAAATAACTGTGAATTACAATGCAGCCCAAAGTTGCTTTTTCCTTTCACTAATCTTTTTATTTTTATTTTTTTTATTTTTTTTTTACAATGTGGGTAAATCACGGGAAGTGATACTGGATTTTATACTGGAGTGAGAAGGAATTTGTCTCCTTAAAACTAGGAAAATTGGCTTCCACCTTATTTAATTTTTTTTTTTACTTCCTCTGGATGAAGACTATAGGGAACTAGGCAGAACACTATAGGATCATAGAATAAACTGGATAGGCGTATGTCTTTTTTTCAGAATTAAAAACTATGGGTAAGATCAAAATCTGTGTAGAGAAAGAGTGGTGCAGTTGTCCATAGCAACCAATCAAATCGCTTCTTTCATTTTTAAAGAAGCCTGTGAAAAATGAAAGAAGCAATCTGATTGGTTGCTATGGGCAATTGGTCCACTTTTCCTCTACACAGGTTTTGATAAATCTCCCCCTATGTAAATGGATTTTTATTTGGCCGCAAGTTTCTTTCCAGGAATAAGTGGCATCAAAATTGGTAGCTGCTTACCTCTTTTGCTCATAAAAAGGACTTTCTCGTGTCAATTTGCATCCATGAACCCAGCTGACAAAGTACATTTCCAAAACTTTTAAACATATTATTGAACAAAAAACATGTAGGCTAAATAATTAGACAAAGTTATAGTAAAACATATATAGCTTTATTATAAAAAAAAAAAAAAAAAGTATATCACATAGTAAAAAGCTTCAAGAAGGAGTGACAGGATGGCTCAGGGGACACAGGCTGCACTTCTGCTATAGGCTGCACAGTACTATGTATCGCCCACAGCTGGAAGAGAGTACCATGACAAAGTGAAAAGTATTGGCTCATTTCCTCATTTTACCAAAGAAAAAGGGTAACAATTTCCTGCAATTCAAGGACATCTCCAATGTTATTTTTACTAATTGTTCTCCTTTAACCCCACTCGAAGATGTCTGGCATTGCAGGAGGTGAGGACAATGCTGATTCCTACTGTGCAGGCCGTATCTCCTCCTACTGTCTCCAGTGCACCCAGTCAACACAAATGCACACAGATCTGATTCAATTTCGGCTGCTAAAAAACACAAATTTGTGAATTCCCACAATATTGTGTCCTTGTTGTAAAATCCATACATAGGACCTACTCTTTCCCTCACCCCTGACCTGCTGACCCCTGGTGGCCTCAGGACAGGTCTGACCTGGTCACGGGCTGACCTCGAGCCAATAAGACGCCCCTTATTAACATAAAACATAGATTGGGTGGCAGGTTGACAGATTATAACTTGGGCGTTATTACGGGGGCTGCAGAGTAGCATGGAATAAATATGAGTCCGAGGATCTTAATATCCCTCAGGGCCTATGCTTTAGCTCACCATTGAAACTAACACTGACCTATAATACAATAAGATGTATAGATGATGGGATATGATCAAGTATCGTCCACAGGGGAACAAAGGAAACGGACAAAGGCCAAGTAAATGCGTCCACCTGCAGTTGCTTCATTATTTTGGCAAATTCTTTACATGGGGAGGTTGTGGTCATTGGTTCAGATAACAACTACTCAAAGCTTTTAACATTGCTTATAATATGTAAAAAAAAATATTGTAACCTTGTTGATTGTTTATTTTTTTTGTTTATAAATATTTACGTTAGAACATTTCAGCCAATCTTTTATGGTAACAATAAATAAATAAAAACTAGACCTGGTTTCTGATAAGTGCAGAGCCCTGACTGCATGAATGTGGTTTGACAATTCATTTTTTTAAATTTAATTTTAAAATATTTGTTATTTTTTTATATATATATATATATATATATATATATATATATATATATATATTAATATTTCTCATTGCTTACATATTGACTATATACTAACTACTTTAAAAGAAAAGAATAGACCAGAAACAGCATTGTTGCCTAAAGCTATAATTTATTTATTTCAATTTTTTGTGGTTAATATTTTTGAAAACCCTTTTCCATATCCTTTAGCATTTGCAACCTTTTCCAGGTTCTAGGATGCTATATATTCATCATAGCCGTGGCAGAAATTTGGCATGAATGATTCAGGCCAGTGGTCTCCAAATTGTAGACTTCAAGATGTTGCAAAACTACAACTCCCAGCATGCTTGGCCAGTGGTCTCCAAATTTTGGACCTCCAGATGTTGCAAAACTACAACTCCCAGCATGCTTGGCCAGTGGTCTCCAAATTGTGGACCTCCAGACATTGCAAAACTACAACTCCCAGCATGCCCGGGCATGCTGATAGTTGTAGTTTTGCAACATTCAAAGGTCTACAATTTGGAGACCATTGGTCTAGGCCAGTGGTCTCCAACCTGCGGACCTCCAGATGTTGCAAAACTACAACCAACTCCCAGCATGACCGGACAGCCATTGGCTGTCCGGGCATGCTGGGAGTTGTAGTTTTGCAACATCTGGAGGTCTGCAGGTTGGAGACCACTGGTCTAGGCTATTGATAAGAAGGAGATATAGCTGTCTAATATATTTATATAAATATATATATATATATATATATATATATATATATATACACACACACATATATATATATATATATATATATATATATATATAAAAATATATATTTAAAAAAAAAATATATATATATATATATATATATTAAAATTGCCTGCCATATGTATTAGAACATTTCAGCCAATCTATTCCCCATTTATTAACTTCTTATCAATATTTTATCATGGTGAACTCGTTCTATAAAAAAATAAAAAAAAAAGGAAAAAAAAAACCTTTTGTACCAATCAAATTAGCATTGTAGCGTCATTGTAAATGTCTCCCTTGGTGAACACTACTAATCATTTGTAACTACAAGACTCTGGAGTATATAGGATGCGCTATCGTTTAGTACTTCCAATGAAGCTTAATGTGGATAGATGTAAGGTTATGCACTTAGGCCATAATAACAAATGTACTACTTGCCTATAAAGTGAGATATGATCACGTAAGATGAAGATGAAAGCATACAGGACATCTCAGGAATAGGCATCCACACTGTGGACTAAATAAATAAATTGGCATTAATATTGACCAGTGGATCTGTTCTCTCATTTTTGTCTAATAAAAATGTACCATCAGTGTGTGGCTTACACTTGTGCTTTGTAGGCAATGAAAAATATAAAAAAAATATATATAATAAAATATCTAGATTTATCAAGCTCTGTAGTAGATTTTTATTTTGCGTAAAAAAGTTGCACATACACATACTTGCGCACGTGCGACTTTTCTATACATGCTGTGACTTTTTGACTTTTGTTTATTCCAAAGCACATTTCTGCAATCTGCCCACGTAGTAATTTTTACTTTGCAGCGGTCATGTATTTATCAAATGCGATAGTTGCTATTTATGAAGAAAAAAAGTTGCATCTCCATTGAAAAGTCGCATATGTATTCCAGGTCCAACCTGGCTTACAGAAAGTGCATACGTCTGCAGAAAAGGACATTAACACCCACTTTAACAACCGTTCTTGTTCTGCATCATGAAACAAAGCAACTACATTAATGTTCATTTTAATTATAGAAAAAAATTATTATATAACTAACAACTCTATTCATTTTAAGGTTGAAAATACAAACTGCACACCTTGTTAATTTTAGGACACGTACATGCTGGAGTACCCACTGAATTTTAAAATTAATGGTAAAATAGAATAAGGTCCAAAATAATTATGTAAGAATTTTTACAGACTACGTAAATAACCCATATGTGTAACTAACATTTTTCCTTAAACAAAGAGAAACATCCCTAGTAATACAGCTTCATGCATATTTTGGGGTTGGTAACGTATAGTGTTGCTCGCGAATATTCGCAATTCGAATTTTATTCGCGAATATCGCATATTCGCGAATTCACGAATATTCGCGAATATAGCGCTATATATTCGTAATTACGAATATTCGTTATTTTTTTATTTTTTTTTTTCACAGTACACATCAGTCATCATCCCTCTCTGCTTCCAGCTTATGTGGTGTAAGAAAGCTCTAATACTACTGTGTGAGACTGGTGCGCATATTTCCGCATATGCGAAAATGTGCATATGCTAAGTTTCGCATATGCGAATTTTCGCCTATACTAATTTTTGAATATGCAAATTTTCGCATATGTTAGTTTTCGCATGCGCGAATATTCGCATATGCGAAAATAAAACGAGAATATTACAAATATGCGAATATTCGCTAATATGACGAATATTCGTCCATATATTCGCGAATATTCGCGAATTCGAATATGGCCTATGCCGCTCAACACTAGTAACGTACCAAGCGTTTTTTATTTTTTTTTATTTTTTGTGGGTTCACTATTGTTTATGTGCCTGTTGGTGCTGCACTGTCTTCCTTCCTGATGTAAACTCTGGCCTCAGCGCAGCAACGCAAGACTCCGCCCACCAATGTCGCAAAATGCGGGCTCAAAATTAAACAAAAAAGCATCCAGAGTACGGATATTCATGGTGCGGCATGGTATGTTTTTAATATTTTTTTAATTTCTGAGGAGGGTGGATGGATTGTTGTGGGATAGTTGGAGTGCAGCTATTTAGTGCCAGGCAGGCCAGTCAGGGTGTCACCCGATGTGGTACGCCCCCCCCCCCCCCCCCCTCTCCATCACAACAATACAGGTAATAGAGGTAGATAAAGAACTTCGGCTATTAACATTAGGGAAAACTCTCTGCTTTAAAAAATGCTTTTGTAAGCGGGTTTCCCGAGTTTTGCTTATGTGCGATTTATTTATCAATATAAAATATAAAAGCCAAACGTTTGAAAAGAATGATAAATCTAGTTCCTAATGTTTTAAGAAATGAAAATAAAAAAATTGTCAAACCACATAGAAAAAAATCTTCATGCAATCAGGAATCTGCACTTGAGACCGGATCTAGTTTTTTTTATTGTTACCATAAAAGTAATGCATTTTGACGCAGACCTTGCATCTTCATCAAGTCATTTATATGGAAGCCATAGAATCTATAAAATGAACACGAGGCAGCAGCTTGACAAGATGGTGTACTAGTCCCACCTATTCCTGTGGCTTATATTTAAAATGTTCCTATCGTTAACAAAAACATTTGATATAATGTAGATAATGCTATAATGTGTATGATTATAATATAAATAGGTTAAAAAATTTGTATATATTTGGGTAAAAAAATGCTGTCCCTGCAGCTATTGCCTGTGTGTCACTGTGAGAAGACCAAATACAGGAAGCGAGGGCAGGACAAGCAGGGCTCTGTGCAGGCTTCTGGCTTGTCAATCATCCTGTGTGAGCCCATACAGTGCGTAGTGAAAGTATTCGGCCCCCTTGAACTTTTCGACCTTTTGCCACATTTCAGGCTTCAAACATAAAGATATAAAACTGTAATTTTTTTGTGAAGAATCAACAACAAGTGGGACACAATCATGAAGTGGAACAAAATTTATTGGATATTTCAAACTTTGTTAACAAATAAAAAACTGAAAAATTGGGCGTGCAAAATTATTCAGCCCTTTTACTTTCAGTGCAACAAACTCTCTCCAGAAGTTCAGTAAAGGATCTATGAATGATCCTATGTTGACCTAAATGATGATAATAAATAGAATCCATCTGTGTGTAATCAAGTCTCCGTATAAATGCACCTGCTATGTGATAGTCTCAGAGGTCCGTTTAAAGCGCGGAGAGCATCATGAAGAACAAGGAACACACCAGGCAGGTCCAAGATACTGTTGTGGAGAAGTTTAAAGCTGGATTTGGATACAAAAAGATTTCCCAAGCTTTAAACATCCCAAGGAGCACTGTGCAAGCGATACTATTGAAATGGAAGGAGTATCAGACCACTGCAAATCTACGAAGACCTGGACGTCCCTCTAAACTTTCAGCTCATACAAGGAGAAGACTGATCAGAGATGCAGCCAAGAGGCCCATGATCACTCTGGATGAACTGCAGAGAACTACAGCTGAGGTGGGAGACTCTGTCTATAGAACAACAATCAGTCGTATACTGCACAAATCTGGCTTTTATGGAAGAGTGGCAAGAAGAAGTGGTAAGCCATTTCTTAAAGATATCCATAAAAAGTGTCATTTAAAGTCTGCCACAAACCACCTGGGAGACACACCAAACATGTGGAAGAAGGTGCTCTCGTCAGATGAAACCAAAATCAAACTTTTTGGCAACAATGCAAAACGTTATGTTCGGTGTAAAGGCAACACAGCTCATCACCCTGAACACACCATCCACACTGTCATACATGGTGGTGGCAGCATCATGGTTTGGGCCTGCTTTTCTTCAGCAGGGACAGGGAAGATGGTTAAAATTGATGGGAAGATGAATGGAGCCAAATACAGGACCATTCTGGAAGAAAACCTGATGGAGTCTGCAAAAGACCTGAGACTGGGACGGAGATTTGTCTTCCAACAAGACAATGATCCAAAACATAAAGCAAAATCTACAATGGAATGGTTCACAAATAAACATATCCAGGTGTTAGAATGGCCAAGTCAAAGTCCAGATCTGAATCCAATCGAGAATCTGTGGAAAGAACTGAAAACTGCTGTTCACAAACGCTCTTCATCCAACCTCGCTGAGCTCCAGCGGTTTTGCAAGGAGGAATGGGCAAAAATGTCAGTCTCTCGATGTGCAAAACTGATAGAGACATACCACAAGCGACCTACAGCTGTAATCGCAGCAAAAGGTGGCACTACAAAGATTTTCAAAGCCCAATTTTTCAGCTTTCTATTTGTTAAAAAAGTTTGAAATATCCAATAAATTTCGTTCCACTTCATGATTGTGTCCCACTTGTTGTTAATTCTTCACAAAAAATTACAGTTTTATATCTTTATGTTTGAAGCCTGAAATGTGGCAAAAGGTCGAAAAGTTCAAGGGGGCCAAATACTTTCACTATGCACTGTAGTATGTCACAGAGCCTCACTGCACAGAGCCCTGCTTGTCCTCAGTGAACAGAGCACTGCTTGTCCTCAGTGTACATTGCACTGCTTGTCCTCAGTATACAGAACCCTGCTTGTCCTCAGTGTACAGATCCCTGCTTGTCCTCAGTGTACAGAGCCCTGCTTGTACTCAGTATACAGAGCCCTGCTTGTCCTCAGTGTACAGAGCACTGCTTGTCCTCAGTGTACAGAGCACTGCTTGTCCTCAGTGTACAGAACCCTGCTTCTTCTCAGTGTACAGAGCCCCGCTTGTCCTCAGTGTACAGAGCCCTGCTTGTCCTCAGTGTACAGAGCCCTGCTTGTGCTCATTGTACAGAGCCCTGCTTGTCCTCAGTGTACAGAGCCCTGCTTGTGCTCATTGTACAGAGCCCTGCTTGTCCTCAGTGTACAGAGCCCTGCTTGTGCTCATTGTACAGAGCCCTGCTTGTCCTCAGTGTACAGAGCACTGCTTAACCTTAAAAATTTATTAGCCATTTAGGAGTCTTGTTATCCTTATATCTCTGGAACCCAACAATATTACCCAAGGGAATGCCCTATGTCTTACTTGTTATTTTATTATGCTTATTAATTTTTTCATTTGGCAATAGCATTGTGAATGTAAAATCTTTAACAGGGCCACCACCAACCATGTGCCATTTATGTGCCATTTACCCTGCTACCCGTATACCCCTGCACTGCTACACCCCTCCATAGGTGAACTAGTAAATGAAAAAAAGAAGGGGAAAATAGACTCTGGCAGTAATAAATAATAAGAATAGAGCACAGACATGACATACAGTGACCCCCCGACCTACGATGGCCCCGACATATGATCATTTCAACATATGATGGCCTCTCAGAGGCCATCGCATGTTGAAGGTTGCATCAACATATGATGCTTTTGTATGTCGGGGCCATCGCATAAAGGCTATCCGGCAGCGCAGACTGCTTCAGCTGCTGCCGGATAGCCGTTTACTTACCTGTCCTCGGGGCTCCGGCGCATCCTCTTCGGGATCCCCTGCACCGTCGGTGCTCTCCATCATCGTCATCACGTTGCTGCGCACGCCGTCCCGTCATTCAATAGGAGCGGCGTGCGTAGCGACGTGATGGTGGCGACGGAGAGCGAGGATTCCGGGGAAGCAGAGGCCTTGCCGGAGCGTCGGGGACACCCCGTTGATGCGGCGACAGCGATGGAAGGCGATATCCAGGGCAGCGGTGACGAGCGGTGACGGTCCGGAGCAGCGGGAACAGGTGAGTATAACCTCCAATACCAGTCGTCTTCAACCTGCAGACCTCCAGATGTTGCAAAACTACAACTCCCAGCATGCCCAGACAGCCGTTGGCTGTCCGGGCATGCTGGGTGTTGTAGTTTTGCAACATCTGGAGGTCCTCAGGTTGCAGACCACTGTCCTATACTTTACATTGCACGGATCCCTCAACATACGATGGTTTTAACAAACGATGGTTCATTTGGAACGGATTAGCATCGTATGTTGAGGGACCACTGTATTTAGATTAGTTATCACAACAGTGACACTTTTTTACGACATTTAAAAAAAAAAAAAAGGAAACTTGATTAATAACGTGTCAGAAAATGGGTCCTAGGGGGTTTCATGCTCAACACATTTCCCACATGTGAGGCATTTTTGATCATTCCAGTGAGACAATACTGCCTTTTTTTTAGTTTGCCAAATTTGATATTGTAAATATAAAATGTATTTAATAAATAAAATAAATTCATATTTTTTAGTTGTCTTATGGCAGTAGGCCCCCTTTAACAAAAAAAAAATAATAATAATAATAATTGAAGGATAATAACTATATAAAATGTAACATTTCCCTCAGCAATGACTGCAATCATTTCACACCATTCGGAATAGAATATGTGTTCTTAGTAAATAAACACCCAGATCTGTAATGGGAAGTCATTGAGACAATGTCAGGAAACAAATGTCTTGTAGAGCAATAATTAATATCATTATATTGCACCGATTTGTATAGAGAAATTTCCATAAAACACTCCAGTTACTTAGAACTATTTCCCCTTTGTCATTTATAGCCCAGAGCACAGGGATGTGAAGTTGTTTGTCCAACTTCTCAACGATATTCAGGGCTGATGTATTACATCCAGGTCATTCCTACTGTACAGTCACAAGCGCTGCTTAACAAAGAACCAGTCAGGCATGCTAGGGGCGGTGGTGTACAGTAGCTACGGAGCAATATCAACAGGGATGACGCTTGAAGGTTACCGAAAAATCTATAAAGCCTTCATGCATTAGGAAGTGTAAATAAAATGTAAGACGGGCCAAGTAAAGGGCGCATGCAAAGTCAGACTGAAAAGTTTTGCGCCTTTGGTAAACAACAAAGACGTCCTGGGGTGCTACTAAAGTAGAAACAAAAGCAACAGCAGACTATGGCGGAAATGTATTAAAACCTGCATAGTGAAGAGTAGTGCAGTTGCCCATAGAAACCAATCACATTGCTTCTTAAATTTTTTAGAGATAAATCTCCCTCATTATGTCTATGGGACTACAAAATCTGAACCAGTGATTTGGAATACTTTATAGAAAAAAAAAAAAAAGACTCCCATTGTATTGCATTTAAAGGGGTACTACTGTGAAAAACTTTTTTTTTTTTTTTTTTAATCAACTGGTGCCAGAAAGTTAAACAGATTTGTAAATCACTTCTATTAAAAAAAATCTTAATCCTTCCAGTACTTTTTAGGGGCTGTATACTAAAGAGAAATCCAAAAAAGAAATGCATTTCCTGTGATGTCCTGACCACAGTGCTCTCTGCTGACCTCTGCTGTCCATTTTAGGAACTGTCCAAAGAAGCATATGTTTGCTATGGGGATTTTCTCCAGTTCCTAAAATGGACAGCAGAGGTCAGCAGAGAGCACTCTGGTCAGGACATCACAGGAAATGCATTTCTTTTTTGGATTTCTCTTTAGTATACAGCCCCTAAAAAGTACTGGAAGGATTAAGATTTTTTTTTAATAGAAGTGATTTACAAATCTGTTTAACTTTCTGGCACCAGTTAATTTTAGAAAAAAAAGTTTTCCACGGTAGTACCCCTTTAAGGACTGGTCAAGGGGTTCTTTTACCCCAATAAACAGCAAAGTTGCCTTAGGCTTAGGCTGATTCACTTTCTTCCATTCCGTTTGTGGTTAAAATTGTTTTCCATGTCCCTTATTATTTGCAATCTTTCACAGGTTGACCATTAGAGATTGGCGAATCGAAGCTGACAAAGTCAAATTCGTTCCAAATTTCATGAAAAAATCGATTATGAACGAATCCGAATTTCCTCACGCTTTGTGGTAACAAATCGCTTCATTCACCATTTTATGCGGGCTGGGGGGGCTAAAATGGCGGCCACACCTGTGAGAACATGGGGCAAGGAAGTCTGGGAAGACGTAATCACCCTGAATCACATGGCGGCATGCAGCCTATCAGCAGCCACCCCTGTGATGTCACAGCTCTATACATTCGGCAGCCATTGCCAAAGATGGGCATTTCCCATTTTGCTGAGAGAGCAGAGACTGTGTGTGCGCACTAATCACCGTTACTGACAATACAGATCTTTACAGCAGTGAATCCATTCACCTCAAGCCCGCATTCATTCTGGCTAGCGAGAGCAGAAACTGTGCGGTCACAAATCAGCGTTACTGACAATACAGATCAGCACAGGGGAAATCCATGGACCTCAAGCCCGCATCACTGCAGGCAGGGAGAGTTTAAAAGTCTTTTTATAGTCTGCCAATTGAGATCATCACAGGAAGCACTCTCCATTCAAAGACTGCAAGCAACCATAGTGACGTGCTGCCACATCCAGACTCTGTCATTGTGCGGCTCTGCGGCAGTGATTCTAATAGAGACGCCTGTAATCTGCATGTTATACTGAATATCAGTATTATTTCACTAACACAGCACACTCCCTATGCGTGTTACAGCAAGGCAAAGTGTTCTACACCCCTATTGGGGCTCTCTGTAGCCTGAAAATAGGTGTTTTTAATAGTGATTTGCTGCGAATATATTTGGATCGAACCAAATTTTTTCTGAGAATTCGGCTAATTGGCTGAATCAAATTTTTGAAAATTCACCCATCTCTATTGACCATATATTTTCACCAGAAAGATGAAAAAACTCAGCTCACCATCAGTCTGAATAGGATGCAATCTGTGACATCTGTGACATTGGAGTAATCAGGAGCACTGATGGCCGTGGGCTGTATCCCACACTGATAGCAACACCATAGAAAAAATATAGAAAATCCAGCTCCCAAAAAGGGAAAAAGTAAAAATGAAAACTACAAAATGTATTGGATATGCATTAAAAACATGGTGAAGGTTGCAACATGTCATGTTATATTAGCCCTTAATCATGGCAGTGTAACAAACTAAATATAACTGTATAAATACCTTAAGGTAATGAATCCAAATAGAGATACACTCGGCAACCCCCCTCCCCCCAGTATGTATGCGGCTACAGGTGAGGAGACTCTGGGTATGCAGCAAACAGCCCCTGGAAGCTACAGTGAGTCTATCAGGTGCTGACAAGTGTATAACAGGTACAGTCCTAAATAGAGTTATGCATAGAAGAATACGGAGCACCCACCAAGACTTGCTTGCTGTAGCTTCTTTATTGTTCATATGGATACATGCGGGGTACAGCGTGCAGGGGAGCAGGTGGACAAGATGCGGGGGTATGGAGCTGGCGACGGGCCGTTTTTGCGCCGGATCGCTTCGTCAGGCCAGGTGCAGATGACGCCAAATGCACATGGACGGGGGGGGGGGGGGGGGGGTAAAGGATAAGCATCTTGTGAGCTGGAAATAAACTGACGTATCTAGTCACCTACTTAGAGAACATGTGTGTGCCTACAAGTGAGGCGTCATAGAACCATGGCAATGGAATCATAATGATAAGGTGAGCTGTCAATACAGAATATCTTATCCTTAAAAGTGTCAGATAGCGTCATTACAAACATAGCAACAATAACCACATTATACAAATGGTAAATGGAATAAAAAAATTTCTCCCAACTACAACTCCCAGCATGCCCGGACAGCCAATGAAGACCACTGGTTTAGGCTATTGTAGCTGTCTAATATATATACTGATCAGCCATCATTTTAAAATTGCCAGTCAAATATCATGTAGGCTTGCAGTAACACATATTTTGCTATACACATGTTTATTCCCTTTGTGTTTATTGGAACTAAAACAAAAAAGGGAGGGAAAAAAAAGCTAATTGGACATAATGTCACACCAAACTTCAAAAATGGTCTGGACAAAATTATTGGCACCCTTTCAAAATTGTGGAAACATAAGATTGTTTCAAGAATGTGATGCTCCTTTATACTCACCTGGGGCAAGTAACAGGTGTGGGCAATATAAAAATAACACCTGAAAGCAGATAAAAAGGAGAGAAGTTCACTTAGGCATTGCATTGTGTGTCTGTGTTTGCCACACTAAGCATGGACAACAGAAAGAGAAGAAGAGAGCTGTCTGAGAACTTGAGAACCAAAATTGTGGAAAAATATCAACAATCTCAAGGTTACAAGTCCGTCTCCAGAGATCTAGATTTGCCTTTGTCCACAGTGCACAACATTATCAAGAAGTTTGCAACCCATGGCACTGTAGCTTATCTCCCTGGGCATGGACAGAAGAGACAAATTGATGAAAGGTGTCAACGCAGGATAGTCCGGATGGTGGATAAGCAGCCCCAAACAAGTTCCAAAGATATTCAAGCTGTCCTGCAGGCTCAGGGATCATCAGTGACTGCGCAAACTATCAGACAACATTTAAATGAAATGAAACGCTATGGCAGGAGACCCAGGAGGACCCCACTGCTGACATAGAGACATTAAAAAAAAACTAGACTACATTTTGCCAAAATGAACTTGAGTAAGCCAAAATCCTTCTGGGGAAACATCTTATGGACAGATGAGACCAAGATAGAGCTTTTTGGTAAAGCACATCATTCTATTGTTTACCGAAGATGGAATGAGGCCTACAAAGAAAAGAACACAGTACCTACAGTGAAATATGGTGAAGGTTCAATGATGTTTTGGGGTTGTTTTGCTGCCTCTTGCACTGGGTGCCTTGAATGAGTGCAAGGCATCATGAAATCTGAGGATTACCAACAAATTTTGGGTCGCACTGTACAGCTCAGTGTCAGAAAACTGGGTTTGCATCTGAGGTCTTCCAGCAGGACAATGACCCCAAACATACGTCAAAAAGCACCCAGAAATGGATGGCAACAAAGCGCTGGAGAGTTCTGAAGTGGCCAGCAATGAGTCCAGATCTAAATCCCATTGAACACCTGTAGAGAGATCTTAAAATTGCTGTTGGGAAAAGGCGCCCTCCAATAAGAAAGACCTGGAGCACTTTGCAAAGGAAGAGTGGTCCAACATTCCGGCTGAGAGGTGTAAGAAGCTTATTGATGGTTATAGGAAGTGACTGATTTCAGTTATTTTTTCCAAAGGTGTGCAACCAAATATTAAGTTATGGGTGCCAATAATTTTGTTCAGACCATTTTTGGAATTTGGTGTGACATTATATCCAATTTGCTTTTTTTCCTCCCTTTTTTGTTTTAGTTGCAATACACACAAAGGGAATACACATTTGTATAGCAAAACATGTGTTACTGCAATCCTTTTCTGTGAGAAATACTTAATTTTCTTGAAAAGGTTCAGGGGTGCTAATATTTATGGCCATGACTGTATATGCCAGGACATGAATAAGTGGCAAGTCTGCATAACTCACTCCATAAAATGAATAATGATGTTGTCCTCAGTTCACTTACAGCTTATCCCAGATATTTATCATGTATCAGTAACAAATATTGAGAATACATAAAGATCCATTATACATCCAACAGGAATGATGTTTTAAATTTTGATATGTTTTCTGCACTATTTTTGCACCCTTTTTGTACTTTTATATGGACAATATATTAAAAACTAAGTTTTAGAGGTTCCCTGCTAGTCTTCAGTTTTTCTGTTGACAGGGGGAGGGGGCTCCCCCCGTCCACCAATGGCGATGCTATCGCGGGATCCAGTCGGTTGCCATGGCAGCAGGAGGCCAGCTGATGGCCTCCTGTCTGCCTAGTACGGCAGCCTGTGAGGTCAGCCATAGGCTGAATCATACAGGCTGTTAGTCTGTGTAGTACTGACTGTTATACTGTGCTACAGTTCAGATATACTGCAGCATAGTATAGTATAACCTGTAAAAAGTGAAAAGTTAAAAAAAATACAAGGTTTTTAAATAAATTAGTAGTGTAAAAAAATAAAAATAAATGCCCCTTTCCCAATAAAACCTTATATTATCACCTAAAAAAAAAAAAAAAAAAAAGCCCAAACCTATCCATAATAGGTATTGCCACGTCCGTAATGACTTGTACAATAAACTGATAATGGTATTTAACCTGTAAGGTGAACACCATAAAAAAAACAACAAAAAACGCAAATTGTGGTCCAAAACATGGAATAAAAAAGATTAAAAGGTAGCATGTCCTGCATAAAATAAACCCTCACACAATGGCGTTGTAAAAATAAAAAAGTTATGGCTGTCAGATTATGACAACACAAAAAAGGGGAAAAAGGATTTTGTTGAGAATAGGAAAGCGTGCGCTTTCTCCCCTCTCCACCCTCTTCATTTATTCATTAAACGATGAGGAGACTGTTAGGGGTGCCCAGGAAATCACGGCTGAGCACTAGTAGCACAAATGAATATGCATGAACAGGGCAGAGCGGAGACCGGGCAGAGGGGGCCGAGAGGAATCACAAGGGATGCTGACCTACAAGATGGCCGGCGCTATGAACAATATGATGGTCGAGTGTCAGTAATTCAGAAAGAACTACACAGCTTCTGGCCACAGAAAATACATTCCATATGTGAAACACAAGTATTTTACACTTTTGTATATGTTTGGGAGTTAGAGTAAATACCTAATAGTTTTTATGAACAGGAGTTATCCTTTAAAGAGACACATACCAGATTTGAAAAATTGGGCTTGGTAATTAAGGTAAAAACAGGCGGTGGCCTTAAGGGGTTAATGTTATGGCAGATCATTGTATGTGAGTACAACATATGTGAGTACTTTATCCACATACCAGTAGTAAAGTCTAGTGAAGTCCTGTGGTGTTGTTGTGTAAAAGCATGTCCTAGGTTGTACTTAAAAAAAGGTTACCCATGATTACAAACACATAGCTGTTTTTTCCAGAAACAGTGCCACTCTTTCCTCAGGTTGTGTGTGGTATTGCAGCTTGCAACATTGATGTAAATTGAGCCAAGTTGTTGTTATATCACACACAACCTGGGGACAGGTGTGGTGCTGTTTTTAAAAGAAAGCAGATGTTTTTCCAATCCTGGATTAACCCTTTAATGATCACACATTGCACATAGGAGAAAGACTTGGATGATGTACGTTCCCTGGTGGAAAATGCAATGTAAAGGGAAAGTGCTTTCAAAACTTACCAAGCTGTGAACTGGGCTGACTGAAAGGAAAGATAGCCCAATATGGGTGTTGGAAATTAAAACAATGGAAAGGTTAAAGAGTACCTGTCACCTAATAAACTTTTCTAAACTAACTCGGGCTATGTTCCCTAACTAGTCCTAAAACTCCAGCCCTTCAAAAAAAATGTCAGAACTTTAAAAAGCTCTGTATCATACCTTTTTTCTTGCTCACATAGTGCAATTTCCCAGCAGCGGAAAGTGGGTGTTTCCCAGCAAGTATGACATCACTGAAACCTGCTGGGGGACCACTTCTGCCCTCACATCGTTGAAGTGCTGTGATGAATAGAAGACCTCAGGCTCTGTGCAGCAGCTTTCAGTCTGTGTATCTTTCAAAAGGCTCTTTGCAGCTTTTAGTCTGTGCAGCTTTCAGTCTGTGCAGCTTTCATTGAGGCTCTTTGCAGCTTTCAGTGAGGCTCTGTGCATGTTTCAGTGAGGCTCTTTGCAGCTGTCAATCAAGCTCAGTGCAGAGAACACTTCCTGAGTTTGGTTTCCTGCCATTACAAGCAGAAGAGCAAAATCTGAGATTTTGACCAGAGGGAATGCGTTCTGGCCAAGAAGTATACAGCAGAAAAACTCACATAAAACGTTTTTTTTAATGGAAGCCAACTACAAAAGTTATTTATTTGACATAAGGAATCAAATATTAAAAATAATGTTTAATGACAGTGCCCATTACAAAAAAAAAACTCCTTTCCAACATAGAGTGCAGCAAACAATAAGGTTAGAAAAGGAAAACATACATGTAGACCATGGAAGACATCAAAGCATCAGTATAGAAAACTCAAAGCAATATGCCTTGAAACTGAAAAACAAACTGGTGGAAGCAAGCATTATAAAAAAAAAACTATATTCAAATACCTCTAGTTAAAAATATTAACCCTTCCAGTACTTATCAGCTGCTGTATGTTCCACGGGAAGTTTTTTTCTTTTTAAATTTCTTTTCTGTCTGACCACACTGCTCTCTGCTGTCACCTCTGTCTGTCTCAGGAACTGTCCAGAGTAGGAGCAAATCTTCATAGCAAACATATCCTACTCTTGACAGTTCCTGACATGGAAAGAGGTGTCAGCAGAGAGCAGTGTGGTCAGACAGATGTCATGACCAACTGGGGGGACAGGGAGAGTGAGTCTTAAGCTTTCCCTAGCGACACTCTCCCTGCCTACTTGCCCATACATCCTAAGCAGGAATTATTACATACAGAGCACAGGTAAAACTAGACTAGACTGAGACAGTGTGAACACCGACTAAGCAGAAAGGACACACAATCCTAAAAAACAACATATGTAACACCGACTAAAATCTACAATAAACAAAATTATTTAACCATGGCTAAAACTCAGATAAAATATCACAAGATAAATACAAAGTGCATGCTCAAGCAGACTTGGAAGTATATTGCACAAACAGACATCATAGTGACATTATTACACAAAATAACCAGCAGCTAGAATGCAGGATAACACTGGTTAAAATAGACCCACCCAAGTTCTCATTCGTTGAGAGCATTAACTATTCCCTATCCAGGGAGAATAGCAAACTGCTCAGAACAAACTAGTGTGTGAATACACACCCAAACAGAAAAATACAAAAGCAAATAAATGGACATTACTACAGAAAAAAAAATTAAAAGGAAAATAACTTCCTGTGGAGCATACAGCAGCTGAAAAGTACTGGAATGGTTAAGATTTTTAAATAGAAGTTATTTACAAATCTGTTTAACTTTTCTGGCACCAGTTAATTTAAAAAAAAAAAAATTCATCTGAGTACCCCTTTAAACTACTGTAACTTTTTAACAGAAAAAAACAAGGTTACTTTGGGATAAATAGAAGAGCTCTTGGGGTGTGGATGATTGGATGAAAGTGATATTCAGTCATTAATCACCAATCTGTATTGGCCAAGAAGATGATGCTGGATCTTTTGTCTAGTGCTGTTCTAAGGTAATATATGAAGTCAACAAGTGCAGGAGAACACAATGTGAAAGGCCATCTTCACAGGTAAAAGCAAATCTATATTGTGTCACTCATAGTTATAAGCTCATAATATGCCACAAGGGGCTGTGGCCGTGATGTCAAAATATTCCGATCGCTGGGCAGCGCAATACCCCTTTCATCAAGGCTCCTCTTGCAACCCTAACCTGTTACTGCTCTTTGACAAAGTTGAAACCAGCTTAGTGTAGAATATTGACTATCATTAGAGAATGTCAGAGAATTCAGACAAAAGAGCCAGAATAGAAGCAATGAAGGACTGACTAGGACACAACCTATGTATTTAATTTAAAAAAAAATGTTTACTTTGTCTCTAAGTTATGTTTCAAGAATCCACAATGTTCTGCTATTAAATACTTTAAAACTGACTTACATAACTTGGGCCACGTTTAAGATCAGTTTTGGGCACTTTTCCAACTTGCTCAACAAGGGTCAGCTGAGATCTATAGTCCTGCATACAAGCACTAAGCGGTTACGGTAGCTGGAGTGGAGTCTCTGACCCTGGATATATCCCTACATGCACCAGTGGTAATTGGGGGGGGGGGGGGGGGGCTGAACAGATGTTTGTGTGATGTGGTCCATTGTTTTCCCTTGGGCACACCTGAATATAGTGCCCGGTTGATGGTACTTTGAAGTACCCTCAATGGTATGCAGATACAGTGCAATAGGTAACTTTTCAACAAACAAATCATCCATAAACATGTATGTTTAATTCAGATACAACTCTCCTTACAGGAAGGATCTGAATACTATTTAACCAACTGGGTAAAACTAGTTAGGAAAAATATATACCTAACAATATATGGGTGGAAAGTTAGGTTAAAGGGATACTCCAGTGTTTACTATCTTATGCCCTATTCACAAGGGGATCTGAACTCTGGGATCCTCCCTATCTCCAGAACAGCCCAAGGTTGGCACGTGCTCCAGGCATTCTCTATGGGAGCACTAGAGATACACATGTGTATTAAACACACTTCTATTTATCATAACAGAAAGAAGTAAACACATCTCACGCAAAGAAACTATTGACAATTATACAATTCTGACAGACAGACTATTCACTCAACCAGTGTGCCTCCAGCTGTTGCAAAACTACAACTGCCAGCATGTGCCGACAGCCTTTCCAGTTCCAGAACTTATTGGGACAGTGGGGCAGTACACAATGGTAAAACTGTACAAACATTTGGCACAATCTTACCATCCTGCACTGATGCTGGGAATGCTGGGAAAGCCCTGCCCCACCGTCCCAAAAAGTTCAGGAACTGGAAAGGCTGTCCATGCATGCTGGCAGTTGTAGATTTGCAGCAGCTGGAGGCACACTCATTGGGAAACACTGATATAGAAAGACAAGAAGAATTATAATATAGTAGGAAGCAGTAACTGGAGCTTGTTAAGGGGTTCTCTCCTCTTATCTTCCATGTAGTCTATACATGAGCCAAGAAAGCTTAATTATACATCTGACCCCTACAGAACCTCACAAAATAATTGTGAACTCGAAAATATATGTAATTTACATAATTTATCTTGCTGTATATAAGAAGAACACCCACAATGTAACTGAATTATAGTTTGTAGGCTTCCATTGAGCATATATTTTATGATCACACCGCGTTTTCCATTTTGCCCCATTTATCAGAGTACCCAATAATTATTTTTCATTAGAATGTAATAATCAGTATTAATATAACATACATCACGACTGTGACATTTTCAAATAATGTGGTTAGTGTGACTGTGCTATCTTATTCCAGACATTTGTTCAGTGTGTACTCATATATTCTTGTGTTGGCTTAATTATTAGATAAAGGAAGAGCATTACTCATATGTGAAGATGTACTTTTATGTGAGCAAGATGCCTTTATGAGGCCTTGGTGCCTTTGTATTTTAAAGGAGAATTCTCCCCAAAAGTCTTTAGTTGAGCTATATTAGAGTATAGCATGACTTACTGTATATGATTTGACAGCTCTGTGCAGCTCACCAGCTTAAAGGGATATTCCACCCCTAGACATCTTATCCCATATGCAAAGGACAGGGGATAAGATGCCTGATTGCGGGGGTCCAGATGCTGGGGACCGCTGTGATCTCTCTGTTGCACCCGGCGTTCATTTAGAGCATTGGTTGAAGCACCGGAGGCTCGTGACGTCACGGCCATGCCCCAATCGTGATGTCAAGGCCACGCCCACTCAATGCAAGTCTATGGGAGGACATCAATCAATGACATCATGAAAGGGTGAAGTTACAAATAAATTCCAATCAATGTGTAAACAAATAGAATATACAATATCCCAAAAATGTTTACATAATGGGGGAGATTTATCAAAACCTGTGCAGAGGAAAAGTGGACCAGTTGCCCAAAGCAACCAATCAGATCGCTTCTTTCATTTTTCACAGGCCTTCATGAAAATGAAAGAAGCAAGCTGATTGGTTGCTATGGGCAACTGGGCAAGTTTTCCTCTGCACAGGTTTTGATAAATCTCCCCCAATATGATTAGCATATCAAGTAAATAACCGTGAATATAGTAATTGCTTCTGATCATGTACTGTAAATATACAAGTGTTCAGTGTAAATCAACACCCAAGTGAATATAAAATCCTGAGCAATTAATTTGCATATATAAATAAACAATGCTGACAGAGGAGCCAGACTCACCAGAATACAGCCAAAGAAAGCGTAGTCTCCCGTTTGTACACAAAGCTACTATGCAGTAGCGGAAGTTAATGGAAGCAATGGAATGAATGTAAGGCGGGGATACCGTGCGCATATGTAATAGAAATCAGCCCAAAAGCGCTGTGTAAACAAACTGCACATGCGTACCATAAATAGGTAAAACTATATGACCTGAAGAAAAATAGAAGTAGTGTGTAGCTCAACTCAGACTGGATGGCAGCAATATATGTATCTGAGGGGAACTGGTGTTGCCTTCACCCAAAAAAGGCCATATAATCAAAATAAGTCAAAAATGAAGTTGATTAGCAATCAATTCATAAAACCAGTCCTCAAAGATACATAAGGAAAAAGATGAAGGAGGATCCAGTAAAATAAATAGAATTTATTCATAAGATTAAAATATAATAAAATAGTAGTAGTCTTTGGTGGAATTAATAAGCCTCCTACCACCCTAGCAGAGCCGTGCATCGGGCGAAGGAGCTTAATAAAATCAATAAGATACAATGTGAAAGTATAACCACAAATAATTACAATATGTACACCAAATAGATATTTGCATCCAACCTAGATGCCGGCTTTAATTTCTGCTATTAGTTCAGTATTAGTTTAGTAAGTAAATGCTGGAATAAGTTAATTGGTGGTATAGTAATAAAGGTGCAATGTTCGTTCCAGCAATAAATGCAATAGAGGACAGTTGAGGACAGTTCCGCGGTTATACCTATAGTGCCGGACGCCTCCGTGCCAGCCCGTACTGTCTATCTCTTCAACATATCTACGGTCGGTGAGTGGTGCCGTGCACCAATTGTGTGATACACACATCGTTTTAATTCTGCATTAATTCTTGCATATTGCATAATAGCGGAACTGTGCTCTATTGCATTTATTGCTGGAACGAACATTGCACCTTTACTACTATACCACCAATAAACTTCTTCCAGCATTTTGGATACAAATATCTATTTGGTGTACATATTGTAATTATTTGTGGTTATACTTTCACATTGTATCTTATTGATTTTATTAAGCTCCTTCGCCCGATGCACGGGCCCTGCTAGGGTGGTAGGATGCTTATTAATTCCACCAAAGACTACTACTATTTTATTATATTTTAATCTTATGAATAAATTCTATTTATTTTACTGGATCCTCCTTCATCTTTTTCCTTATGTATCTTTGAGGACTGTTTTATGAATTGATTGCTAATCAACTTACTTTTAGACTTATTTTAAAACTATATGACCATCAGAAATAAGCGCAGAAAATCCTGCATAGCAGGATAGCGCAGCGGGGCAGTCCGAGAAGGTGGTACCAATAAAACAGGCAGGGACCGCACTCCGCTAGCTTGATCAATCTCGGTGTTACGCCGAGCGCTCCGGGTCCCCGCTCCTCCCCGGAGCGCTCGCTTCACTCCCTCCGCTGCAGCGCTCCGGTCACGTCCTCTGACCCGGGGCGCTGCGATCCTGCTGCCAGCCGGGATGCGATTCGCGATGCGGGTAGCGCCCGCTCGCGATGCGCACCCCGGCTCCCCTACCTGACTCGCTCCCCGTCTGTTCTGTCCCGGCGCGCGCGGCCCCGCTCCCTAGGGCGCGCGCGCGCCGGGTCTCTGCGATTTAAAGGGCCACTGCGCCGCTGATTGGCGCAGTGGTTCCAATTAGGGTTTTCACCTGTGCACTTCCCTATATTACCTCACTTCCCTTGCACTCCCTTGCCGGATCTTGTTGCCTTAGTGCCAGTGAAAGCGTTCCTTGTGTGTTCCTTGCCTGTGTTTCCAGACCTTCTGCCGTTGCCCCTGACTACGATCCTTGCTGCCTGCCCCGACCTTCTGCTACGTCCGACCTTGCTTCTGCCTACTCCCTTGTACCGCGCCTATCTTCAGCAGCCAGAGAGGTGAGCCGTTGCTAGTGGATACGACCTGGTCACTACCGCCGCAGCAAGACCATCCCGCTTTGCGGCGGGCTCTGGTGAAAACCAGTAGTGGCTTAGAACCGGTCCACTAGCACGGTCCACGCCAATCCCTCTCTGGCACAGAGGGTCCACTACCTGCCAGCCGGCATCGTGACAGTAGATCCGGCCATGGATCCCGCTGAAGTTCCTCTGCCAGTTGTCGCTGACCTCACCACGGTGGTCGCCCAGCAGTCACAACAGATAGCGCAACAAGGCCAACAGCTGTCTCAACTGACCGTTATGCTACAACAGTTGCTACCACAGCTTCAGCAGTCATCTCCTCCGCCAGCTCCTGCACCTCCTCCGCAGCGAGTGGCCGCTCCTGGGATACGCTTATCCTTGCCGGATAAATTTGATGGGGACTCTAAGTTTTGCCGTGGCTTTCTTTCCCAATGTTCCCTGCATCTGGAGATGATGTCGGACCTGTTTCCCACTGAAAGGTCTAAGGTGGCTTTCGTAGTCAGTCTTCTGTCCGGAAAAGCCCTGTCATGGGCCACACCGCTCTGGGACCGCAATGACCCCGTCACTGCCTCTGTACACTCCTTCTTCTCGGAAATCCGAAGTGTCTTTGAGGAACCTGCCCGAGCCTCTTCTGCTGAGACTGCCCTGTTGAACCTGGTCCAGGGTAATTCTTCCGTTGGCGAGTATGCCGTACAATTCCGTACACTTGCTTCAGAATTGTCCTGGAATAATGAGGCCCTCTGCGCGACCTTCAAAAAAGGCCTATCCAGCAACATTAAAGATGTTCTGGCCGCACGAGAAATTCCTGCTAATCTACATGAACTTATTCACCTAGCCACTCGCATTGACATGCGTTTTTCTGAAAGGCGTCAGGAACTCCGCCAAGATATGGACTCTGTTCGCACGAGGCGTTTCGTCTCCTCGGCTCCTCTCTCCTCTGGTCCCCTGCAATCTGTTCCTGTGCCTCCCGCCGTGGAGGCTATGCAGGTCGACCGGTCTCGCCTGACACCTCAAGAGAGGACACGACGCCGTATGGAGAACCTCTGCCTGTACTGTGCTAGTACCGAACACTTCCTGAGGGATTGTCCTATCCGTCCTCCCCGCCTGGAAAGACGTACGCTGACTCCGCACAAAGGTGAGACAGTCCTTGATGTCTACTCTGCTTCTCCACGTCTTACTGTGCCTGTGCGGATGTCTGCCTCTGCCTTCTCCTTCTCTACAGTGGCCTTCTTGGACTCTGGATCTGCAGGAAATTTTATTTTGGCCTCTCTCGTCAACAGGTTCAACATCCCAGTGACCAGTCTCGCCAGACCCCTCTACATCAATTGTGTAAATAATGAAAGATTGGACTGTACCATACGTTTCCGCACGGAGCCCCTTCTTATGAGCATCGGATCTCATCATGAGAGGATTGAACTTTTGGTCCTCCCCAATTGCACCTCGGAGATTCTCCTTGGACTTCCCTGGCTTCAACTTCATTCCCCAACCCTGGATTGGTCCACTGGGGAGATCAAGAGTTGGGGGTCCTCTTGTTCCAAGAACTGTCTAAAACCGGTTCCCAGTAACCCTTGCCGTAACTCTGTGGTTCCTCCAGTAACCGGTCTCCCTAAGGCCTATATGGACTTCGCGGATGTTTTCTGCAAAAAACAAGCTGAGACTCTACCTCCTCACAGGCCTTATGATTGCCCTATCGACCTCCTCCCGGGTACTACTCCACCCCGGGGCAGAATTTATCCTCTCTCTGCCCCAGAGACTCTTGCCATGTCCGAATACGTCCAGGAGAATCTAAAAAAGGGCTTTATCCGTAAATCCTCCTCTCCTGCCGGAGCCGGATTTTTCTTTGTGTCCAAAAAAGATGGCTCCCTACGTCCCTGCATTGACTACCGCGGTCTTAATAAAATCACGGTTAAGAACCGCTACCCCTTACCCCTCATCTCTGAACTCTTTGATCGCCTCCAAGGTGCCCACATCTTCACTAAATTGGACTTAAGAGGCGCCTATAACCTCATCCGCATCAGAGAGGGGGACGAGTGGAAAACGGCATTTAACACCAGAGATGGACACTTTGAGTATCTGGTCATGCCCTTTGGACTGTGCAATGCCCCTGCCGTCTTCCAAGACTTTGTCAATGAAATTTTTCGTGATCTGTTATACTCCTGTGTTGTGGTATATCTGGACGATATCCTAATTTTTTCTGCCAATCTAGAAGAACACCGCCAGAATGTCCGTATGGTTCTTCAGAGACTTCGTGACAACCAACTCTATGCCAAAATTGAGAAATGTCTGTTTGAATGCCAATCTCTTCCTTTTCTAGGATATTTGGTCTCTGGCCAGGGACTACAGATGGATCCAGACAAACTCTCTGCCGTCTTAAATTGGCCACGCCCCTCCGGACTCCGTGCTATCCAACGCTTTTTGGGGTTCGCCAATTATTACAGGCAATTTATTCCACATTTTTCTACCATTGTGGCTCCTATCGTGGCTTTAACCAAAAAAAATGCTGATCCCAAGTCCTGGCCTCCTCAAGCAGAAGACTCCTTTAAACGACTCAAGTCTGCCTTTTCTTCGGCTCCCGTGCTCTCCAGACCTGACCCTTCCAAACCCTTCCTATTGGAGGTTGATGCCTCCTCAGTAGGAGCTGGAGCTGTTCTTCTACAAAAAAATTCTTCCGGGCATGCTGTCACTTGTGGTTTTTTCTCTAGGACCTTCTCTCCAGCGGAGAGGAACTACTCCATCGGGGATCGAGAGCTTCTAGCCATTAAATTAGCACTTGAGGAATGGAGGCATCTGCTGGAGGGATCAAGATTTCCTGTTATTATCTACACCGACCACAAGAACCTCTCCTACCTCCAGTCGGCCCAACGGCTGAATCCTCGCCAGGCCCGGTGGTCTCTGTTCTTTGCCCGATTTAATTTTGAGATTCACTTTCGTCCTGCCGATAAGAACATTAGGGCCGATGCTCTCTCTCGTTCCTCGGATGCCTCAGAAGTTGATCTCCCTCCGCAACACATCATTCCACCTGACTGCCTGATCTCCACTTCTCCTGCCTCCATCAGGCAGACTCCTCCAGGAAAGACCTTTGTTTCTCCACGCCAACGCCTCGGAATCCTCAAATGGGGTCACTCCTCCCATCTCGCAGGTCATGCGGGCATCAAGAAATCTGTGCAACTCATCTCCCGCTTCTATTGGTGGCCGACTCTGGAGACGGATGTTGGGGACTTTGTGCGAGCCTGCACTATCTGTGCCCGGGATAAGACTCCTCGCCAGAAGCCCGCTGGTTTTCTTCATCCTCTGCCTGTCCCCGAACAGCCTTGGTCTCTGATTGGTATGGATTTTATTACTGATTTACCCCCTTCCCGTGGCAACACCGTTATTTGGGTGGTCGTTGATCGATTCTCCAAAATGGCACATTTCATCCCTCTTCCTGGTCTTCCTTCTGCGCCTCAGTTGGCTAAACAATTTTTTGTACACATTTTTCGTCTTCACGGGTTGCCTACGCAGATTGTCTCGGATAGAGGGGTCCAATTCGTGTCTAAATTCTGGAGAGCTCTCTGTAAACAACTCAAGATTAAATTAAATTTTTCCTCTGCATATCATCCCCAGTCCAATGGACAAGTAGAAAGAATTAACCAGATCCTGGGTGATTATTTGCGACATTTTGTTTCCTCCCGCCAGGATGACTGGGCAGATCTCCTTCCATGGGCCGAATTCTCGTATAACTTCAGGGTCTCTGAATCTTCCTCCAAATCCCCATTTTTCGTGGTGTACGGCCGTCACCCTCTTCCCCCCCTCCCTACCCCCTTGCCCTCTGGTCTGCCCGCTGTGGATGAAATTTCTCGTGACCTTTCCATTATATGGAGAGAGACCCAAAATTCTCTCTTACAGGCTTCTTCACGCATGAAGAGGTTCGCGGATAAGAAAAGAAGAGCTCCCCCCGTTTTTTCCCCTGGAGACAAGGTATGGCTCTCCGCTAAATATGTCCGCTTCCGTGTCCCTAGCTACAAGTTGGGACCACGCTATCTTGGTCCTTTCAAAATTTTGTGTCAAATTAATCCTGTCTCTTATAAACTTCTTCTTCCTCCTTCTCTTCGTATCCCTAATGCCTTTCACGTCTCTCTTCTCAAACCACTCATCCTCAACCGTTTTTCTCCCAAATCTGTTCCTCCCACTCCTGTTTCCGGCTCCTCGGACGTCTTCTCGGTCAAGGAAATTTTGGCTGCCAAAAAGGTCAGAGGGAAAAATTTTTTTTTAGTAGACTGGGAGGGTTGTGGTCCTGAAGAGAGATCCTGGGAACCTGAGGACAACATCCTTGACAAAAGTCTGCTCCTCAGGTTCTCAGGCTCCAAGAAGAGGGGGAGACCCAAGGGGGGGGGTACTGTTACGCCGAGCGCTCCGGGTCCCCGCTCCTCCCCGGAGCGCTCGCTTCACTCCCTCCGCTGCAGCGCTCCGGTCACGTCCTCTGACCCGGGGCGCTGCGATCCTGCTGCCAGCCGGGATGCGATTCGCGATGCGGGTAGCGCCCGCTCGCGATGCGCACCCCGGCTCCCCTACCTGACTCGCTCCCCGTCTGTTCTGTCCCGGCGCGCGCGGCCCCGCTCCCTAGGGCGCGCGCGCGCCGGGTCTCTGCGATTTAAAGGGCCACTGCGCCGCTGATTGGCGCAGTGGTTCCAATTAGGGTTTTCACCTGTGCACTTCCCTATATTACCTCACTTCCCTTGCACTCCCTTGCCGGATCTTGTTGCCTTAGTGCCAGTGAAAGCGTTCCTTGTGTGTTCCTTGCCTGTGTTTCCAGACCTTCTGCCGTTGCCCCTGACTACGATCCTTGCTGCCTGCCCCGACCTTCTGCTACGTCCGACCTTGCTTCTGCCTACTCCCTTGTACCGCGCCTATCTTCAGCAGCCAGAGAGGTGAGCCGTTGCTAGTGGATACGACCTGGTCACTACCGCCGCAGCAAGACCATCCCGCTTTGCGGCGGGCTCTGGTGAAAACCAGTAGTGGCTTAGAACCGGTCCACTAGCACGGTCCACGCCAATCCCTCTCTGGCACAGAGGGTCCACTACCTGCCAGCCGGCATCGTGACACTCGGCATCCAGGAAATCATAACAAACAATTCATATTTTCAATAATTTTAAGAATGGATATAAGAATATGTAAAATTATCTATGGCAATGTTGGGCACGTAACTATAAAGCATATTAGTGTCTAAGTCCTAACCCCTCCTCAGTCATACATAAATCCAAGATTTGTAGATATAGAAAAATCAATCAGAGGTGCAGAGACAAATCTCAAGTGATGGGTAGCCCACCCCAATACCTCACACCCTTCAATGTGACAAGGTCTTGGTCATGGAAATCCAAGGGAAGAGATGTCACATGATATGTACAATACAAACCTTGGCCCACCCCTCCCTCAGATACACACTAACCCAATATATTGCCCTCAACATCAAGTCTATCGGATAACGCTGCAGCTCAAAACACACAAATAGAATTCCATGCAAGACAGAATAGTATAGGGGCAGAACAGAGATAAGATAGGTACCGGTGGAAACTAGATCACCATCGGCCCAACACTATCATAATGTACACAAATTACAGAATGGAAACACAATAATTTTACTAAAGAAAAAATGGTACAATAGATCGCCGCGTCATATTAAACCAAAAAAGTTCAGATCAAAAATCTACAAAAGTACTAATGGAGACATATATAAAAATAAAAATTGAATAATGAAAAATGAATAATCTTCTTATGGTGTGTCCAAGTTCCCTTGCCGGTACATTTCTGTAAAAAACAGAAAAAAGAGAGAAAAGGGTGGAAAAAATTGTATATAGATTACGTACAATAAATAGATGATATCAATACACCCAAAATTTACGAGAATGCTTTAGAGCAAGGGGATACCTCATGGATTGTCTAAGATCTGCATTTACATACTGTAAAAATCTCAATAGAAACCAATTACTTACACCTCAAGAACCCAGAAATATTGATGGTTCCTTACACATCATAGGAACATATGATGACAAATCATCTGTAATATACAGTATCATCTCCAAATATTGGAATATTTTACAAACTGATCCTCAGATTAGTGATGTGATATCTGAGCGTCCATTGGTCACATACCGAAAGGGCAGAAGCCTGAAAGACCGACTAGTACACAGTCATTACACTAGACCACAGGCTGAAGGTACCTGGTTGAAAAAAAACTACATTTGGAAATTTTCCATGTAATGATTGTGTTACATGCTCCTATATTTTATGGTCTAACCAATGGATTAGCTCGACAACTGGACAAAGATTCTTCTCTAGAAACCTCACAAATTGCAAAACTAAAGGCTTAATATATCTATGCCAGGGTCAATGCCCCATGGATTATGTGGGAAAAACATTTAGAGAACTAAGAAGACGAGTGGGTGAACATTTGGGAGTTATTAGACATAAATGGAACACCCCAATTTTATGGTGATTGAAGTAGTAACACCATCACCAAGAGGAGGTGATTACAATTGGTTATTGTTGCAGCGAGAACTTAGGTGGATACGCCGCATACGGTCATTTTCTCCATACGGCCTTAATGAGGCCCTATCATTTGGCTGTTTTATTTAAGAATTTTCCAACTCTAGTCCCTGATTGGTCCTTATATATCAATATTTCAAACATCTGATGCTAGAAATATATATTTGGAAACCTAGCTAGGTGGTGCATAAAAGCGCCACCTTTTATCCCTGTATTATAATACACCAGGGAGTATCTGGGAGAGTAATATCAGTTGTATGTATTACAACACTCTCCATAATCATGTCCATCATAATAATCACTTTATTGGATATTACATAGGACCCGCAGATACTTTTCCGTGATGATTAATTTATAAATGATTTTATAAAAAACATTGCGAGTGATATATTTGTATCAGCTAACCACAGCAATATATGAAATTTGTTGTTATTCATCAACACTGACTGAATAACTTACCGTATTGACATGTACATCCAATTGTTTATGTTGTCATAAGCGCTACCTAGCAACAAGATGGCCAATTGTGACGCGAAATACGTCACTTCCGTAGTCACGGCATGTATCTGGCCTTGCTTACATAGCGATTGGAGGTATTAGCGGCGTCACTTAGCAATGTGATAACCGGATGTGACGTATAATACGTCACTTCCGGTATCGCGGCTTATATTGCTCTCAGTGTACATAGCAGCCGGAGGTGACATAGATCGCCTCCGATATGCACGATAGGATGCGGGTCACAGGCAATGAATAGAATACAGGTATGTGTGTTCCACCTGACACTTAAATGGCCCACACCTGTGTTCATCAGCCACACCATCATCCGGATCATCAATACAAATCATGGCGTGCTCACTATGTGTTAAGCCTAATTGGCTTTATTTGTGGGAGTGGCGTGGGGTATATAGCCACCCCTCTCCCACATCTGGGGGCGTGTGTTACGTTGGCGGTAGTTCTCTAGTAGTCTACCGTGTTAGTGCATACGTCCCCCCCCCCCCCCGGAGTGTCCTTGGTAGTGTGTAGCGGTTCTATTCCCCGTCCTCGCAGAGGTTGGTTAGGTAAGTGCCAGTGTGGCTCTATGTCGTTCAGCCCGGGTTCGTAGTGCCGGAGCAGGCTCACCCCCAGCTGGGTCGCTTGCCTCCTCCCGCTCCCCTAGGTTTTTGGTACCCTGTTTTCTTTGCTTCTGTTGTTTCCCCATTTCCGTGTTTCCCGCCGCTCACCTGGCCCGCCCGGTTCCCGGTCCCGAGGGAATGGAGTTGCGCCTGCTGCCGGGCTCGGGGATCCCGTCCCACACTCCAGATCGTGGCGCGGGGCTGCGGGGAGCGGGGTCTCCATTCGCCCCGGCGGTCGGCGTCGCTCCGGGGTTACTCCTCCTCTCAAATCCAGGGGGCGAGAGGGCGCAACAGGAAGGGGAGGGGGGGAACCAGGGGGAGGGTTGGTCATCTATCCCATGCCCTACGGCCAGGCACATGCTGTCCCTCAACATTAATGACTCTAGTATTTGTCTTACCCTTCAGGTTCCATTGTTGTTCCTAAGCCCCACAAGTGGCTTTGCCTTTCAGCTTTCAGCTCGAGGTATATAAAAAAAAAAAAAAAAAAAAATGATTTCACTTCTTATCACATCAGTCAGCCATCAGTTCTCACTTCCGCACGGCATTCAATCATTCTGGCTAACACATTCCACGCGCCGGACCTGCCGCTGACGCGGCCCAGGGCCTCGGGCAGCCGACCCCCCCGTACAGCCTGGGCCGTTCACGTCAGTGGGGGCCTTGGTGTAGCCCGTTGTTCCTGACTTGCTTCAGCGCAACGCAACTCGACACACATGAACACTGGGTCATCCGTTAACTGACACACCCCAAAAAAAAAAAAAAAAAAGGGGGAAAACTCATTTTTAGCCCACCACGTCACGCACTCATCACGTCAGGCACTAAGCTGCCACCCATTTTTTTCACTTATTTGTTGTCTGTCTCTGTGTATCCCCTCAGCCGTGAGCTGGGTCGTGCCTATTCAGGCTCCCTTTCTTCCCACAACTCAGGATACAGCAGGTCAGTGTTATAAGATATCAGCTAGGGTTGTTCAGGTACCATCCCGGTTTCTCACTAGCATCTAACTTTGTCTACCGGCACCCGTTACTGGCCCGGACAGGTTCCGACGCAGCATGTCGCAACCATCTGACATTGAGGACACCCTCTCCGTCCCCGAGACCCCAGCAAGAGCTTCGGACCGGGACAGCGTGTCCTCCTACCGTACCTGGACAGTCCCCAAACTGATGCAGGAACTCAGGAGGAGGGGCACCCCCTTTCCGGCCTCAGCCAAGAAAGGGGAGCTGTTCAACCTGCTGGGCACAGACCGGGCCCCCCCCCCCCCCCCCCGGCGAGGCAGGCAGCAGCATCGGACCAAGCGTCCAGTGCTTCACTTTCACAGCTCCACACCATGATGAGCCAGGTGCTCACGTCAGTGTCCGGGCTCCAGGATAGACTAGAGGACATGGAACGCGCCAGGGTCACGGACACCGCCCCAGGCCCCGCTGTTCCTGTTGCTTCTACCTCTCAGGCTCCGCCTTCAGTTATGCATCAGCCTCCCCCGAATGTTACACCCGCACACTTTATCCCGGCAGCAATTAAAAAAGACATTCTGGAGGGTAAGAATGTCAACTTGGCTCTTCTGCTGATAGCCACCACGGACATCAATGACACCAAAACCGTTGCCTGTGGCGATCTCGCTGTCACCTTCAAAAGCAAAGATGCCAGGCTTAACAGGAAACTAACAATTAACGAGTTTGTCATAGCCTTTGGGCTATATAGAGACATCATTTGCTCAGTTAGTCCCAGTCGCAGGGAGGAACTCGATTTGTACCTCCACAAGATCGCACAAATGGCGTACAAACACGGAGGGTCCACCTTCTACAAGTACCATAAATCTTTTGCGGCTAAAGCAGCTGCTTCTTTCGAGCAATTCAATTACACGACCAACTGGGGAGACGTTGACACTGAACTTTACTGCGAGCATTTCGCAGGTCTAAAAGCCCCCTCCTGCAGCTGGTGCGGGGTCACCACACACACCACTAATTGGTGCCCCCTGAGCAAAGACCAGGTGGAAACAAGCACCAACAGGAGCCAGAATATCTCCATAGGCCCCAGTCAGAGGAACTCTCCTGCGCTAGACAGGCTAGGTAGGCCGGTCAAGTTTCTGGGCAAGACTCAGATATGTAACAATTTCAGCCTCTCTGCGTGCACCTACAGCAACTGCAAGCTTCTCCATGTGTGTTTTCTCTGTTTCCGGGCCCACCCCAGCTCCATCTGTTCTCAAAGGGGTAACCAGGCGTGACTAGGCGTGGTGCGGGTTGATGCCCTGGCCCGCATTCTAGCCAGCCACCCTGATCCCTGCTGGGTCAGATGGCTAGTTGGGGGGTTTCGTGAAGGATTTCACACAGGGTTGGTCGCGTTGCCTCAAAGCACACATGAATGCCTTAACCTACAGTCAGCGCTCGCCGAACCCATGGTGGTGTCAGAACTAATACAAACCGAACTTCTGAAAGGCTTCATGATCGGCCCCTTTGATGTACCCCCTTTTTCTTGCTGGAGGGTTAGCCCGTTGGGGCTAGCCACTGGGAAGTTTTCTAATAAAAGAAGGTTAATCTATGACCTCTCCGCGCCTTACTCTTCTAACATCCCAAGCATCAATGCACTGATCCCTTCCGATCAGTTCAGTATGAAATATTCCACAATCGATCAAGCCATACAGGCCATACTACAGCTGGGCAGGGGCACGTGGCTCTCCAAAGCTGACATTACCGACGCCTTCAAACTTCTCCCCATCAAGCAAGACCTGTGGCAGTGGCATGGGGTAAAATGGGCAGGCAAGTATTACTTTGCCACTAAACTCACCTTTGGAGCCAAAAGTAGCCCCTGGCTTTTTGATCAACTAGCCACGGCCTTACACTGGGCCTTACAACATGTCTCCAACTGTCACTACACCATTCACTATCTGGACGACTTCCTGTTGCTGGAACACCCTGGTCACAGTCCCTCCAATCTCAGGTCACTGTTGAGGCTGTTCAAGGAAGTTGGGGTCCCAATCGCACCCCATAAGACCGAAGGCCCGTCCACTCAGCTCACCTTTCTAGGTATCATCTTAGACACAGAGGAAATGCAAGCCAGGCTTCCCCAGGAGAAACTGGCTAGGATCCGTGAGGTTATCCAGAAAATTAAAAAATGCCACACAGTATCCAGGGTGGAGCTCCAAAGCCTCCTAGGCATGATGGCCTTTGCGATGCGGATCATTCCGCAAGGTAGGTCATTCATATCCAGACTCCTGGACTTACTTCCTTCAGTTTTCGGGCAGAGGCATGTCATTCGAATCGACAGCGAGGCAATGTCAGACCTGGCCATGTGGGGTCACTTCCTGAGTAACTGGAACGGGATCTCGTTCTTTGTCCCCTCAGCCACGGAAAGATCCCCCTCCGTGGTTTCTGACGCCTCAGCCGTCGGTTTCGCCGCTCTCCATGGTGCACATTGGCTGGCCAGTCCTTGGCCACAGGACATACTGCTTATCCCGAATTTTCACGAAACTTCGTCCTTATTCGAGATCTATCCAATAGTGGCAGCCGCTGCCTTATGGGGTGGTTCGTGGGTCAACTCCACTGTCCGCTTCAAATGCGACAACATGGCCACAGTAGACATCTTAAGGAAAGGGCGTTCTAGGTCCCCGCATATCATGCGTTTTGTCAGGAAGTTTGTCTTGATCGCTCTTCAGCATAATTTTCACTTTTGTTTTGAGCACATTGAGGGTGCCAAAAACACAGCAGCTGACGCTCTGTCACGAGGTAACATGAAGCTGTTTTTTCAGGTACACCCAGAAGCAGACATCGTCGGGGTCCCAGTTCCCTCAACACAGTATCTTCAGATGGACTAACAGACTTCATCACGGTGGCAAATTCTTTAATCAGACAGTCCCTTGCACCCAGCACCACATGGGCGTATGACGCAGCTCTAGCCTCTTTTTCCGCGTTCATGCACAAACAAGGTCTCCCTGCCACAATTTCGGTGCGTTCCTCTCTTGTTTATGTTGGTTTCTGCCACTCTTCTCTTCACCTTTCCTACAACACCATCAAGCTTCACTTAGCAGGGTTACAACACCATAGATCCCTCTCACATCCCGACGCACTTTCTCTACTGTCCACTAACCCTATTAAGGCGGCACTCAAGGGCATCCTTGTCCTGTCACGTCCCAAACCACCCTCCCGTGCACCAGTCACTGGCGACCTTTTCCGATCCATGTCCTCACTTCATGTCCATGTCCTCATCAAAGCAGCGATCTACTTGGCCTTCTACGGATTCTTGAGGCCGGGGGAGTTCACATGCTGCGGTCGAAGGTCACAGGGTCCTCTCCTGAGCCAACTATCACCGCACGGGGCAGGGTTTGCACTCACTCTGTCTTCCACCAAAACCTGTAGATGGGGAGCCACCATACGCTATTTTCCTACTTTTCACCAATGGTGTCCGGTCCTGGCCCTCACACAACTCCTTTCCACGTTCCCTGGACGGCCAGCGGACAGCCCTCTTCTGCCGGTCAATGGGTCAGCACTCTCCTCTTCACAGTTCACCAAACACGTGCGGTCCCTTGTCAGAATCCTGGGACACGAGCCTAGTTGTATTTCAGGTCACTCATTTAGGATCGGAGCAGCCTCTGCAGCGTCTAAACACAATGCCCCTGCACACGTCATCAAGAAGTTGGGGCGCTGGAATTCTGGCTGCTTCGAGCGCTACGTCCCTGACCCGTCCACCGAGATGGCGGGGGTGTTTAAAGTGTTGGCTCTGTAAATTCAAATAAAACTTAGTTGTACACTACCTCCGACTCTTTGCCCTCTATCAGGCATACCCACGGTCGCGGTAATTGGGCACACCTCATCCGCTAGTTTTTCCCTCTTAGGTCCTCTGGATGGTCTCCTGTTTCCAGGTCGGTAAGTACGGTCAGTATTATACAGTTTGTACAGGTCCCACTCTAGGCTCTTCGAGCCATGACCACAAGTGTTAAGCCTAATTGGCTTTATTTGTGGGAGTGGCGTGGGGTATGTAACCACCCCTCTCCCACATCTGGGGGCGTGTGTTACGTTGGTGTCACCCACCCAGCCCTCCCTCATTCTCATAATTCTCACTAGGGTATGCCCTCTATCAGGCATACCCACGGTCGCGGTAATTGGGCACACCTCATCCGCTAGTTTTTCCCTCTTAGGTCCTCTGGATGGTCTCCTGTTTCCAGGTCGGTAAGTATGGTCAGTATTATACAGTTTGTACAGGTCCCACTCTAGGCTCTTCGAGCCATGACCACAAATCCTGCTTCTATCAGTCTCCTGACGACTTAGGAGAGGAAAGGCGTTGAGACAGTAATACCTGTTCATACCTGACAGAATAAGTATCCCTCCATTTATGATTAGTACATCATTAGTCCTGGATTATTAGTACATGATTCAGGTCACTGTAAATAAATTACTTTCTCCATATTAATTCATTTTAGTTCTTATTAATTAACTATTTGGATATATATAAAAAATAATACTAATAGTTAATTATTCATTAATTATTATTTTATTATATTATTATTATTATTTTATTAATACATTAATCTATATATATAAAACTCAACGTGTGTGTGTATGTATGTATGTATGTATGTTCCACAAAAACTTCCAAACGGCTAAAGATATTAACATGAAACTTGGCACACATGTTACTTATATGTCAACAATAAACATAGGCTAGGTAACCCTTACTCACCCCCATTTGCCAGGGGCGGGGTTTATGTTTAAAGTCCTATACTAGTCTATGGGAAATATACTGCATAATTTCCAAACGGCTGGAGATATTTCGATAACACTTGGTCACATGTTACTTATATCTCCACTTAAAATATAGGATAATTAATTTAACCCTTAACTACCCCCATTTGTGAGGGTCGGGGGTTTTGTTTAAAGTCCCATGCAAATCAATGGGAAATGTATGTTCTCACATAGCTTCCGTACGGCTGGAAATATTTCAATACCTGGTACACATATTACAGGTCGGGATATGAGGACGGGATGGGAGGTCGAGATAGGAGGTCAAGATAGGAGGACGGGATGGTCGGGATAGGAGGTCGGGATATGAGGACGGGATATGAGGTGGAGATAGGAGGACAGGATAGGAGGATGGGATAAGAGGTAGATATAGGAGGACGGGATAGGGGGTTGAGATAGGAGGACGGGATTGGAGGTCGGGATGGGAGGACAGGATAGGAGGTCGAGATAGGAGGTCGGGATAGGAGGACGGGATAGGAGGTCGGGATAGGAGGTCGGGATAGGAGGTCGGGATAGGAGGTCTGGATAGGAGGTCAAGATAGGAGGATGGGATAGGAGGTTGAGATAGGAGGTCGAAATAGGAGGTCAACATAGGAGGTCAACATAGGAGGACGGGATAGGAGGACGGGATAAGAAGTCGAGATAGGAGATCGGGATAGGAGGTCGGGATAGGAGGTCGGGATAGGAGGTCAGGATAGGAGGTCGAGATAGGAGGACGGGATAGGAGGACGGGATAGGAGGTTGAGATAGGAGGATGGGATAGGGGGTTGAGATAGGAGGACGGGATAGGAGGTCGGGATAGGAGGACGGGATAGGAGGACGAGATAGGAGGTCGGGATAGGAGGACGGGATAGGAGGTCGAGATAGGAGGACGGGATAGGAGGTCAGGATAGGAGGTCGGGATAGGAGGTCAACATAGGAGGTTGAGATAGGAGGTCGAAATAGGAGGTCAACATAGGAGGACGGGATAGGAGGACGGGATAAGAGGTCGAGATAGGAGGTCGGGATAGGAGGTCGGGATAGGAGGTCGAGATAGGAGGACGGGATAGGAGGTTGAGATAGGAGGTCGGGATAAGAGGTGGAGATAGGAGGACGGGATAGGGGGTTGAGATAGGAGGACGGGATAGGAGGTCGGGATAGGAGGACGGGATAGAAGGTCGAGATAGGAGGTCGGGATAGAAGGATGGGATAGAAGGACGGGATAGGAGGTCAAGATAGGAAGACGGGATAGGAGGTCGAGATAGGAGGTCGGGATAGGAGGTCGAGATAGGAGGTCGAGATAGGAGGATGGGATAGGAGGACGGGATAGGAGGTTGAGATAGGAGGTCGAGATAGGAGGACAGGATAGGAGGACGGGATAGGAGGACGGGATAGGAGGTCGGGATAGGAGGATGGGATAGGAGGTCGGGATAGGAGGACGGGATAGGAGGTTGGGATAAGAGTTCGGGATAGGAGGTCGGGATATGAGGACGAGATGTAGGATGGGATATGAGGTTGGGATATGATGACGGGATAGAAGGTCGGGATATGAGGATGGGATATGGGGTTGGGATATGACAACAACATATGAGGACGGGATATGAAGTCAAAAGCTTCCTCCTTTGTTTATTTTCCTCCCCAACAAAGATTAGGAAGGAAAAACCGGGCAACGCCGGATATTCAGCTAGTTGATAATAATTTCATTAGCTTCATACATTATTATATCAGTTCATACTAATTCGTATTATTTACATAATTCATATAAACAGAATAATTTTCATACTTTATTGAATTATTTTCCAATATTAATAAATATATTTTTACAATGTCTTCTGAAAACACTAATACTATGGCGAATTCCCCTTCTTTCAAAATGGTGGATAAGTCTGTTCAAAAATCCATCCAGACTGCTGTTATTTCAGCCATGTCCTCCATACAAGATGTCATAGCAAAGTCCGTAGCAATGGCCATGACCCGGCGCAATACACAAGGTTCATCTAAGAACCCCTCTACACCATCAGACCTATTTTTCTCGGCTGATGATTCCACCTCTAAATTGGTCTTAAAACATTTAAATGCTCACAAAAACATAGATTTAAAACTACCTGGCCTTCTACATCTAAATATATTAAAGAAAAACAAAAATCAAAGGACCGGGTCAAAGATAAGCTTTGTCACAAAGCAATATACTTGATGTGTCAAAATCACATCCTATACCCTCAGCCCCTGAGGAAGTGCACAAAAAGAGGGCTTCAATGAAATCAATGAAAGCATCAATGAAAGCTAAGCCTGTTATTCCACCTAATTCCCCTAAACATTCTTCTAATGAGGATGATGATGCTTCCTCTGAATGGGAGGATCAATCTATCAAGACATCTCTGATGTTGGGGAGAATGATGACGTCCTTGAAATGAATGATTCTGGTTCCGTTATCTTAGAAAGTGAGGGAACCCCTTATTTTGATCAAGGAAACCTCAAGCACTCTAGATCAGGGGAACGGTTACCCCATCCCCAAGTATCCAAGTATGTAAGTTTATTGGTAAAAAAGCCTTTAGACAAGACAGCCAGGAGTAAACTAAAATCTGAGTGCTCTAGGCCTACACTCCCACAGAAACTTTCTATTACTCCTGATCTAGACCCAACTCTGGTCAAATATCTAAATCAGGTAAAAACCCGAAAAAGGGAGAAGATAGATCCTTTAGATCCATTCAGGATAGATTTTTAGACCTCCTTGATCCGCTAACCAAAATATTAGACATCACAGAGGAGGCATCCCTATCAGGAGAACCAGGGCATTTAACTGTATTGAGAGGATGGGCTCAGATAGCCATATGCCTCTTTGGGAATGCTAATGCCTCACTTTGTACTGAACAGAAGAGATCCGTCTTAATGAGACTAGATCCACAGCTTATTCATTTAGCCAATTCCAAAGAGAGCACTTCAACAGACTGACATTTACGGTATTTGGTGAATCTTTCATAAATTAAATAAATAAATATGTCGGCCTTTTTTCTTCTTTGGGTAAAGCCCAAACTAACTTAAAACGAGTTTTTAGAGGGCTTGTTTTTTCAAGGGCTGGGAAAAGAAGAGCCCAATTTCCCAGCCAACAATCTCGAGGCAATCAAAATTTTAGGGCTCCACCCAGATACCCTCCATATACAGACAGATTCCAGTATCCAACAACTACCTTCAATCTAGTTCTATTCTTCCCCACAAGAGGACGGCCCTGGAGGGCTAAAGGTTTCAGAGGAACTTCCAGAGCAAGACCCAACACAGGTTAGAACCTTTCTACAATATTCTTCTCCCATTCTACTGGGTGGCAGAATACAATTTTTTTTCAAAAATTGGTCTATGATAACATCAGACTCATGCATCCACAATACGGTTCTAGGTTATCAGATAGAATTCGTATCCCCTCCCTTTCAATGTCAAACTCCTCACACTATAAAGTTTGCTTTGTCAGATCAAAATCTTGTACAACAAGAGATCAGGGAACTGTGTTGCAAGGGCGCAATTATACAGGTTCCTCTCAATTCCCCAGTAGACCAGCAATAAATCTGAAATCCCTCAACGATTTTGTTTGTTATCAACATTTCAAAATGGAGGGGATCTATCTTTTAAGAGACCAATTACTAGAAAACGACTACTTAACCAAAGTAGATTTGAAAGACGCCTACCTCACGGTGCCTATGCATCCCATATCTCAATACTACCTCCAATTTGTATGGAAGGGTCAGAAATGGCAATTCACCAATCTGCCATTCGGTCTCTCATCCGCCCCTTGGTGTTTCACCAAACTATTGAAGCCTGTAATGGCAATCCTGAGAACTCGGGGCATTCGTCTAATAATATATCTGGACGATATTCTATCATGGCCAACTCTCTAGAGCTATGCAAACTTCACACACAATGGACAATTTCATTATTATCCAATCTGGGATTTTAATCAATCACCAGAAATCTATTCTGACACCTTCAAAAGAATTAGAATTCCTTGGGATTCTTATCAACACCCAGACAACAATATTGAGTCTTCCCTCAAAAAAATTGAAGGCTATTCGCAGAGAAATACATATACTATTGAACAAACTAGTTTCCCTCTGCTCAATTGCCCGTTTAGTAGGCCTACTTTCCTCTTCCATTCAGGCTATCTTTCCTGCTCCCCTGCATTACAGAGCTCTTCAATGCTTGAAGATAAAACATCTCAGGGAAGGTCTGGCATAGTCAGACGAGATGTCTCTTACTTCAGAAACCAAAGAGGAGGATTGGAACTCTTGCTTCCCAAGCAACAACAGCGATTGGAGGTTAGATCCTCTGATCTTCTTTCAATTGAATCATCTATGGGGTCCCATTCATCTAGGTCTCTTCGCTTCACATCTGAATCATCAAGTACAACAATTCTTCAGTTGGCACCCAGATCCGGAATCTCAGGGCACAGATGCCCTTCTTAAAACCTGGCATCAGAGACTCTATACACCTTTCCAGTGTTCACTCTTATTCCTCGGACTATCATTCTGACAAGATATCAGAAATTGACGGTGGTTTTGATAACACCAATATGGCCAACTCAGACCTGGTTTCCCCAGATATTGGAAATGTCCATAGATTTTCCTCGGATTCTTCCTCATCATCCTTGAATATTAGAAACCTTCACCTTTCAGAAACAGCTTGCAACATCCTTTTAGATGCATGGGCCCAGGTACCAAAACAGCTTATGGATCCGCCTGGAAGATTTGGTCTCATTGGGTGCAATCCCATCCATGCACCTTTAAATCACATTATTATTTTTCTTATCAGATTCTTTTGAAGCAGGCAAGGCCTATAGAACTATCAATGTATACCATTCAGCCGTATTGTTTTACCATGCTCCTATGGAAAACATCCCTAAATTTGTAAATCATTAAAAGGTATAAAATTCAGAAGACCTCCTTTACCAAAATATCAGTCCACATGGAATGTCAATTTAGTTCTAAATTTATTAGGTTCTTGGGGTGAGAATGATCTTCTCCCTTTAAAACTATTATCCAACAAACTTACCATGTTGTTATGTTTAATTTCTTTTAAAAGGGTTTCAGATGTCAGAACCCTAGAATTATCTCATAGACAATTTTCTCCTCAAGGAGTTACTTTTACCATTCATAAAAGAACAAAGACTCACCTGAAAACTGTCTTTTATCCGGCATTTCCTCATCAACACAACCTCTGTGTTGTCCGATGATTAAGATCTTATGAAAAGAAAACAGTCTTATTAACCCCTTAACGACGCAGGACGTATATTTACGTCCTGCGCCGGCTCCCGCGATATGAAGCGGGATCGCGCCGCAATCCCGCATCATATCGCGTCGGTCCCGGTGCTCATCAACGGCCGGGACCCGCGGCTAATACCACACATCGCCGATCGCGGCGATGTGTGGTATTAACCCTTTAGAAGCGACGGTCAAAGGTGACCGCCGCTTCTAAAGTGAAAGTGACCCGGCTGCTCAGTCGGGCTGTTCGGGACCGCCGCGGTGAAATCGCGGCGTCCCGAACAGCTGACCGGACACCGGGAGGGCCCTTACCTGCCTCCTCGGTGTCCGATCGGCGAATGACTGCTCCGTGCCTGAGATCCAGGCAGGAGCAGTCAAGCGCCAATAATGCTGATCACAGGCGTGTTAATACACGCCAGTGATCAGCATAGGAGATCAGTGTGTGCAGTGTTATAGGTCCCTATGGGACCTATAACACTGCAAAAAAATGTAAAAATAAAGTGTTAATAAAGGTCATTTAACCCCTTCCCTAATAAAAGATTGAATCACCCCCCTTTTCCCATAAAAAAAATAAAACAGTGTAAAAAAAAATTAAAATAAATATATGTGGTATCGCCGCGTGCGTAAATGTCCGAACTATAAAAATATATCATTAATTAAACCGTACGGTTAATGGCGTACGCGCGAAAAAATTCCAAAGTCCAAAAAAGCTTATTTTGGTCATTTTTTATACCATTAAAAAATGAATAAAAAGTGATGAAAAAGTCCTATCAAAACAAAAATCATACCGATAAAAACTTCAGATCACGGCGCAAAAAATGAGTCCTCATACCGCCCTGTACGTGGAAAAATAAAAAAGTTATAGGGGTCAGAAGATGACATTTTTAAACGTATACATTTTCCTGCATGTAGTTATGATTTTTTCCAGAAGTGCGACAAAATCAAACCTATATAAGTAGGGTATCATTTTAACCGTATGGACCTACTGAATAATGATAAGGTGTAATTTTTACCGAAATATGCACTGCGTAGAAACAGAAGCCCCCAAAAGTTACAAAATGGCGTTTTTTCTTTGATTTTGTCGCACAATGATTTTTTTTTCCGTTTCGCCGTGCATTTTTGGGTAAAATGACTAATGTCACTGCAAAGTAGAATTGGGGATGCAAAAAATAAGCCATAATATGGATTTTTAGGTAGAAAATTGAAAGGGTTATGATTTTTAAAAGGTAAGGAGGAAAAAACGAAAGTGCAAAAACGGAAAAACCCTGAGTCCTTAAGGGGTTAAGAAAGCCTAATTCTTATCAACTAATTATTTCCTATTGTAAACCATACTTACCTGTGTCTTCCCCTACAAAAGTTAGATGGATAAAACAAACCATGTCCTTGGCTGGAATTGATACATCTATTTATGGTGCTCATTCTACCAGAGAAGCTATGTCTACAAAAGTCAGACAAGCTGGCAGTACTTTAACTGATATTCTAAAAGCCGCAAACTGTCTTCAGAATCTTTCAGACCAGACCAGAAAGATGTAAAGCGGCCGCTTTAAATCATGTAACTGCAGCGGCTTCTGTGGGGCCAGAAAGAGTTTTTTGGGGTATACACACATTTACACACACCCTCATTTTAACAAGGATATTTTGGTACAAAAAACTTTTGTACCAAAATTTCCTTGAAAAAATGAGGGTGCCTGTTATACCCTGATTAATACGGTACATTAGCGGACATCAGCGATCGCGCTGATGTCTGCCATTAACCCGTCAGATGCCATGATCAATACAGATTCCAGCCGCCGCCCGATTCCCATGCCTCTCCCCATCCCTGGCTTTCATATTTACCTGTCTCCTGCAGGCTCCGGCGGTGTCCTGTGCTGTCACTGTGCGCTGCGCACTGACAAGTGACATCCTGACAAGTGACATCCTCAACTCATCGTCACTCGTCAGGCCGCCGGAGCCTGCAGGAACGTGCCCGCAGGACAGGTAAATATGAAAGCCGGGGATGAGGAGGGAAATGGGAATCGGGCGGCGGCGGGACTCTGGGCCCCACAGAATGCTGCAGTTACATGATCTAAAGCAGTCGCTTTAAATCTTTAAAGCGGTATTTCAGGCAAAAACATCTTATCCCTTATCGAAAGGATAGGGGATAAGATGTCTGATCGCGGGGGGGGGGGGGGGGGGCCGCCAGGCTTTCAAGACGGGGATGTGACGTCACGCCCCCTCCATTCATTTCTATAGGAGGGGGCGCAACGGCCCCTCCCATAGACATGAATGGAGGGGGCGTGACGTCATGTCCCTGTCTCGGAAGCCCGGCTGTTTCCAAAACTGCAGATGCAGCTGCGCATAGAATGCGGGCTGCTGCAAGGAGATCGCGGGGGGTCCCAGCGGCGGGCCCCCTGCGATCAGATATCTTATCCCCGGAATACCCCTTTAAACTACAGCGGCTTCTGTGGGGCCAGAAAGAGTTTATCAGTGTAGAACACACAGATAGACTTTAAGCTTCAAATTTTAGTTTTAAAAATGCAGCTATACGCCTATAAATACGGTACATTTACGTCCATTGTCCTTAAGGGTTTAATATAACAAGCCCTGCACATGTGTGTTCCAGTATCTTTTGGAATTAACCAATAACATTTTCTAATGACTGACAGCAAGCAGAGATTTTGCAAACCATAAACGAATACAGAAAGAACTGTATTTTGGAAAATTGTGTAGAATCATACAAATCACTTCACCTAACTCAGTTGCCCTTAATTAATGAAATATGTTAAGAATTAAAAACTTAAAACATTTTAAATATTCAAAATATTTAGTAAGAACTTTGATCATTGGAGCATAACACTGAAAAATGTTAACACTGATTATTTATAAGAATTACTTTATTTCCCTGTAAATGTCCCTAGAAATCGTCCTCACACAATAATACTAAAATAAAGTCATTATTACCATTACTACTGATATCCTGTAAGCAGCCCCGGAGGACCGGAATTTCCCACACCTAATTACACCCAAAAGAATTCTCTGAAGCTTATCTTATAATTCATGAGGTTCAGACTGTCCAGGTGTCATCCTATAAAGCAGGAATTCCTGTGATTTATAGACGGGCTGATTCAGACATGTCATTGGAAGAAATGGTAGGAAGCAGCATCTTATCTGCAGAGCACAGGACGCTGGGATCTTTGGGGAGTCATACTGTCCAGACATTTATGAAAACAAATAAAATACAACTGAATAATGGCATTACAGCGACACTGTCACTAGCCTGAATGGCATGTCCCATTAATGCATGGAACTCTGAATACGTGACAATTATAATAACATGTACTGAAGTACTAATATAATTCACATAGAATATAATAATAATATTATTATTAGTATTAATAATAATAATTGTAAATATTTCTGTCTCTGTGCTATGTCAATGTGTTCAATGTTTTAATATTATTATTATTTTATTACAAGAACTGTGTATTTTAGACTTAAAACTGTACAATTTAATAAAAAAATTACTATATGCACATTGCCTCCCATATTTAACTGCTTCGTGATAAGCATCAAATATTTATGGTGTTGCTGCATTGGCTTTACCGCAAGATGCCATTCATTTACGTGAAGAGATTATAGTATCTACGGACATGTTATTTAACAGCAGCCATCTTTACTTGTCACCTAGGGAGGTCATCTTTGTCACCAAGCTCCCTCATAATGGCGATCACTGTGATTGGCCAGTCATTTCTGACCAGCCAATCACAAGCACTTTAAGGCCAATCAGGGCTCAAGTGTCCCAGTGTCCAGTGTTTTTTATTTCTTTGCAAATTTTTGCTTCTTGGGCTACTTAATAATAGTAACTCATATACCATGCAAACTGTTAAAAGGATAGAAACTAGCAGTAGACAGTATTAGACATTTATACATAAGTGTCATCAGCTCTTATGGTCTATTCACACGTACAGTATTCTGTGCAGATTTGATGCGCAGGATTTTCGGCTGCAGATTTCAATGTAAACTGAACACAGCTTGAAATCCTGCGCATCAAATCTGCACAGAATACTGCACGTGTGAATAGACCCTTAAGAGGCAAAAAATATTAGAGATCCTGTCATGAACAAAGAAGGGATATTCTTACCTCAACAGTCTCCTCCTCAGTAATCCAACAGAATGAGCCTGATGACAGATTGGTTTATACATTTCTCAAACATGGCTGAGAGTAGAAAATTATAATAATTTACACACCGACAAGTACTATCTTGAGTAATGCCTTAATAAAAACATACTGAAAAAAACTACCTTGCAGATATGTCAGATGCCTAACAAGTTGCCTTTAACCCCACAGCTACACTAGGAAAGAAGCCCCAATCCCCCATGACCACCTCTAATGAGTGAGGTTAGAATATGAAAAGCTTCCGATTATTGTGGTCTCTACTCCTATGTTTTTATTGATAATTGAATTGATAATACATACAATATACAAGATACAACTACTGGTAAAGCATGTATCATACCATATAAGGATTTGCCTCTCTAACATCCCAAATATAGTTCTTGTCAGGAGTCCTAAAGATGCATATACAGTAGCCATATTAGATCTCAATAAAACCTTAATATATGGTGTCTTTTTTTCACAGAATGTTAAATTCAAAACAAATTTTATTTTCACTATAGGAATAGATGGGAAGAAAACAACTTACCAACTTACACTCTAAATGGGATTTCCCGCCCAAAAGCAGAAGGTGCACCAGAAGGTATTCTATACAGCCGCAGCCCCATTATGATCTGAGCAGGAGGCATACATTGTAAGGCTACTGCCCAGTCTGCCAGGAATGAGTTAAGTGGTGATGCACAGCATTGCCGCTTAGCTCTTTTGGGGTGAGACATTAAGAAGTTATCCATGTAGAGTGATGGCTTTGTGCATGGCCCTGCAATGAAGTAGTTAAGTGGCAATGCTCCTTTGGAGCCGCAATGTATATCAATCACTTCAAAATGCTGTCAAAATGCTAGGTGTTCTGCTCCTTTATGGGGACTAAACAGTTACCCGTCCGTGCTCCTTTCTGTGCCCTAAGTGTCAGCCAGAAGCGGGGAGGGGTGAATGTAAGATTGCATTGATATTGTTTTTAACATGTTTTTTTTTTAGAAAATGCATATAAAATACACAATGTGGGAATACCATCTTTCAGCATTTTTCTTAGCACACCTTGCTAGTATATGTGGTGATGAGCTGCAGGAAAGCTGACTGGATCGTGTCACTATTTAAAAAGACAAGTGCAAGTCCCATCGCCAGTTCTCAACCACATGGGCTAGCCATGGCCACTAGTGCCATGGGGAAGAGCACCCTTCATTTAATTACACTTTTTTCATTTTTCTCTTTTTTTGTTTTTCAGATTCTCAAATGTAGAGCACTAGATCAGATTAATTGGACTATGTCAATGACCCCCATTGGATATATATATATATATATATATATATATATATATATATATATATATATATGTGGTGCGAGGATTTAATAAAAAAAAATTTTTTTAATTTACTGGTGTCGTGTTTTTCTCTTAATTCACTTTACAGGTTTAGTAGTAGAGCTATCTGATAGATGGCATCCATTAAAAACTGGAGCTTACTGTTTACCCGTAAAATGAGTTATGCATTATTACCTCAGCATTAATACCCCACCAACATAGGGAGACTGGGAAGAGCCAGGTACCATCAGGCCTGAGCTCCCGGTCTGGGGCAATAGCAGGATAATAATATTGAACTGGTAAGAGACAAAATAAATGGCCCTTCCCACTCTAATAGTACCAGGCTGGTGCTTTGTTTTTATACCGTGCTGGTTATGGACTTAACTCCTTTCTTGCTGACTGGGCATGATGAATACAATTTATGCTATCAGGGCCCACAGGCCCAGCTCAGGAGGTGTGACCCTTTAAGTGCAGGGACTCCAGCCTGTCATTTTGAGGAGTCTGGGCTCTAGCACAGTAAACAGTGGTCTGCTATGCACCGCTGTTTACTGTATGGCCCTTGGAGGTAAATGGTGATGCAATAAACCTGGACAATGAAGTGTAAAACCTGCACGTCCTTAAAGTCAATGGGTAACAAATCCGCTGCCGATTTCAAGCAGAAGAATTTGTCCAAATCAGTGGACATCAGTGGATTCACTACTTGTGAACATACCCTAGTACTTTAAACAGTGCTGCTAACCAATGAGCCACCATGTTGAACTCCAACTACAAAGGGCAACTAAACCTTTTTGCCTAGAGATCCCATTACTTTCCTTGAAATACTTTGCTTCTGTTCACTAAATCAGCTAGTAAACAATATGCAGCATATGTGTAGGCACACAACAGAATAGATTTTGGAAAGTATCTTACTTTTTTGTCTTCGTAAATTCCATATGCCACAGCCACTTGCATATAGTGTATCACATTGTATCATAGCGGATAATCAATCTGGTCATATTAAATGTTTGCTAGTAATGAGTACAATGTTTTTGGTATGTGGCCTATGCGGCTCAGCATTAGTGAGTTACTACAGATCTTTGTTAAATAAACTTACTCTGTCATAGGAAGGCAGATCCTATTAATAGCAAATCCCATGGTAAATACCAGAGTGCAGAGCTACTTCAACCTGGGCTCATATAAATTTAAATGTCAAACGCCAGCCAACAAATACAGGCCTCCTGTAGCTGTGCCATAGTGTAACTGTATAGCTGTGTCAATTTAACTGTGTAAAGCTTCATGTATCAGCCCAACACGCACACTCCCCCTCCTCCTCCCGTTCTGTGCTTCATCCAGCCTGAAACTTGACCCTAGTACAAAGCACCTTGTTCTTTGTGTGTCTAAACAAATTATCCTGGAGTGTAGATAATCTGCAAAGTTTGATCCCCTTACACCTCGTCCCCTAACACCCTGAAACTTCACCTAGGCATTGCTGGCCTTTTATGTAGGAGGGGAACAGTTTGAAGAATGTCATACATTGCCGTACGTTGCAGTGATGATGAACCTGTTATAGCTGAGGGGCATTTATTATATGTTTATCTACTTCATGTACGCCCTTGTCACGCTGAGCTGGTTTCATACCCGGTGGGTCCCGGTTGCTATCAGCAGCCAGGACCCACAGCTAATACCAATCATCTCTGATCGGGCCAACACCACGATTAAGTTGAATGTGGTGTCTAAAATAGGGAAATGATGTTGCCGGTTAGTTGATCAGGACCACTGCGACAAAGTTATAGGGTCCCGATCAGCTGAGAAGACAGGAGAGAGTCCCTACCTACCTCAAGCAGCCTGTAGTAATAGAGTGCCAATAACACTGATCAGTGGTGTTCTATGGGACAGCATTGTTCACTGTATGCAATCGTAAGTTTGCATGTGAAAAATAATGAATAAAATGTAAAAACATTTAAATGTGAATAAGCCCTTTCCCTAATAAAGGTTTGAATTACCCCCCCCCCCCACCCCCTTTTCCCATTAATTTAAATAATAAAATAATGTAAACAAAAATAAACATGAACAAATGTGGCATTGCCGCGTGCAGAAATATCTGAACTATAAAACTATAACATCACTGAAACCGCACAGTCTATGGCATATGTGTAAAAAAGTTTGGGTCACGTCATAATATACCAGAATTTTTTTTATAAAAAGCGATCAAAAAGTCCAATCAAAACAATAATAGTACCTATAAAAACTACAGTCAAAGCACAAAAAGCCTACAAAGCCCTCATATAGCCCTGTATACATAAAAATAAGAGTTATAGGGATCAGAAGAGGACAATTTTGAGCATATTAGTTTTAGTGCAAAAAGTTAAAATTTTTTAAAGTAGTAAAATAAAACAAAACCTACATAATTTGGTCATCGTTGTAATTGCATGGACGTATAAGATAGTGTACTGCTTAGAAACTTAAACCTTGAGCTCCGACGACATCTCCAGTTTCCAATGCCTCCTTTCCATAGTCACTTTCCATAAAATAGGCAAATAATGTACTTTTCCTTGTTTATCACCCATAGCTCTTTTCTTGGAAAGTGTAGCATGCATGCAAGGAGCGCAGTTCTGTGCGTGAAATGGTAACGTAATATTGCATTTTACGATTAGCTGGAATTTATTACGAGGAGTTTAACTCATAGTAAAACCTGGCCAGCTGCTAGACCAGAGCTTTTCAAACTTTTGCTGTTGGTGACACTCTTTTTAGGCAGACATATTTTGGTGACACACCGCTCGCCATACCGCCAATTGCATGTATCACATCCTAGTTGCCATTTCATCCCTTACCCTTGTGGCACTTTATTCCTCCTCTTGATTCCCCCCCCCCCCCAACACACTTTATTCCTACCCCCCTTGAACCCCTCCCCCGGACAGGATTATTTTCTGGAGGGTATGGGGACCCTTAGTAGTGTTTTTTAAAATCCATGATTTCTATAAAAACTAGAGGTTTTTTTTTACGAAGTATATAAGAAAGGTTAATGTTTTGCCAACATGTTCAACATATAAAACGCTTATTAATTCTGACAGTGCCCATTGAAATCTACAACAGCATGCCGCCATTAACTGGCATAGGTTTTGGCTAAAATGCATGTCTTAAATTAAAGTAAATCAATCTGACAGTGAGAGGCCCTGACCCCAGCAAACTGAACATAACTGGACTTGTGCAAAAATATGTGACTTCTGTACGTCAGAAAACTGGCAACAATGAATTTGCACCAATATCTCCCTTTACAAGAGAGAAATATTTGACAACCTTTTCTGAAATCTATCAGCAGAATGCAGACTGACATTTTGGGCAGCCTGTATGCTGTCTATGGAGAATAATACAGAGGATGCTGTGAACAATATTATGATAAACTAATGGGATGATCTATTTCATTGTGGACACTGTATCTCAATTTCCAAAACTATATAAATACAATAATATTGCTGGCATCCATGGTGCCCAATGTGATGAATTACAGTCATGGCTGTAAATGTTGGCACCCCTGAAATTTTTCAAGAAAATTAAGTATTTCTCACAGAAAAGGATTGCAGTAACACATGTTTGGTTGCACACCCTTTGGAAAAAATTACTGAAATCAGTTGCTTCCTATAACCATCAATAAGCTTCTTACACCTCTCAGCCAGAATGTTGTTCCACTCTTCCTTTGCAAACTGCTCCAGGTCTCTCTTATTGGAAGGGCGCCTTTTCCCAACAGCAATTTTAAGATCTCTCCATAGGTGTTCAATGGAATTTATCTGGACTCATTGCTGCCACTTCAGAACTCTCCAGCGCTTTGTTGCCATCCATTTCTGGGTGCTTTTTGACGTATGTTTGGGGTCATTGTCCTGCTGGAAGACCCAAGATCGTGGACACAAACCCAGCTTTCTGACACTGGGCTGTACAGTGCGACCCAAAATCCGTTGGTAATCCTCAGATTTCATGATGCCTTCCACACATTCAAGGCACCCAGTGCCAGATGCAGCAATACAACCCCAAAATATCATTGAACCGCCACCATATTTCACTGTAGGTACTGTGTTCTTTTCTTTGTAGGCCTCATTCCCTTTTCGGTAAACAGTATTATCTGCTTTACCAAAAAGCTTTATCTTGGTCTCATCTTTCCACAAGATGTTTACCCTGAAGGATTTTGGCAAAATGTAGTCTTGCTTTTTTATATCTCAGCATATGTCAGCAGTGGGGTCCTCCTGGGTTTTCTGCCATAGTGTTTCATTTCATTTAAATGTTGACGGATAGTTTGCGCTGACACTGATGCTCCCTGGGCCTGCAGGACAGCTTGAATATCTTTGGAACTTGTTTGGGGCTGCTTATCTACCATCTGGACTATCCTGCGTTTACACCTTTCAGAAATTTTTCTCTTCACTCCACGCCCAGGGAGATTGGCTACAGTATACAAACTACAAAATAGGACCACTACATGTACCATGTACTACATGAACCATATCGCAGGAAAGAGGGCACAAGATATGCACCAGGATGCTCCCCCACCTCACAGCTCTAGGAGTGGAAGCTTGGCGAAATGCGTCGGCGTGTGAGGTGGGGGAGCATCCTGGTGCATATCTTGTGCCCTCTTTCCTGCGGTATGGTTCACTTTCCATTGCTGCTGGTTATTATACCATTGTAGATGCTGCTATGCTTTATATTGGACTTTGCCCTATTTACATGCTGCATTATTGACAATATTGTCTATTGACTAGGACTTGCACCTTGAGATGCTGTTATTTTGCACTAGACCCTATACATATGCTGCTATATTTATTATAATCATTTATATTATTGGTGCTAGATAAAATCTTCTTTGCACATATAGTAGTTTAACTACTTGCATCATTGCATATACATATTATTATGTTTATTGGGGGCTTAGTGCAATAGTAAATCTTATAGATATTTATGCAGCTTTACAAATATACATTTTGGAGGGTGTGTATTTCAGAATCATTGTGATATAATATTTGCCGGGATGTTCCCCCATCCATTGTTTTAACATTGTCTTATGTGTATATGTTTTTATGGGCTAATGGGAAAATGGGGTTTTCAGTTTTTGTATTATTATCTGTGTAATAAAGATTATTTATTGTTGATTACCACTCTGTACTAGTATTTATTTGATTATCAAGGGTAGATTATCTACAGTGCCATGGGTTGCAAACTTCTTGATAATGTTGTGCACTGTGGACAAAGACAAATCTAGATCTCTGGAGATGGACTTGTAACCTTGAGATTGTTGATATTTTTCCACAATTTTGGTTCTCAAGTCCTCAGACAGTTCTCTTCTCCGCTTTCTGTTGTCCATGCTTAGTGTGGCATACACAGACACACAATGCCAAGACTAAGTGAACTTCTCTCCTTTTTATCTGCTTTCAGGTGTGATTTTTATAATGCCCACACCTGCTTTTTGCCCCAGGTGAGTTAAAAGGAGCATCACATGCTTGAAACAATCTTATTTTTCTACAATTTTGAAAGGGCTCCAATAATTTTGTCCAGCCCATTTTTGGAGTTTGGTGTGACATTATGTCCAATTTGCTTTTATAAACCTGTGTATAGCAAAACATGTGTTGCTGCAATCCTTTTCTGTGAGAAATACTTCATTTTCTTGAATAATTTTAGGGGTGCCAACATTCACGGCCATGACTGTATAAAATATGTTAAACTCTCATAGTATGTAAATAAAGTTCACTCGCAAAGTTAGGAAACCTCTAGTCAGAAAACTGAATCCTGTACAGTTACAATACAAAATTTGCTTCTATCAGTTTGGTAACTTATTAATGG